>NC_140520.1:28205614-28705614 GCF_964339955.1 Pipistrellus hanaki
CTCACAACTGAGCAGTGAGCTCCCTCTGTGGCCGGGAGCATGGGCACTGCCCATTGGCCACCCCTTCTGCGGGGCCATCCTGGGCTGAGACGTGAGAGCTAGTCTCTGAGTGGAAGCCATCGTGTGGGGCCACACCAGGGGGGTTCTCCGAGGCGGGGCTCCAGGGAGGCGCCCTTACGGTGCCCTCCTCCCCCCCACAGTTCACAGGGCAGTGCCCCTGTCGGGAAGGGTTTAGTGGCCTGATGTGCAACGCTGCAGCCATCCGCCAGTGTCCCGACCAGACCTACGGCGACGTGGCCGGGGGATGCCGAGGTTCGTGCCCGCGGAGCAGGGGGTCGTGGAGGCTGTGGCGGGATGAGCACGTGGGTGGGCCCGTGGTGGGGGGGGGCGTGGCCTGGGATCTGGGAGCATGTCACGTGCTTCATGTGGAGTGGGCTCTGGGAGCCCCGGCAGAGCACAGGCTCCCCACTGCTCCAGCAGCCGGCGTGGCCTCCCAGCCCTGGCCAGGGACATGGGGTCTTCCCCGCTCCCCATGACAGGAGGGTGCTAGAGGGGCGGCCAGGAGGGGCAACATTTCGTCCCTCTTCATAGTGAGTCGTGAGTCCTGAGGGGAAGGAGTCATTTGCCCAGAAAGTTCATTTGACAAGTGGCCACGCTCGCTTGGCCTTACTGAGCGACTGGGCAAGTCACCCCCTCTGCAGGCCTCCGTCTTCTCCTTTGGGGAAGGGGCTCTCGGTACCTAACCTCCCGGTGCCTCAGTTGCCTCGTCTATAAAGATGAGAGCAGGAGGGTGGCCGACTGTCGTGGAGTGGCAGCGAAGGTTAAATGAGTTCCCGTGTGCGTGGTGACTTCGAACAGTGCCTGGGACACAGCAGGTGCTAAGACAACGCTGGCTTTGGTTGCTGGCTTTGGTTGGTCACCATGACTTTATTCTGGCCTCTTATCCTGAGTCAGAAAGATCTCCTCCTCAGACTCTCCCTACTAGACCCCCCTGCCTCCCTGACCCCGGCCTCCTCCTTCCTCCTCCTCCCCAGCCTGTGACTGTGACTTCCGGGGCACAGAGGGCCCGGGCTGCGACAAGGCCTCCGGCCGCTGCCTCTGCCGCCCTGGCTTGACTGGGCCCCGCTGTGACCAGTGCCAGCGAGGCTACTGCGACCGCTACCCGCTGTGTGTGGCCTGCCACCCCTGCTTCCAGACCTACGACGCCACCCTCCAGGAGCAGGCCCGGCGCCTCCGCAGCCTCCACAACGCCACTGCCGCCCTGAGGCCCGGGGCCGGCCCCGAGGACCCCCGCCTGGCCTCCCGGATGCTGGACGCAAAGGCCAAGATAGAGCAGATCCAGGCCATTCTTGGCGGCGCCCAGGCCACCGAGCAGGAGGTGGCCCAGATGGCCAATGCCATCTTCTCTCTCAGGTAATCCTCTCCCTGCCAAGCCCTGAGCAGAACTAGGCCACAGGGCCTCATACCGGGGCCCTGGTATGAGTGGGTAGAGCCCTTTGCTGTGTACAAAGCATTTCCGCAGACACTCTCTCTTTTAACTGTCACATGGTCCGTGTGGTTGGTTTGATGAGTGTCATCACTCCCGTTTTTCAGGTGAGGAAACAAGCACAGGTAGATGAGATGACAAGGGGAGGGGGACAAGGGGAGATGAGGGGACTCTGAGCTCAGGCCCGAGCCCAAGCCGGGCTTCTTTCCAGTGCCTGGCCTGCCTGGGAGAGGGACTCAGCTCCGGATTAGTCACCCGGCGGGCGGAGGGCATCCGAGAGGCAGGGGATCTAAGAATAACTTGTCTTTTTCTTTGGAATGGGAGCGGTCCCACCCACACCCCTCCTACCAGCAGAGGCGCCTTCTTTGTGAGATTTGGCTCTCGAAGCTTCTATAATTAGTTTCCATTCCCAGAGTCCTCACAGACGTCACTTGCCCAGAGCTGTCCAGGTGTGTGATTGACCTGACTCACAACTGAGCAGGGAGTCCGTAGGCGTTTGGTAGGCACGGGCGGGCAGTCCGTGGATGGGCGGTCCAGGCCTGAGCATGCGAGGTGAGAGGCCAACATCTGAAAGCTCTGGGCACGTGACCCCCTTGGGTCTGGGCACGTGACCCCTTCAGGTGCAGACAGCCAGCGGGCAGCAGCTGTAGGAGCTCAGTGGGCAAGTGTGGCTACCTAGGGGAGCCTTGGTGCCTCAGTTACACAGGTGGAGGCTGAAGTCAACCCTTAGGGACCCCAGGAAGAGGGTTGGGGTGTCCCTTAAGGGAGCCAGCTGTGGGCAGGTGCAGAAGAGTTGGGAATGTCAGGATCACAATCAAGGTGCTGAGGTGTTGGGAATGTCGGGGTCACAGTCAAGGTGCAGGGGAGTCGGGGATGTCGGGGGCACAGAGTCAGGGAAGGAGAAGATTTTCTGGATCTGCCTGCAGAGGGAGGGATGGGGGAGGGAGGTTAGGTTGCCCTCCCAGCCTCCGCCCAGCAGAATCCTCAGCCTGTGGCGTCCATGTCCCGTTGCCTTTGCTGAAGGCCTCTCTGTCTTTCCTGACTTGGCAGCAGTTTCTCCAAAGGGAGGGCTGTTTCTGGGGAGTCAGCCCCTCCGATATGTCAGTGCACTCCCCTCGCCTCTCAGGCGGACCCTGCAGGACCTGCAGCCCGCTCTGCCCCTGGAGGAGGAGACCTTGTCCCTCCCCGGAGACCTGGAGACGCTGGACAGAAGCTTCAATCACCTCCTCGTTCTGTATCAGAATAAGAGGGAGCAGTTCGAAAAGATCAGCGGTGCCGACCCTTCAGGTGAGGAGGGGGACCTGAGCCGCGTGCACGCCCACACCACACCTCGCCTCTTGCTCCTCCATCTCCAGACCTCCGGCCCAGGGTGACTCAGTTTCCCTCTCCTCTTCCCACAGGAGCCTTCCGGATGCTGACCGAGGCCTACCAGCGGTCATCCCAGGCCAGCCAGCAGGTCTCCCACAGCTCCCACCGGCTGCTCCAAGTCAGGGTCAGCCGGAGAGAGGCTGAGAGGCTGGAGCAGCAGGCAGGAGGTGGAGGCGGAGGAGCTGGGGGCCCCCAGCTCCAAGCCTTGAAGCTGGGAATGGCTTCCTTGCCTGATCTGACGCCCACCATCAACAAGGTGAGGCCTGGCATGGAGCCCCACTTCCCAGAGGCCCGGCCCCAGCTTGTCACACACCAACTACTTGTATGCATTTCCTGTTTGGGCAATGCGAATCTACCCCACTCCCCCACCCATCCTGACCCTTGGCCCCTCACGGTGTGCTCAACTGTTGCCAAGGAAACAGGTTTCTGGTGCCCCGTTGCCATGGAGATGTCTGGCTCTTTGTGTGGGATGGGAGTGGTTGTTGAGGCGCCTTGGGTACCTCTGATGGCCCCTCTCTGCACAGCTCTGTGGGGGCTCCAGGCAGACACCATGCACCCCAGGAGCGTGTCCTGGCGAGCTCTGCCCCCGAGACAACGGCACCGCCTGCGGCTCCCACTGCAGAGGCACCCTCCCCAAGGCCGGCGGGGCCTTCCGGACAGCGGGGCAGGTGGCCGAGCAGCTACGAGGCTTCAACGCCCAGCTCCAGCAGACCAGACAGATGGTAGGTGCGACCAAGGCGAGGTGGGCACCCGAGGGAGGGGGCAGAGAAGAAAGAGTTCCCTGGGGAGGGTAATCTCCTTTGTACAGACCAGAGATGTCCCCTGACATGGCCCGGGTCGCACAACAAGTGAGAAGTAGATTTTGGTGCCAATGTTTTGGGCTTTTTTTTAAAAATATATATATTTTATTGATTTTTTACAGAGAGGAACGGAGAGGGATAGAGAGCTGGAAACATCTATGAGAGAGGAACATCGACCAGCTAGCTGCCTCTTGCATACCCCCTACTGGGGATGTGCCCGCAACCAATGTATATGCCCTTGTCCAGAATCGAACCTGGAACCTCTCAGTCTGCAGGCCAACGCTCTATCCCACATGTGTCAAACACAAGGCCCGCGGGCCAAATCCAGCCCGCCAGGCCTTGCAATGTGGCCCGCACCGCGCTGTCATCACTGCACTCCGCTGTCAGTTTATGACATTGTCAGTTTATGACTGTTCAGTAAACCATTCGGCCCGCGATTTAGGCTGGAGTTTAGATTTTGGCCCCTTCTCTGATTGAGTTCGACACCCCTACTCTATCCACTGAGCCAAACCGCTTTCGGCTGGGCTTTAAAAAAAAAAACACACACAAAAAACTGACTCCACATCACTTTTCTCTGGGACCAAATGGATTAGTTACAAGTGTTTCCCAGGCAGATCTTGGGGGGGCGGGTGTCCTCGCGGGTGTCCTCGGAGCCCTGGGGTCTGCGGGAGGCTCTCCTGGGGTTCTGGAGATTGCTGACCTGTAGCACGTATCTGCAGATCAGGGCGGCCGAGGAGGCCGCCGCGCAGGCGCAGTCAGACGCTCAGCGCCTGGAGACCCAGGTGAGCAGCAGCCACTCCCAGATGGCGGAGGACGTCAGGCGCACGCGGCTGCTCATCCAGCAGGTCCGGGACTTCCTCTCAGGTGAGCCTGGCCTTTGCCCAGCCCCGGGCTGGTGTTTCCACTCCTGCTGTCCTGGCAGGTCAGCCAGCTGCCTCCTTCCCATGCCTCCAGGCCACCTGGGCCAGGCCCTGTCAGTCCCCTGGCTGGCTGTTCCACCTCCCCTCCTGCTCCCTCAGGTTCGTCCTCCACAAAGCAGCCAGAAACATCTTTTAAAAATGTGTGCGTGGGATCCCACTCATGCCTAAAATCCTCCCCGGCTTCCCCTGGCTCTTGCAATAAACTCCTAGCTCCTTGCACCTCCGTGGCAGGCGGCCCTGTGGCTTCCTGCTTTGCTCACTGATGACCTTGACCAGGCCAGGCTCCTGCCTGTCTGGAGACTTTGGCTTGGTCTTTCTCTGCTTGGTGAGCTCGCTCCAAGGCTGCGGATTCTTGCCCTCCAGGTCTCAGCTTAAATATCATCTCCCATGCAGCGGAGGGGGGGCGGGGGGAACAGCTTCCATGGCTGTCCTACCTAGGCCACCTCTCCTTCCCATTGCCCTTGGCACCCGACCTTTGAGCCCGTGTTCTAGAATCCATTCGTCCAGGAGTGAATTTTTTGTCTCCCCACTTGACTGTGAACTCCAAAGGGCAGGGATGGCTGTCTGTCTTGTTCTCTGTGTCACTGGCACCTAGGGTAAGGCCAGACACCCAATGCTGGTTGCATGAATAAACGAACCAGAATCCCTCCCACACCTCCTGGGAAGTGCAGAATTCCCTGAATGGGGACGCAGGAACCTGGTGACTTTGGGCTTTGCCTCATCTTTTGCTACTGCAAACTGGGACGATAGTATTTCACAAGTGTATTCTGGGGATCGAGTCACTGATGTAAAAATGTGTTTTGAAAAATGAAAGGTGCCTCAGGAATATGAGTTGATATTATTAGATTTCTGGTCCTTGCCAGGGAATTTGCTTGGCTGGGAGCCTTGTTAAAAGGAGCTGAGGATTTGGTGTGATGAGAGTGGCTCTTCTTGCTACTATTGAACTGTCTTTGCTCCAAACAAGCTGAAGCCCCCTCCTGAGAGTTGATAGTGGGGCAGAGAGGGGCAGAAGGATCCCTTGAGGTCCCCTGGCTTCTCTGAGGTCATGCTGGAGTCATCCTCCCAGGGAACCCCAGAGTAGGGAGAGAATTACCTGGGGATGCAGCTAGATGGTGCCCGACAAACATGGACAGAGGGGCAGGGCAAAGTTTGGGGGCTCAGACTCAGACCAAGGCTGTCCTCAGGGTGCAAGGCTCATATGAACAGCAGAGAGTTGCAGGCTGGGGTAGGGGGGTGGGGCTATTTCATCCTCTCAGTGATATTTGTGTCTCAGGTCAAATCCTATTACAGAGCCAGGGGCAGAGAGAAGGAGGGGACAAGGACAGTTCTCCATGGCAGGGTCTGGTCTACAGAGTCCTGGTGCTGGCACTCAGGGTCACAGTGTGGTGGCGGAGATCTTGGGGGAAGAAGGGGTGTCACCTTTCCTGGATCTTCAAATAGAACACACAAAACAATAGTTCAGGTTTACCGAGTTCTTACTAAGTGCCCGGCATAGTTCTAAGTGCTTCCCATGTGTTACATCATTCCATCCCGACTGCCTACCGCTCTGCCAATGAGGACTGCAGGCACAGAGAGGCTGAGTAACTTGTCAATGGGCATCCAGCTTGGAGGGAGTGCAGAAGACTCATCTTACTTCATAGTTTACATGGACACACGAGCATGAGCACACACACAAGCATGAGCGCACACACATACAACACACACACAAACACTTTTGCCTCCTTGCCTTTGCTAATGTTTTTCCTCTCCCTGGATTGTCTTCCCTGTCCCACTTCTCCTTACCTGCTGACTCCTATTTTCCTCTAGGAACTCTCTAGGTATCTGACTCTCTAGGAAGCCTATCCTGGACCCCTTAGGTTGAGTCTTAGGGCCTTAAGAGGAGTTCAAGTTCAGGGCAAACCAGCTGGGTAGGAGGGCGCCTCGTTCCCTTCCCGACCACATCCATAGCAGTGGAATCTGTAAAAGTGAACAGGGAGAGATGAGGAGGAGATGCTCTCTCTGTACTTCTGAGCTTACTCTCTGATCCAGAGATGGTTTGTAAAATTCTGGCTACTTGACTGTGTCATTTCATCCCTTCAGGTTAAGGATGGTTATTCCCATTTCACAGATCAGGAAGCTGAGCTGTGCCTTGCCCCAGGTTGCTCGACTAGCAGTGAGGAGGCCTGGGTCTGGAGCCCTGCAATCATTCACTCACTCTGCAAACACCGAGTGTCCCCACCTTCCGGGCGCTGTGCTGGGGGTTGGGGACAGAGCTGTGGATGAAACAAACCCTGCCCTCATGGAGCTCAGATCCTAGTAGGAAAAGAGACAAAAAAACAGATAAACGAGCTATGGGTTGGCATGTGGGTGGTGATAAGGCAGGGAAAGATATGCAGAGAAGGAAGGTAAGGAGGGTCAGCGTACGGTGGAGGTTGTGATCTGAGATTGGATAGCCAGGGCTGGCCTCTCTGAGAAGGTGACCTTTGAGCAGAGACCTGATCGCTTTCATCTCTCTGCCTTTGCCCAAAGGAGCACTCTGGTCTGAGGGGGAGCACGTGGAAGGAGCTGTATTGCCAAGGGAGCAGTTCCAGTTCCTGGCCGCCCTCCCCAATTTAGGGCTGATTATGTTTGTGCTCCCGGCTTTGTGCGGGACCAGCTGTCTGGCACCGCCTCCTTCTCCCCAGCCTGCAGTTTCCTGTGCCACCAGACACTTAGTTGTCACAGCTGTGCCGACACTCATTTTCCCACATTCCGGAAACCCTCAGAGAACGGGCCACTGAGTGTGCCTGAGAGGGGGCGGCAGGGCCTTGGGGCACCAGGCGAGATGCCACAGCGGTGCCCCCCGCCCCCCCAATGGGTGCCGCTCAGCCCAGAGAGGCCTCTGACCTCGGGGGAGGTGGCGGGGCTGTCCCAGTCTGACCACTGGCTGTCTTCTAGACCCCGACACTGACGCAGCCACCATCCAGGAGGTCAGCGAGGCGGTGCTGGCCCTGTGGCTGCCCACAGACTCGGCCACGGTCCTGCGGAAGATGAACGAGATCCAGGCCATCGCAGCCAGGCTCCCCAACGTGGACCTGGTGCTGTCCCGGACCAAGCAGGACGTCGCTCGGGCCCGCAGGCTCCAGGCGGAGGCCGAGCAGGCCAGGTAGGGCCCTGGGCCTGACCGCCTCCTCCCTGCCCAGGATCGGGCTGGCGTCCTGCTCCCCAAGTCTGTTGCTAGAAGTGAGAGAAGAAGCTCTCCGAGTCAGAGGAGTACAGGGGGGCTGGGAGACAAGAGGCGGTGCTCACTGTGGTGGGGGATGGCGACGTGAGACACAACAGAACTTTACTCAAGGGGACCCTTGTCATCCACATGGGAAACCGTGCCCACAGGGGGTCTCTGACATAACCTCCCGTTCTTCCTGTCTTCTGGGAGGGGGTCTGGCATGGAAAAGCTACTGAGTTAGTTCTCCCTTGTCTTGGCTTGGGAGGAACATTGTCTTGGACTGGCGAGTGGATAGAACCACTCGCCTCTTCATTCCTGTCCACGCATTCTCTCCCCTCTGCCCTGTCGGCCCCAGGAGCCGGGCACACGCCGTGGAGGGCCAGGTGGAGGACGTGGTGGGGAACCTGCGCCAGGGCAGCGTGGCCCTGCAGGAAGCTCAGGACACCATGCAGGGCACCAGCCGCTCCCTTCGGCTCATCCAGGACAGGGTCGCTGAGGTGAGCTGTCATGGCCTCCTTCCCTCATTTTGGGGATGAGCAAACAGATTCAGGCACAAGGCACAGAAGATGCCAGAAAGTGACGTGGATGGAATCTGAGCTGGGGCCCGAGGAAGGATGGTTGTATCCTTGAACCCGGCTTTGGGCCTTGGAGCCAGAGGCAGAAAGGAGTGGGGTCGCCGAGCCGAAGAAGGGGGAGGCCAGGAGGCCCTGGACAGACCGAGGATTGGGAGGGGGCGGTAGGGGTGTTCTGGTTGGAGAAAGCTGTGGCTGCCTGATGCATTGGAGAAAGGAGGGATCAAGACCACTGCCTGTGAGACCCGCCACCGAACCAGGTCTCCCTCTTTCCACAAAGGTCCAGCAAGTCCTGGGGCCAGCGGAAAGGCTGGTGACGGGCATGACGGAGCAGCTGGGCAGCTTCCGAGCACGGATGGAGGAGCTCCACCTCCAGGCCAGCCAGCAGCGGGCACAGGCGGCCCAGGCTCAGCAGCTCGCGGAGGGCGCCAACCAGCAGGCGCTGGATGCCCAGAAGGTACAGAGAGGTCACAGTTGGCCTGAGGAAGCACAGCTGCGGGGGGCTCTCGAGCAGGAGAGGGTACTTTAAAGAAGATGCTTGTACACTTTGGAGGACCATGGGCTCAAAAGCAAGTAGAATGACAGTTATTCTAGAATACCAGCAGGGCCTTCAGAAATCACCCAAATCTGGCCAGACATCTGAGTTCTGCTTCTGGCTGCCTTGGTCGTAGCTGACTCAGACATGCTGGACGCCATCTAGTCCAATCCTTCTCCTTTTGCAGATTAAATGGTAACTTTGTCCAAAGCAAAGCTCATCTGCAACGCAGATGTCTTTTCTTTTTTTATTTCTTTATTGTTGAAAGTACGTATCACATATGTCCTTCCCTCCTACCCACATTAGCTCCTTCCAGCCCTCCGCCCCCGCCCCAGGCCTTCAGCACCCTATTGTCTGTGTCCATCTGTTATGCATATATGCATACAGGGTCTTTGGCTGATTACCTTCCACTCACCCACCCTCCCCTGCCTTCCCTCTCAGATTCTGCACTCTGTTCCATGCACAAAGTAAGTCTCTTGACATCCGATCCAAGCCTGTCCCTGTCATGGCTGCCCAGCCCGGACACACTGTTGACTTAGCCTAACCTGAGAGGCCCCTCTCTCTCTGGCCAGTGTTAGACCAGAGAGAAGATCAAAGAGCCATTCTCAATGTTCTCAGGGTACCAGGATCGTTAGTACTTACTCCTGGTGCAATGGCCAAACTGCCAAATACTACTAAGGGACAAGTATATGCCCGACACTGTGCTGGCGGTGAGTGGGACGTGACAGGGACTATAGGTGAAGGGAGGGACATGCAGAAGAAGTTTAAGATAGCTTATGGTTATTGTAGTTTTCTTTATAGGCAAAACCAATCCTTTGGGGATATTAGGTGGTGCCTTATCCCTCGGTGTTGATTTGCGTGCATGACATTAAGTGCTCTAGCCAAAGGCATTTAGGACTTTGGAGGATGATGATGGTGACAGAGAAATGTTCTGCCTTTTTCAGGGATTTGACATAATAAAGAGAAAATATGCGGAACTGAAGGAACGGCTGCGTCAGGGCCCGGCTCTGGGGGAGCAGGGCGAACGCATCCTGGACGTCAAGATGGAGGCAGAGGAGCTGTTTGGGGAAACCATGCAGATGATGGACAGGATAAGAGGTGAGGGCTGGTCCCACCCAGGGCTTCCCAGGCTCAGTCTTGTTGGAGCTCGCGGTGCTAAGGGAGCGAGGTCAGTCGCAAGTTCCTGGGCACATAGCAAGTATGGGCCACAATGGTAGGGCAGTGGGGGAATGTAGAGATGTTCATATGACGTGGCCTGTTCTCAGGAAGCTTGCAATCCAGATGTAACCTCTTTTCCTATTATACACGAGGTGCATGACACTGTATTTAATAGCATAAATGTGATAGGTCTATGATAGGATCCCAAATAATAAGAGGTCTGGGGGTTCAGAGACTAAACAATGTCAGAGAAATGCTCAGTAAGGGATGCTCAGAGCAGATAAGATTAGACGTGGGCCTGAAGGATGTGTAGACATGGGAGAGGCTGTGAAGAAGGGAGGGATCTCAAGACAGGGTAGGCGGGAAGGAGGAGGCATGTTCTGAAGATGGGGCAGGAGCACCCAGCAGGAGAGGAGGGCTGAGGAGGCTCAGGGTGGGATGGAGAGAAATAGCAGAGGTCCGTGCAGCTGGGTCTGTGTGCCTGGCCTCCATGCCAGGATGGAGGCAGACTCAGCCCTCAAGGCTGTAGGGGACCTTTCAAGGGTTTCAAATATGGCAGAGGCGTAATGAAAGGAGCTTTCGAAAGGGTTCTGAGTGTCTCAAAAAGGAGGCTCCATCTCTAAGATGCGATGCTGATGGGGTCGCTGTATGGGTGTGCCAGCACACACCTCAAACAGCTTCTCTGAATTTCAGAGAAACAGACAAAAATCTGTTTGGCGAAGGTTGGGCTGTTGGGTCAACACTAAGTAGATGTGATCAGCCAGATCTTAGACTGAGGTGAGAGGAATTGACCTTGATGGAGGAGCCAGGGGCTGGGTCAGTGGGTGCCCGGTCTGGTCCATTGATGTTTCATATGAAGATAAAGAATATGCTAATTAAATCTGTGTATAAACAAATAGTGAATACACTAGACAAGAGAACCAGTGTTTTAGGCAATCTCAAACGTCCAAAAGGATGGACTGAAAAACCATGAAATTAAATAAGGAGAAAAGTTACCGTCCCTCTGGCCTCATTTGGACCTAAACCCACAAGGAGAGCACGGGTGAGTCACGCTTGGCTTCTCGGGGGCTAATGTAGTGAAAACACTCTGTGAACCAGTAAGTGATAAGCACGTGTGAGTTGTTACTCACTTGAAAATGACTTGAGTGCTGAGTAACTGTAACCTTGACATAAGTCAACCATGCATTGTGACTGGCAAAGGAGTGAACGCATATAAAGCAGCCAAAATATGTACTGGCTCAGGGATGATGCTAAAAATATTCAGAAATGATGTAAATGTGTCATGCACATTAACCAATCAGAAAAAGCTCAGGTTGTGGCCTTGGGACAGCTGTTTAGCTGCTTGCAGGAATTTGCCTTTCACAAGATTATAGGATGATCATGCACAGGGGCCCAAGGGTGGGCACTGGGAACAGGACAGCAGCTGTTAAGATGTCAGTATTTTACCAGCCCATAGGCCCACATGAGTGCTCACCAGCTGAATGTCAGCCCAGGAACAGCCTTGCCGCACTCTGCGGATAGGACCTCACCTGGGGGTGGTGTGCAGTGGTGGCTGCTACTCCTTCAGAAAGGGTAGTGACAAACCAAACATCAGGGGGAGAGTGACCAGGTTGGGAGGTAGGGAAGGGGCTCTATGATTACCTCCAATAAGGAATGGATGGAGGAATTAAGGAGGTTTAATCGAGAGAAGACGAGCCTCAGACATTTGAAGGACTGCAATGCGGGAGGCAGAGCAAATATATTCCTACACCCCCAGGAGATAGACCTGGAACGATGGGTATAAGCAAGAAGTGGTCAGATTCTGGCTTCATGACTAGTCTTTATTTTTATTTTTATTTTTATTTTTATTTTATTTTTTAAAAATATTTTTATTGACTTCAGAGAGGAAGGGAGAGGGAGAGAGAGACATAAATATCAATGATGAGAGAGAATCATTGATCGACTGCCTTCTGCATGCCCTTAATTGGGGATCGAGCCTGCAACCTGGGCATATACCATTGACCAGAATTGAACCCGGGACCTTTTAGTCTGCAGGCCGATGCTCTATCCACTGAGCCAAACCAGCCAGGGCAACTAGTCTTTTTTATAAAACTACAGATGCCTAACGTTGGAGCCTAGGGAGGCAGTGCACTCCCTCCCTGTTCCTGGAAAAGCCCAGCTGAGGCCGGGTTTCAGCTCTGGTGAATGTGGGGGAGGGTCTCCTGCCTAGGGTGACAGGAGAGACCGGCTAGACTAGGCCACTTGGGAGTCCTTCAGATCCTCCACGCACAGTCTGGTGGTGGTGGTGTGCAGAATGGACTGCAGGGAGAGGACTGGATTTATCTGGAGAGAAATTCTGGTCACTCAGCCAACTCTTCACCAAGGGGCCCCCTTGAGGATCATTGGTGGGTGGCGGCTCTCTGGATCCAATAGCAGCAGGTGCTCATCTTGGCACCAGCGGCCTCCCTCACTAGTCTGGGACAACTGAGAGAGCCCAGAGCAGAGGAGAAGGGTAGGGACCATGGGATAAGCGGGCCAAAGGCTTCCTGGGTCTGGCCTCTGCCAGGTTTGTCTCGCCAACAGTGGGATAGGGTTGGAGGGGCATGGAGCTCCCCAGAAGTGATTCCTCCTGCAGGGGCTGCCTCTAGGTGGATGGGAGGAGTAGGAAGGGTTGGGAGTTTTGGGGGGGCGTCTCACCAGCCTCACCTCCTCCCCCTGCTGTTCTATCTTCCCTCAGTCATGGAGTCGGAGCTGCTAAAGGGGAGCCAGGCCATCATGCTTCGCTCTGCGGACCTGACGGGGTTGGAGAAGCACGTGGAGCAGATCCGCGACCACATCAATGAGCGGGTGCTCTACTACGCCACCTGCAAGTGATGCTCCAGCTGCCAGCCCCGGCCCCACGCATCTGCCCTCTTTTCTGGGAGGGAGGGGGGCGCAGACTGGTTTGCAATGCTTTCCAGCTTCTTTTATGCAGCTGAACACACACTGCCAGGACCACCCCTGGTGTGCAGCTAATAGTACTCTGGGCCACAGCTGAGGCTGAGCGGATGGGACAGCCACATGTGAGGGACAGAGATGGCAGAGATGAGCCATACCCTTGTGACCAGGGGCTCTCACATGGAGGAAGTCTGGGCAGTGCCCTTGCTCTTCATTCTCCACTGAGGCTGAATCCTGGAACAACACAGACACTGAACCCAAATGATGTACAAGTGAAAAGGCCCAATAAAATCTTTGGAAAGGAGCCTGGAGGTTCAAAGAGGGAAAATAGTCTGTCGCCCATAAAGTGACGCTTTATCACGTGTGTCTGCCTCCCCAGGCCTGGTGGTGTAGGAGGTTTCAGCTGTCCCACGCTGCTCCTCCAGTTTGCTCATCACCCAACCTGAGGGAGACCTGGCCCCTTTGTCCCAGGGCCTGACAGATTCCATCCTCTGAGAGAACCAAGGAGCCATTTTGTCTTTGAACAATGACTGGATTTCACGTTTATAGATGAGGAATAGAAATCCAGAGAAGGGAAGCAAGGTCTCCAAATTCACATGGCTTCTAGAAGAAGCACTATGACCAGAGCCTCTGTGGTTTGGGATCTCAAAGAGAAGTTGTAATGGACATGTGTGTGTGTGTGTGTGTGTATGTGTGTTTGTGTGTGTGCGTGCATGTGTGTGTGTATGGGGAGTGGATATGGAAATAGCATGAGGGTTTGTGTGCTGCTGTAGCCCAGGCACTGTGGTAGACATTTATCTATAGGAACATCTTGATCGTTATTAGGCATATTAGTGGCCCAGTGCATGAAATTCTTGCACATTAAATAGGAATTAATTAGGGGGAAAATTTTAATATTGCTATTTGCCCTTTCTCTATAATAGAAGTGTGAGAGATGAAAGGAAATTAGTAAAATTAATATGAAAATAATATATCAATTTATTAATAAACAGTAACAAAAGGATATAACAACAGAGGCAGGATATAAAAACAACAAAAACATGATATAAAAACAACAGTGATACAAACAATGACTGATAAAGTGATTAAACTTATTTTAATATCTCCCTGTATAGCACATTAAGAGTGAAAACACTTTCAGAGTGCTTGACCAAGTTCCCTTGTGATAAAGTATTTATAATTTTAAGGTCACATGCACTTTGAACTTGAGAGTAAGCAACTTATAACTGACCATGTGCGAAAACGGGTTCAGGTAGGAATATTACTACTCTGTCTGGAGTTTGTCCTTGTGATTTATTAATAGTCATCGCAAATGCTGGCATCATGGGAAATGTCAGTCGAATCAATTTAAATGGGAGGCCAGTGTCAGATGGGGACAAGTCAATTCTTGGAATCAGAACAGCCTCTCCCTCTGCAGATCCTGTTAATAATTCAGCTTCGATAATGTTAGGTCATAATCTTTTGATATTAAATCTAGTACCATTACAAAGACCCCATTTACTGTTAAGATTTCTCAATAGCATGATGATTGCACCCACTTTCAATTTTAATTTATGACACGCATTCCCAAAGGAGTAATACTATTAAGAAATTGGATGGGAAAATTTTCCTTTTTAGCATCATCTGTTGAGTCAATGGAATCATCACTCAAATATGTGTGAAAATTTCCATTGAGTATATAGAGATTTAATATTTGAACATGCTCATTTTTTTGGACAAAGAATCCCACATTTAGGTATATTTTTAATATTATCTATAGATACACTATTTCCAAAGGTAGCTTCAATAAGACCCGTTACAAATAATTTCATGCTCCCATGAAATTATTTGTAACGGGTCTTATATTTCAATAATATCCATTCTTAAATGAAAACTGCTATCAGGTTTGCCATCTCCAAGTTTACTATAAGCAGAATCCTCTGATCTTATATTTGTTGTAAGAGACAACTTTCTGAAACATCCTTAAACATCACAGTACTTTAAACTCCTTTGTACTATGGCCGATTGCATAGCATGCGGTACAATGCTGAGACATTGTCGAAAGATCCAAGGAGAATTTTTCCACCAAATACAACATTGAAGTTCATAATTTCTCTTAGTAATCTGCCTATGGCGTTTATAGCATGACTGGATGCCATGGAGCATTCATTAATAATGAGAAGTTGGGCCTTTTTAATAGTTTTAGCAACTTCACTGTTTATATCGAGTCTAGAAATTGAAGTTTCATTTAATGGAATTTGTAATTTATATTGGGAATGAAAGGTTCTTCCACCGAGAAGTAAATTTGCAGCAATTCCTGTAGACCTTGTGGGTAAAACAGTACCACCATGACCTCTAATATAATGTATTAAAACTTTATACTGATGTGGGGAGCAGCTACAGTGTTTGGACCGGTCCAAGCCTCGGCCTGATGAGAGGGCACAGTCCTCTCGTGGCCACGTGCAAGTTCCAGCCTGGAGGGCAGAGCCCTCCCAGCACAATGATAGCCAACAGCTATGGTTGTGGGCTTGAACCTATGGTCCGAACACGTGGCCCCATGTGCCTGAGTGATGTGGGCTTGCTAGAGTTCAGGTGCATGTAGTTGAGTAGGATTGAAACCCATGAGAATGCTGTAAACATCTTGACCACGCCTTTACTTTGCCTCGTGACACAGCTTGCGGACGCAGACCCTGTCTTTTAGAGAAGCAGCGTCCCACTGAGACCCCGCTTTCATTTTCTTGTCTGTCTTTTCTAAGCCTTTCAGCTGCCCCCACTCAGGGTCACCCTTGGCCGTGCAGGGACGGCACATACAGATATGCAGGTGAATAGGATTCCTAGCTGGCAGGCCCCTGACAGCAAGCTGGCCACCTGTTGATTCCATGAGGAACGGGGCTCCCTCCTCCCTCCTGCCAGGGCCTGGTTTGAAGACTGATCACGCCTCCTGATGGGCCAGACCCAGAGTTCTACCACACCTTGGCCTTGGCCTGGGCAACCCAGGACTGACTGTCACTCTGAGAGTGGGTTCTTCTCTCAGGCCTCAAAGGAAATAGCTCGGGGAGGGCGCAGCAGTTTCCAAGGCAATCCAGGACCTTCCACACTCCAAGGGCCCGTTCCTGCCTCAAACCTCAATCTCGGCGGGAACAGCTCCAAGGCCACCCCTGCAGGACTGACTTCCTTCGGGTTGGTGGAACTTCTGCCATGACCGTGTTACACCCAGGGTTTTTATATCAAGAGGTAATTTATTGACAAACTGGGCTGGATACCCCTCTGCACTATTTCATGATGTAGGTGGCACTCTTGTTCTCATCTGACAAATGAGGAAACCAAGGTGACACAGAGGGTTCCATCACTTCCCCAGGGTCCCCTATGTGGCAGGGTAGGGCTGGGCCTCAACTTCATGCTCTTCTCATACTGTCATTAGGAGCATGGAGGCTTCAGCTGAACCACCTGGGCTCCAACGAGTCCTTGAGAGGAGGAAATGGGCCAGTATGTTCACGCCCGTCGCCAGGTGCCTGGCACACCGTGTGCTCTGGGTCCATGTTTGCTAGGTCCTTCCTGGCCTCAACCACCCCATGCACTTTCCTCTCCACACATGCTCACAAGTCCCTGAGCTGCTTCTGACTTGAGAAGAACCAAAGGAGCCCGGCCAGCATGGCTCAGTGGTTGAGGGTCAATCTATGGACCAGGGGGTCATGGTTTGTTTCCAGGTCAGGGCACATGCTTGGGTTGCAGGCTCCATCCCCAGTAGAGGGCGTGCAGGAGGCAGCCGATTAATGATTCTCTCTCATTTCTCTCTCTCTCCCTCTCCTTTCCTCTCTGAAATCAATACAAATACGTTTTACAAAAAGAACCAAAGGAAGCCTTATAGAGAAAAATATGTCCATTTTATTAAGCACAACACTGAGCATGAAGCCGAAAGGGGGTTGGATGGCAAGAAAAGTGTGTGTGTGGGTGGGGGTGGGTGGGGAGATAAGAAGGATGCGCCTGACTCTCAGGGAGAGAGAGGGGAGCAGAGGCTGGGTTAGAATTACTGGCTGCCATGAAAACAGTCAACTTTCAGTTTTTACTCAATCAGATGTGTGTGCAGAGGGCATCTGGCCAGGATATTACTCCTCACAGTACGTCGTCATGGTTTTCCTCCTTTTCCTTCTCGGAGGGTGCGGCACTGCCTGTGGACTGGGGTGGGGAGGGGACAGTCTCAGAAGGGGGCTGGCGCAGGCTGGGGGTCTCGGCACAATGAGGAGCCAATTCTGGAGTTAGAAATTCCCTTTGAGAGCACACAGGCAGACCGCCCAGCTGCCCGCCATTCATGCGGATGGGATGGGCAGGCGACTACACGGATGAACCCCTTCTGGCCACAGGGATGGAGGCCTGAGAGGCAGGAGCGCATGAGCGCTGAGCGGGGAGTCTGGGTAGATGCTCCTTATGGCTTTGCTCTGAGGGCGACACAGCCTGGCCAGCCTGGTAAGCTTTTCAAGACAAACAACACAGACCTGGGCAAGAGCTATCTACGCACACTGCACAGAGGCACGGCATGTGGGGAGTGGGGTGCAGAGCAGCAGGCCAGGGAGACCTGGAAGCCAGCGGCGGGTGCCGTTCCTCCTGCCCACAGCTGCAGAGGCCTTGTCGCCTGGTGGCTCATGCCTGGGCCCGCGGTGAAGGTCTGCCCCAGGCGGAAGCAGTTGGCTGCTTCTGACCGGAAATTGCTCCCGCCACGCCTTGGCCCGCTTGCTCCCCTTCCTCCTGCTGCAGAGTCGGCCCAGGTTCTGAAGGGCAGAGAAGAGTTGGCCATCACTCCTGCAGAAGAAAGGGTGCAGGGTGGAGTGGGGGTGCTGGCACCCCTCAGACCCCGTTATTCAGACGCTTTGATGGGGCCTTCCTTTCAGGATAGAAGCTCCCCCACCAAGTTCCCCGCCCAGCCCTCCTGACTCTGGTCCCCTCACCTGAAAGCTGCAGTGACACAGGGATCACATAATGAGACAGACTCCGGTCTGCCCCGCCCGGCAGTGGGAGCTGCCGCTGGCTTTGACGGGCACCAGGACCTCGGACTTGAAGTTCCTGGAGAGGAAGAAGGGCAGCAGGCTATGATGTCATTGACATGGGAAGAAGAGCCCAGGTAGTTTCCATCCTCTCCGCCCGTCCTCTAGGCCCGTAGTCGGCAAACTGCGGCTCGTGAGCCACATGTGGCTCTTTGGCCCCTTGAGTGTGGCTCTTCCACAAAATACCACGGCCTGGGCCTATTTTGAAGTCTATTTTGAAGAGTCTATTTTGAAGAAGAGGCGTTAGAAAAAGTTGAAGTTTAAAAAATGTGGCTCTCCAAAGAAATTCCAATCGTTGTACTGTTGATATTTGGCTCTGTTGACTCATAAGTTTGCCGACCACTGCTCTAGGCCAAGCATTTTAAACTCTCGGCCCACAGGCCACATGCCTCATTTATTTGGCCTGTGTTAGCCTTTGAATTTGACATGCTTGCTCTAGGCGGTTCAGAAAGTACAAGCACTTGCAGAAAAGACAAACAAGACAAGCAAGCCCCCTTCTCCCCCCAAAACACTGAGACCCCGGAAACTCAAGGAATCTAATGCTCATTCATTCACACACACGCCCAGGTTTCTGCAGGCATTTATAATTCCTGTTGCTTTTATAGTGCCTCTGTGAGGCAGGCTGAGCAGGTAAATGTAATTCAGTGAACCCATTTTACAGATGATCAAAATAGAGGTAGAGACCTTGATTTGTTATTGGTCACACAGCTAGTGGGTGAGAAGGACAGCATTTCCCTTGACCCCTGAGCCAGAGCTCTTCCCACCCCATAGAGCTGCCTCAAGTGGAGAGATCCTTTGGCCAATTTATTTTAGCTCGTTGCCCTAGTTCTTTCAGACCCAGGCTGGGTAGGGCAAGGCCTCTGTCTTTGGGTGAAAATACATACTTTTTGCCTGGCTGGTGTGGCTCAGTGGTTGAACATTGACCCAGGAACAAAAAGTCACCAGTTCAATACCCTGCAAGGGCACGTGTCTGATTTGCAGGCTCAGTCCCCAGTAGGGGGCATACAGGAGGCAGCTGATCAATGATGTTTCTCCCTCATCAATGTTTCTCTCTCTCTACCCTCTCCCTTCCTCTCTCTCTAAGCACCAATAGAACCATATTAGAAAAGAAAAGAAAGCACGTACTTTTTGTTGGCCTTTTTGAAGAGGGAGGGCTCAGAGCAGTAGGAGGACTTGGCTTTGCTTCCGATGCTCAAGCAACTGGCGCAGCAGCCACAGGGCCCCACAGCCAGGGGCCCGTGCTGCATGGGCACCAGGCTGCTGCTGATGCGGAGGGAGCCGTTGATCAGGCAGTTGAGGGACCTGCCACCAGGACCTGTGGGCCGGAGGCTATGCTGGCAGGGTAGCTGGGTTAGGGCAGGGAGTGCCACGCTCTGGTCCAGGGCGGGGGCTTCAATAATGGTGATCTCAGGGGAGCTGGGTCTCGAAGCTTCTGAGGCTTTCACGACAGGAGGCCTGTTCTCCGCCTCGGGGCGGACGCCCGGACTGTGCAGGTTCATGTGCAGCTTCCTCATGTGGTGCACCACGGTGGCCGCGTTGAAGGCTTGCTAAGGAGACAAGACCAGCCTTGGCTCACTTTCCCTTGCCCTGTGGCCTCTTGAGTCCAAAATGCCCACTTCTCAGTGCAGAGAGGGACTAGGGAGTGCCAGTGTCTGCTGGGAATCCACAAGAGAATCCCTCCACTAGCCCCGCCCCAGCCCGGCCTCCAGGGGCCCAGAACAGCCTGCGGCCTGGAGGACCACTTACCCTCCACTTGCTCTTGGCAAAGTTCTTCTGGATCTGAAGGCTGACTGAGGGGTAGATGTCCCGGTGGAGGGCTGTGTTTCCGTTAATCCTGTGGATGCAGAGGGGACACCTGGGTAGTGGACACCTAAGGGAACTCAGCCAGGAGACGGTGCATGTAGGTCCAGGTTAAACCAAGTGGAGCCCACGGAGGGGGTGGGACCCGAGCTCCTCTGTCCCCGGGGAAAGTCATCAGACGGGAAGACAGAGGGAAACATTGAGGGCAGAGAAACACAACAATTGGTTGCCTCCTGCATGAGCCATGATCAAAACCTGCTTTAGATAGAGTAGGATCAGCAAGTCTCCCTATTGCTGATTTTGTAAAAGTCTTCCTAGGACACAGACCTGCCCCTTCATTCAGTGATGGGCTATGGCTGCTTCCGTACTACAGAGCCAGACAGACCAGCTGCCACCGAGGTGGCATGGCCAGCAACGCCGAAATTGTTCACTAGCTGACCTTTTATATAAAAAGGGTCAGAGGCACTTGGGTTGTCCCCATCCATTAGCTCAAAAGTTCACTCAGAACCCACCTCCCCCTGGAAATCTTTCTCAGTGAGACCACCCAATATAGGCAGCCCTTGTCCTATCCCCTCAGCCCCTGTTCATGTGTCTCTCAGTGTTCCTCAGACACTTGCCATGGGCACAGGACTTGCTAGGTACTAAGGAACCCAGAGAGGGGACAGACGTGGTCCTGATCCCCTCGGGGCTTACAGTGTGGGAGTGGAGTCTTGCTTCACACCATGGACTGAGGAGCCATGGCTCCAGGGAAGGGCAGAGACCACTCTGGATCCGGAAGGATGCTACATGCAAGGCAAGAGGCAGGACCTCCCCGGTAGGGAAAATGGTATAACCCAAGGTGCAATTCAGAAAAAGTTTGACATATGGGGCTGGGAAAGGCAGGGACAGAAGTATAGCTCATGGGCCTTTCTGGAATAGAGAAGACGTATTGGGAATCCTGGGAAGTAAAGTTGGAGTTCTGGCCAGATTAGGGAAAATCTGGGCAAAGGATTCTGGGAGTGCTGTGGTAGGAAATAGGGAGCTATTGTAAATTCTTGAGCAGGGGTGTAGCAAGAAGAAAAGGAGGTGTTTCAAGACTTTATTGACCCACTTCATGAATTGTGATCATGTTCAAACCACTTCATATGGAACAGTTTTGACTGTAGAGTTAAATGATGCTCTGAAGGGTAGACAGAGCTGCCTCTTGGGTAACTAGAATGGAGTGTTGCCCTCTAGTGCTGACACAGAGCCTAGCTGCTGCCCTTTGCACTTGACTCCATGGCCCGGCTGCCACCCTGGGGTCAGAACCCACTTAATTAAATGCTGTTTGCATCTCTGGCTGGACCCGAGGAACACACCTATGCTCCCCAAATGCCACAACAGTAGGCAGCTCGGGGCAAGCAGACTCCGGGGAAACATTCCATTGGACAAGTCAGCGTGGTATCTGGGGAGCCACGGGTTGGAGATCGAACCCACCCCATTCCTCACTCACCAGGGGTGCCTCAAGGCCTTCTCACAGGTGTACCGCTCACTCGGGTCTTTCTCCAGCAAGTGGCAAATAAAATCCTTGGCTAAGAGGAGCAATCAAAGACACAGCAGCTAAGGAGCAGATTTCATGACTGATGGAAATTCACTTCCGGCTGGTGGGTGGCAGTGAATGCATCTTTTAGCTAATCTTCCAAAGAGGCAATTTTAAGTCTTAAAAAGAGATTTAAAAAAAAATCCAAACCAACTAACAACAACCCACCATAAAGCACCAAAGAGGCTCTCCTCAGCCTCACCCACGTAGCAGCGCACGTCCACCTCTCGTCACGAGGCACCAGCGTGTGTATTGACGCCATTCAGGGGCCAGCACCCACACGGGGGCACACGTGAGTGCTGGCTTTTTCCCAGCTCTGATCTCTACACAATGGATCCAACAACATGCAATGATTGTCTTTCACACACAGAGACATGGCATGGTGTCCGTCTTGGTGTGTAAAAGGCAAAACCTGGCCTTGGTTTTGCCCGTCTTGCCGGAGGACTCCCCTGGCTGTGCCTCCTGCCCCCTCATAGGGTCTGCCTCCCTGCTTTTCCCGGGCAGGCTGCAGTTCTGTCTCCAGGGAAAGCAAAAGCATGAACCTTAGGTGTGCATACTATATTGGCCTTGGAACCAGATAAAGGTTTCTCTACCCTCCCTGGCAGCCTGTTTTCTGTAAGATTCCCCAGGGACTTTCAAGAGCTTGCTGTCATCCTTTGTTAAGCTCTTTTCTCTCTGAAGCCTCTCCCTTGAGCCTGCTATCTTGTCATTCACACCCACGGGCCTTACCTGACTCAGAAATGTCATCCCAGAATGGAGACTCAAACTCATAGTAACCTTCTTTGATCTTCTCGAAAAGCTTGGACTCGGTTTCTTCATAGAAAGGAGGATACCCACACAACCTGCAGGGGAACAGGAGGGCCATCCTTCCTTTCTGGGCCAGCCTCTCCACACGGGCCAGCCTCCCACCGGGCACATAGCAGCCAACAAGGGTCCCCCCCGCCCCCCCAGCAGTGTGACCAGGACGGGGGTCTGCCTCTGACTCAGGAACAGTGCAGGTCCCATCAAGTGTTTATGCAGCAGCCAAAGCTTGGAACAGGCAGTCTGGAAGACCCCTTTGGACATTCTTCCCACAAATCCTTGCCACCTCTCCCTGTACCTCCCCTGACTCCTAGATGATATAGAATATCTTCCTTTTCCCCTCCATTTTTTTGTAATCCTCACCCGAGGATATTTTTGCATTGATTCTTGGAGAGAGTGGAAGAGACGGGAAGACAGAGGGAAACATTGAAGGCAGAGAAACACAACAATTGGTTGCCTCCTGCATGAGCCACGACCAAGGCCCAGGCTTGGGAAGAGCCTGCAACCAAGGTATGTGCCCTTGACTGGAATCAAACCCAGGACCCTTTGGTCCACAGGCTGACGCTCTATCCACTGAGCAAAACTGGCTAGGGATGTGGTCAACAAACTGCGGCTTGCGAGCCACACGTGGCTCTTTGGACCCTTGAGTGTGGATCTTCCATAAAATACCATGACCTGGGTGAGTCTATTTTGAAGAAGTGGCATTAGAAGAAGTTTAAGTTTAAAAAATTTGGCTCTCAAAAGAAATTTCAATCGTTGTACTGTTGATATTTGGTTCTGTTGACTAATGCGTGCTAGGGCAATATAAAATATCTTTAAGAAGGATGGTAGAATGTCCATCCTTGAGTGCAAGCTTTATGAGGGATTTTAAAGGCCATTTTGTTCTTTATTATTTAGTACCTACATCAGTGATTGGCACAGGGTAGACAGTCAGTGAATATTTGTTGAGTAAATGAAAAAATGAGAGTCATTATTTGGCATAAGCTAAGGAAATAGAGAACTGAATCCACATCAAGTGGTAAATAACAAACAGTAGGTTACTTTTCTAAGAGCTACAGGTGAGGAGGGCTGGAGGGGAAGGGGTGGCGAGCAGGTTTGGAAAGGAGAGCCTGGGAATGTGTGGGAGGAGCAATGACCAGGTTTATCCAGGCCATCATGTGGCCTTGAGCTGACATCACCAGGAGAAAAATCTTAGATGTGAACATTGTGCCCACGTGGCTTTCATGACTTGGCCTCTCCCCTTTTCACTGCTCATGCCACAGAGCAGGACTCAGCACATGCAGTAAAGGGGCAGGAAGACAGACTACCAGGTGGCTGAACAGTGGGTTCCTATTGAGCTGTTTTTATTACCTGGTAAACAGGATAGGTAGAGCTGTGTGCACAAGCCTGTGTGTGTGTATATGTGTGTGTGTGTGCACGTGTGCATGTGTGTGTGTGTGTGTGCACATGTCTATGCGCATGCTTTGGAGGTGGATGCTGCTTGAGGAGCTGAGACAGAAGACAGGAGAAGAGGGGGTGAGCATGTTCAGAGAATTTCCAGGAACTGAGCCAATGACAGCTTCTACTCACAATATGTAGGTGATGACGCCAATGGACCAGCAATCCACAGCTTTGCTGTAGGGTTTCTGGGCCAACACTTCCGGAGCTGCAAACCGAAGGCAGAGTCAAGGCTGGGGCACAGGAGAGCATGGTGGGTTGGGGACTGAAGGTCAGGAAGAGGCTTAGAGAAGAGAATTTATTAGAAAACTCCCCTAGGGCAGGGACTTTGTCTTTCCCAACAGACTACCTCTTCTTCCATCGAACTAGGAGGTCCCCAGGACAGGGCCTATGACTCTGTTCAGACTGAAGATCTCAGGGCTATGTGTCACCCATTGGACTGAGTGCTTTCTGAAGGCAGGTCCTGTGTCTCCCCACTTAGATTGGGGATCCCCAGGGCAAGGGCTATGGAAAAATCTGCATGTTAGGGATTCTCTCTGACTAGACCAGGATTTCCATGAAGGTAGAGACTGAGTCTCCCCTGTTAAGTGAGGAACTCTCCAAGGACTGGCTATACCGGTCCCATCAGTCTGTGGCGCCTTCTGAGGTCTGGGCTTAATCTGCCTGACCAGATCATGAGCTCCACGAGGGAATGAGCTACGTCTTTCACTGACTGGGAGCTCTGGGACATTTATCTGTCTTCTGTGTTGATCACAGACACCAGGGCTTGTGCCCAGTGGGACTAAATACCTAGTGGTAAGTACCAACCTCTCTTCTAGGGAGAGTGCCCATTCTCTCTGTTGAGTCAGGGTTGTACTTCCCACTTCCTAATTCCAACCGGTGAGGACTGGCTAAGGGGGAAAGGGTAGGAGTGGCTGCTCTGAGTCTGGGCTTTCTCCCCCAGTGATCTCCTCTGGTATCCTGCCTGCTCTTACTTTTTTGAAGGCTCTGAAAGCCTCCTCCTTATGCAGGATGCCCCACTTCTGTCAGTTTCCTAGGGTGTGATTTGGGGGTTCCTTAGATACAAACTCAGCACTATGCCTCCAGGATACGAACACTTGGGAGGCTGAGGTTTCCTTTCAAGTGGGAGAAAAGAAAGGAGGCTAGTGGACAACCCTTCACTGTCTAAGTTTCTGTGTTTGTGACTTTGTCTCTCTCCCTTGAATAGCCTGAAAGACAAAGGCAGAAGTTGGGGTAGGCTGTCTTTCAGATGCAGGCTTGGGTAGTTGAGAGATCAATGGATTGGCTGGCTCTGAACCTCATAAGTGATTGTTCTACTTGGATAATCCCTGAAATTGAACTCTATCTCTTCACAACTGTGAGTCACATCCTTCTCTGTGAATAACATCTATGTGGTCAAATGTCGCCAATTGGTCATCTTCCCTCCTGCTCTCAGACTCACCAACATAGCCTGGAGTCCCACAGGCAGTGGACATGACACCACTCTGTTCCATCTTGGACAGACCAAAGTCTGTGATCATGATCTTAGAATTCTCTTCAGGGGTGAGGTACAGCAGGTTTTCAGGCTGTGGGTGAGGAGAAATAGCATGTATATACTAATAATCTGAAACACACATCTCTGCGCCTCCTGATATAGATATTTTTAGGAAGCTGCACCCTGGGGCCCTGACATCAAGGCCAGACTCATCTCCCCCCTCCTCCACTCTTCTCTCCTGCTCCTACCTGCACCTTCAACTCCTATTACCCATCATTCAATACTTTGCTTATGACCTTGACTTTGCTTAGCTTTATAGCCTTTAAGGCACTAATCTATCTCTCTCCTCATTCCCCAACTACCCTAAGACTGTTTTTTGAAGGAACTAACCTTTGGTTAACTACCTCTGACCTCTCCAAAGTCTGGCACATGCCTGGTGCAATGTTGACTCTCAGTAAGTATTTATTACATTTGAGTATGTCTGTGGCTGGGTCCCAGAAACCTGTAGATTATCTTGGTAGCCAAATAGGGTAAGGACTGGTGAAAAGTTCAGGAAAAGGCTGAGGTACAAATTGACAAGGATTCCTCATTCATCTAAGATTTGTTCAATCATAGGGCAGAAAGGACCTTAGGGGTGAGCCAGTCCTGCCCTTTTCATTTTACAGAGCTCAGACTGCCCATGACCCTTGCACCTTCCTAAAGGATCACTTCTCTGTCTCTTTTTTTTCTCCCCCCCCCCCCCCCCCACAACGAGGGCCCATGCTGGCACCTTTAAGTCTCTGTGGACGATGCCGTTCTCGTGGAGGTATTTCACGGCAGACAAGACCTGCTGGATCACCAGGCTGGCGTCCTTCTCTGTGTAGACACCCCGCTCCAGGATCCGGTCAAAGAGCTCCCCACCAGAAACACTGTAGGCACAGGGCAAAGGCAGGAATCCAGCTCTTATTTCGGGGTCATATGAATGGGTTTGCCCTGTAGTCATGGGGACACAGTTGTGGCGAAACAGACAGGTACCCCTGACTGTGCAAGGAGGACCTGCCACTCCAGTCTCAGTATGCCTCCTTCAGGTGCCTGGAGTGATATCACTAGGGAGTCATTTCTTTGGGCCAACCATTGACCTCTCGCTGGCAACGTCCTTTGAAATGTAAAATGCCCCTGGTTGGGGTTTCCCAAGAAGCCAAGAATTCCTTTCTGTGTTAATTCTTAACTTTTTTTTTTTTTTTTTTTTTCTTTAGTTTTTTTATTTTTATTTTTTTTTTTTAAATAAATTTTTATTGTTCATATTATTACAAGTGTTCCTTTCCCCCCCTTCCCACCCCACCCTCTGCCCTTTCCCCACTCCCCATTGTCCTCATCCATAGGTGCACAGTTTATGTTCAGTCTCTTCCCACATTCCCCTCTCCCCTTTTCCCCAAGAATCATTAGTTCACTCCCCTTCCATACCTCTGATTCTATTATATTCAACAGTTAATATTGTTCATCAGATTTTTTTTTTTAATTTCCTTGGTTTTTAGATTCACTTGTTGATAGTTACGTATTTGTTGTTCATAATTTTTATCTTTATTTACTTTCTCTTCTGAAAGAACCCCCTTCAGCAATTCATATAATTCTGGTTTGGTGGTGATGAACTCCTTTAGCTTTTTTTTATTAGTGAAGCTCTTTATCTGACCTTCGATTCTGAGTGATAGCTTTGCTGGGTAGAGTATTTTTGGCTGTAGGTTCTTGCTATTCATCACCTTGAATATTTCTTGCCATTCCCGTCTGGCCTGCATGGTTTCTGTTGAGAAATCAGCTGACAATCGTATAGGTGCTCCTTTATAGGTAACCTCCTGCTTAGCTCTTGCTGCTTTTAATATTCTCTCTTTGTCCTTTGCTCTTGGAATCTTAATTATGATTTGTCTTGGTGTGGTCCTCTTTGGATTCCTCTTATTTGGAGTTCTGTGTGCTTCCTGGACTTGTAAGTCCAATTCTTTCACCAGGTGGGGGAAGTTTTCTGTCACTATTTCTTTCAGTATGTTTTCGATATCTTGCTCTCTCTCATCTTCTGGGACCCCCATGATTCTGATGTTGGATCGTTTGAAGTTGTCCCAGAGGTTTCTTACATTATCTTCAATTTTCTGGATTCTCTTGCCTTCTAGCTTCTGCAGAGGAGTGTCTTCTGGCTCTTTATGTTCCAAATCTTTGACTTGATTCTTGGGATCTTCTATTCTGTTTTTAGGACTCTGTATAATATTTTTTATTTCAGACAATGTATTCTTTATTTCTTGTTGATCCCTTTTCATATCCTCATAGGTCTCAATTATTTTATCAGCCTTTTCTAGGAAACTCTTGAAAAACCTTATAAGTGTGGTTTTGAACTCTATATCCAGTCGCTTTTTGTCCTCCATTTCTTTTGTTTGTGATCTATTTGGTTTAGGCATTTTCGCAGACAGCTTTTCTGATGGGGCGGAGTTTCAGGGTGGAGCCTACAGCTTTGGCTTCCGTCAGCCCCGCCCTATGCGACTCCTGAGACTCAGGGTCCTTCAGTACTTGTTGCAAGCGCCTCTGAGAGAAAGGTGCCCTCGATTTTCGCCTGCTACCAAACAGTGTAGGCTCTCCCGCAATGGGCCCGAAACTGGGGTTCAGTTCAGTTGGAAGTGGAGTTGGAGGTGGCGTTCAGAGCAGTCTGGAGCCCCTGTCTCCTTCCCGCCAGGGCAGTCCTAGGGCACAGCCGGCCGGCCCTTCTCTGCGCACAGTGTGCACGCCTCTGGGACCTCCTTTCGCCACTTCCCCAGGTTCCTCCTTACAGCCCAGCTCCCTATGGATGAGCCTGGGTCCCCGGGGTCTGGCCTAGAACGGAGGTTCAGAGCAGTTGGGGGCCCAGCACAATCAGAGCTTTTCTCTGCTTCCCGCTAGGGAACGCCAGCCAGGCACTCGGCCTCCCTCCTCTCTGGCTCCGTCCTCTCCGCGCGCCGCGTGTCTCCGTACCTTAGGCTTTTACAGCTCCTCCGCGCTTCCTTCTGGTTTTCTCCTTGCTTCTCGTTGTAGAATTTCCAGTCAGTCGACTTTTCTGTAGTTCTGGGTGATGTCCATTTTATATTTTAGTTGTATTTTATTGAAATTGTTGCGTGCGGCTGCGGCTAGGTGCCTATCCGAGCAGCCATCTTGGATTCTCCCTAATTCTTAACTTTTAATCACCATTCTTCCCTCACCACCAACCAGCTTCCTCCAGGCCTCTGAGGCCCCATGGGGCATCTGTGGGGGAAGCAGGTTCCCTTTACTTACAGCTGCATGACCAGGTAGTAGTGAGTGGTGCTCTCATAGATGTCCTCCAGGGTCACAATGTTTTCATGCTTGATCCTGGGGAAAGTAAGGTCATGATGAAAGGCATGTGGTTTAGGTCATCTAGACAAAGGATGCTGACCCAGCCCAACTAGAGACTCTTATTTCTATTGGAGACTTTTGATGACAATATTTAGAAAGAATGGGGTCCTTTTGAAGCCTTTCTAACACTTAGGCCATTACAAAGAAATCCCAGGAAAATATTCCCAGAGTGGTGCTCAGTTCATATTTTTGAATGGATAATTGATCATCCTGCCTTTAGGGAACAAATGTTTCATTTGTTGCTTTACCGATCTCTTTCAACTTGATTAAAAGAGAAAGTTAAAAGACCTGAGGAAGGTTAAGGGAGCACTCAATTATACGTACAACTTGAGTATCCAGGTCCCTTTCAGAAACATTGCACGAAGAAAGGCTACTACAGCAGAAGGGACTTAGGTTAGCGAGGCCTCCTCGTGGGTAACCATGGAGAAAATGTTGCAAATTTTTTTTGTTCCAGGATATTGTGGGAAGGTAGATGCTCATTTGGGGTTCATTTCTTTGGGATGTCTTAGACCAGTGATTCTCAATCAGGGCTGTTTTGTCCCTCAGAGGACATCTGGCAATATCTAAAGACATTTATGATTACTATGACAGGTGACAGGAGAGATATTGCAGGCATTCACTGGGCAGAAGCAGAAACACTGCTAAACATATTACAATGCACAGGGCAGCCCCAACACAACAAAGAATGATCTGGTCGAAAATGTCAATAGAGCTGAGATGGGAAAACCTTGCCCCAGATGACCTTTGCTGGGATTACTCAGAGGTGGAGGCAAGCAGAATAATCATATTAGCTGAGGGCTTGGCTTTCCGATCAGCAATTCAGTGTGTGGCTGTCCAGGAAGAAAATTTCTAGGAAGTTTGACTCATGGTTGTGCAACACAGAGGTTAAGAACTTACTAGACTCTAAGTCAGTTGTTCAGATCTAGTTCAGGCATTTAACTAGGTAACTTTGACTGGCTTACTCAAATCTTCTAAGCCTCACTTTCTTCATCTTCAAAGATCTGTCTTATAGGGTTATATAAGTATTTAAAAAACACATGTCAAATGCTTAGCACAGTGTCTGTGGAATAGTAAACACACACACACACACACACACACACACACACACACACACATATATATAAAAGGCTAATAAGCAAAGTGTCCCCGCAGGAGTTCGACCAGGAGACCAGGAGTTCTATTGCTCTCTGTGATGTGTGCTGACCACCAGGTGATGGCAAGGAATGAAGGGAGGCTCTGATTGGCCCTGATCACCGGCCAGGCCTAGGGACCCTACCTGTGAACAAATTTCATGCATCAGGCTTATAGTACTTAATAATACATACCATCTTTCAGACATTTCTAAAAATATAAACTTCTTGCAGTGGCAATCTGATGGATTGAATTATATATACAAGCTGACAAAAACTAACATCAATTTGTTGATGATTCACTCACTGAACAAGTGTTTATGGCTGTTTATGTATCTGTGCTGTTAGGGACTGATGATACAATGCAATAATATAAAAGACCATCTTGCTTTCAATGAGTCTAGAGTCCCTCTCTGCTTTAAACAAATATTTTTATTGATTTCAGAGAGAGGAAGAGAGAGAAATATCAAATATGAGAGAGAATCATTGATTGGCTGCCTCCTGCATGCCTCCTACTGGAGATCAAGCCTGCAACACAGGAATGTGCCCTGACCAGGAATCAAACCCTAACCTCCTGGTTCATGGGTCAATATTCAACCACTGAGTCACATTCTCTGCTTTAATCTCCCTGAAGCCCAGACCTATATCTTTAACATCCTACCAGATACCTTCATGTAGAGATAAGTGGATACTTATATTCATTGTGCTCCAATCATTTTCTTTCTATTTCCTCTAAGCCTAGACATCCTTTTTGCTTTCTATCCCAAGGATGATATTACTGTCCATTTAATCACTCAATCTCAGAGTAATTTTTAATGCTTTTTTCTTTTATATTCTTACCAGTCAACCCCAACTCAATCACTTCTCTCTCTGAAATGCCTCCTAACCTTGGTCTTCTGGCCATTACATGATCCTGCTACTATTTTGTTTGTATCCTCTTTGCTTGAGAAAGTCATATAATTGATCTCCCATCCTCTGGGATGGCATTCTCCATTCCTGGCTTACTACAGGATTTCTAAATTGAAATCTGATTATGTGACTTACTTAAAATCCTTTGATGACTTTTCTTTGCCCACAGAATAAAGTCAATAGTCTTCATCATGACAGCCAAGACCCTTTATAATCAAGTCCTACTTGACCATTTGGTTTCATCTCCTGTCCCTTGATAATAAGTTCAGGGGCTTCCAACACTTACTCTTCCCCAACACCCCTTGCAGCTCCATGATTCTATATTAAACTTTATGTTATTCTCAATCTGAATTCCCTTCCCGAATTGCCCCTCCTGCCTCCATAAAATTCTACTCATCCATCAAGATTCCTCTTCTTTGAAAATGTACCTAATAGTCCTTACTCATAAAAAAACACATGCAGGCAAAATGAATCCGTGTCTCCTTCAAACTCTGCCTTCTGCTAGTGTGAGTCACATCTAATGGGAGTAGAGTTTTCTATGAGTACTCCTGTCTCTGCCCAGAAAGTGTGAGCTCCTGAGGGTAAGGAATTTTGTTGGCTTCATTCTTGTGGTCCTAATGCCTACTTATACTTTTTTTGCACACCAAAGGAATCCCACAAGGGTTTGTTGCACAAGTCCTGCTGTAAACATTATGATTTATTAGTGTAGCCTCCATCATGATGCTTAGGGTATTAACCCTACATTCGATTTGGAACAAATTGAGGTTCATTTCCAAGTTTTACATTGCTTCTTTACTTGTCAATTCTCTCTAGGATTGTCCTTCAACTGAAGTTTGTTCCTTTGAGATAATTACCCTCTGGTCTATGTGCACAAACCAGCTCTGCTACCTGTGGGTTCACTAGACAATTGGCTGGGAGAAAAAATCCAGCCAAGACAGATTTTTGGCTAAACTTAGCTGTTAGTCAAACTGACCCATTAGCTCAATCAAAGGGAGCAATGCCTTTTGGTATGAAAAACCCAGTCCCAGACTTTCTCGAAGGTGATTTGTGAAGAAAATGGTGTGACCCCACAGTTGTTCCCAGCCAACCCTAAGACCCACTCACTTTTTCAGCACCGCGATCTCATTCTCGAGGCTGCTGTCCCGGAATGCCGGTGACTTCTTGATGCACTTCAGGGCGAAGAGCTTCCCAGTCACCCTTTGCTTCACCAGGAAAACTTCAGAAAAAGCTCCTCTGAGTAGAAGACATGGGGAAATAAAAATTAGTACTGGCTGGCTAGAGAGCATTGTTGGAGGAAAAACTGAAGAGTCAATAAAGGAAGATGGGGAATCTGATGCCCATTGTCATTATGGGCATTTGATAAACTGTTGATGGCAGATCCTATCTGACATGCCATTGTGCCCTCTCTTTCATCCATCACATGGGAAAGAAATGATTCTATTACAGACCTAGGGACTATACAATGATATTTCCCGGGTCTATAATTTGGGTAGGACTCCCAGAGACTCTGCTTTGCTTTGCAGAGATTTCTTCACTTGGGAAACTCATTAAAGAGAGGTCACTGCAGCCCAGCCAGTGTGGTTCAGTGGTTGAGCATCGACCTATGAACTAGGAGGTCATGGTTCAATTCCTGGTCAGGGCACATGCCTGGGTTGGGGACTCAATCCCTAGTAGGGGGCTGCAGAGGCAGCTTATCAATGACTCTCTCTCAACACTGATATTTTTATCTTTCTCTCTCTAGCTTAGAATCTAGTGTGAGAGACAGACACTTACAGATAAGCAGGAGGTATTATGAGAGCACTGATAATGAAGACTTAAGACATTGCCCCTACTATGGTTGGGCTGGCTGTGTGCTGCCAGTTCCAGCAGATGCCATTCACCTTGGAGCCACTGTATGCTTTATAACATAATTATTACAACATCTCCTCCCCCACCCCCAGCAGACAGTAGGCTATAGAAAAGGACAATTTTTCCTAATGTGTACAGAGATAATTTGGGATAGCCGAGGAGGACGTAATTCATGGCTGTCTGACTTACAAACACCCTGGCTCAAGATTAAAGGAATGAATGAGAGTTAGTCCAGTGGGGGCGGAGGGAGGGAGAGAAACACTTGAAAGTGGTGTTTCAGGTGGGGGTGGGGAAGAAGCATGAGAAAGAGCATGGAGGTGGGGAGCAGCAGATAGGGGTGAGACCCCACTTTCCTTATTCATAAAAGGAGAGAGTTGAGAAACGTGGCCTTAACAGCTGTGACTTTATAGGGTCTACCCTGAGTGCTTCTTTCACTTTTACTTTTACAGCCTCACACGAATGTTCCCCCAATTTTAAAGCTGGCACCTGCTCTGGATCCTCTTGTGCAATGAGATCAAATTGAGGGAGGCCTTTCTGGGGTGTCATTTACATCAAGGTGCGTGTCCATGGCATCTGTTGTGGCAATCGGAAGTGATGTATTGCTCCTCTGCCCCAGGCTGTGTGTGTGTGTGTGTGTGTGTGTGTGTGTGTGCGCGCGCGCGCGCGTGTGACAGAGGAGAGGGATTGGAAGACTTAATTGTGCCATCTGTCAGATTGTCAGATTGGGGAGCAGAGAGCTAGTTTCGAGCAGTCAAGGTTGTTCGGGTCAGGAGGCAAGACAGGCAGAGCCTGCAGTGCCAGGAGTGATGGCTTCAATAGTTCTGGTTTGCATTTCCTGCTCTGAGTTGCTCTCCACTCCTGCTGGGAGCCTGGGTGCTGCCAGAGGTGGGGGCAGGGGCCAAGGAGAAAAAATGTTTTCCTGGGCAGTGAAAGGAGGCGGCCTGGACCTTGGGTGACAGACCTCCTACTACAGACTAGCTTTGCCCAGTGTCCCTACAGTTGTCCCAGGGCCTTGGAATTGTGGGTAGTTTCTGGGCAGATTTAGTCAAAGCCTGTTCTCCCTGTTTGATTGATGCAGAGGAGCCAAAGACTGGAGAGAAGGGGCCTTTGGCAGGGATTCTGGTGCATCCCTCATGGAGGAGTCTGTTCTGGCCCCTGGTCCCCTCCCCACAGCGCCTCCCCTGGGTCAGTTGTGGGGTCTGCAGCCCGGGCTGCCTATCCCCCTCCTGAGCACTACAGAGGAGCTTTCTCCTTAGCTTCTCCTCAGCCCTAGCTGCTAAGCAGTGACTTGACCCTATCTTGCCCTCCTGGTTGCCTCAAATCAGTGCGGGGGCTGGATACGTGAGAGCCACTGGAAACACTTAAATATAGATTCCTGGCTGCTGGGTTTCTGTCTTCCCAAATCCCTGCAGCCAGGAATCTGTTTTTGTTTTGTTTTGTTTTTCAAAAAAATCGCCTGGGCTAAAATAATAGCGAATAATTTTTTGAGGGTGAACACGATATTGTGGATATGGAAGAAAATGTCTTTATTCCTAGGAGATGCAGACAGAAGGATTCGGAAGTGATGTGTGATGATGTTTGCAACCAGTGTACAAATATGGTGTGCGTGTGTGCGTGCGTGTGTGTGTGTGTGTGTGTGTGCGTGTGTGTGTTTGTAAACAAATACAGCGAAGTGTTAACAACTGTTGAATGTAGGAGGGGGGTATGTTGATGTTGAACTATTATTTTGCCTTTTCTTAAGCATTTCCGCAGTTATCAGAGGGATAAGCTCCAGTGGCTCTGATGTGCTGGGTTTAGAAGCTGCTGCGGCCGGTCTCCCTGAGCGCCAAGTGGCAGCGTGTCTGTCTTCTGTGAGTCCTACCGCCCAAGTCTGTGCAGACGGTGAATAAGCTTCTGTCCACCCAGGCATCCTTCTCCCTCCTTCTCTTGATTTTTGGTCTGCTTAGCAAACCTTTTCAGAATCACTCATGAGTCTTGTTCTTCTCTCTTCTGCCAAAAGCCCCCTCTCTAGCCACCCCTATCTTGGCAAAGGCCCTTGATGGAGGGCCCATACTTTGCTGACTGGCACCGCCCCTGGGACCCTTCTGTGTGTGTTGGGGGTGGTGGTTGGGGGGCAGAGGCCTGCTCTCAGCACCCAGCCTGCTCCTCTCCGTCTATGGTGAGTGTGGCCAGCCTCTCGCTGCCCGAGGTCACTGCCTCCTAGCCAAGGCAGAGGGAGCTAAACTCAGCCCAGCTGGCCCAAGGCAGAGCTTGCTTTCATAGCCAGCCCACTCACTGCCCCTCACTTCCCCAGGCCCCTGGGCCAATTAGCCCAGACTAATTAGCTGACCAGCTGGGGTCCTGAGGCGATGAGGCTGGTGGCCTGGAGGTGCTCCCAGCCTGCGTCAGAGACTGAACCCTCCCGGAGGAGAGGCAGGGCCAAGTGGAGAGTCAGCTGCAGTCGGCTCTGCTCCGCCAGCCGGGTAATCATTGTCAAGGGGCAGAGGCATAGACACCCGGGGGCTGGCGGGAGTGTGGGCTGCAGCATGACTTTATTTTTCCAACACAGCACTTAGCCAGGGAGCAGAGATGCTGGTGGGGGGTGCCGAGCTGATCCAGGTGTGTGAACCCATCTGTTCTTAGCCTGCAAAGCCCGTTTTCTTCCATCTCCAGCAGACAGGGGGGTTGCCCTTTCACTACCTGGGGAGATGAAGAAGCTGGGTGAGGAGGCCCAGGGAGGCGCTAGGGTCACTGACCCTCCACAAGTGTTCCAGAAAGTCTCTTTCCTCCGACCAGGGTGAGGACCCAAGGGCTGTGGCAGCTATGGACATAGGCAGGGTCTCTTGGAGCAAGGTGGGAGACAGAAGCTGGGGAGGGGCCTTTTCCCTGGGGGCTCCAGTGTAGGAAACCATCCTCTGTATTATCCCAAGGTACCTTCCCCACTCTCCACCATGGGCTCCTACTCCACCGCCCTTGGTCCCTTGGAGCTGCTGAGATGATGTCCCAATTGATCAGTCTCTGCTGGCCTGGAACAACTCCTTCCCAGCCTCCTCTCTCCGTCCCCCCCCCCCCCCCCCCCCAGGTGCCCCAGCCACTCCCTCGGCTCCCAGCTCCGCACTCACGATCCCAGCACCTCCATGAAGATGAAGGTTTTCCGGATGTTGGTCGTCTGTTTCTTCCAGGAACTGCAGTCATCTTCTTCTTCCTTCCGACCCATCGCCTCCAGAGTTGAAGCTTCCGGGGATGCTTTGTTTGAGGAGGGGAAGAGAGCGTCAGCTCAGCTAGTTTCTCCAATACAATGAGATGAGTTGCAAAAATAATTTATGTTTTTATTGATTTCAGAAAGGAAGGGAGAGGGAGATAGAAACATCAAGGATGAGAGAGAATCATAGATTGGCTGCCTCCTGTTCACCACCTCCATGAGGGATGGAGCCCACTGCCTGGGCATGTGCCCTGACCTGGAATCAAACCATGACCTCCTGATTCATAGGTTGACACTTAACCACTGTGTCAACCGTGACCTCCTGGTTCATAGGTTGACACTCAACCACTGAGTGTCAACTACATGCCCACTGTGCTTGCCACAAGTCCAAGTTCAGAGTCTAGTCTGTGGTGGGAACTCTATTTTGTGTATAGGCATAGATTAACTTGGCTTTATCCACCTGGGCTGAGCTAAGGCATTTCCTGTGTTACCGGGTGATCTCCAAGGTGTTTATTCACATTGCTGAATCAGCTCAACTTCCTTTTCTATTATCCCAACTCTGCTACCTCCCCCAACCCCCAACCATTCCTATTCCCACATCTGTCCTACCTGCTATGGGTTAAACACATGGATGCTAGATGAATGAGCACTGCGTTCCCTGCACAACTCCCACAACATTTAGGACAGCACTGGGAAATAGTCATTCACTAGAAACTGAACTGAATCGGGTCCTGACTTTAATATCAGAGTCCTGGAGTTACCACAGGCATTCAACGGTTGACACCTATGCCGTGTCAGGGGCTGGCTGTGTCCTGAAGAAAAACACAGCTTCCCTGGGGCTGGCAGGCTTAAGGAAATGGACAACAACGAGCAAGTGAACTAACACGTGCACAGTGTGGGAAAACCACAGAAGAACAAAACCTGGGCTTGGAACAGAGACCAACAGAGCAGGTCTTCTTTAGAGAAAGGTCAGGGGCGGCCTCTCTGAGCAGGTTGTATTTCAGATGAGATCAGAAGTTTGCGAAGAAGCCATTCAAACACAGAGTGTGGGAAGGGGCATTTTGGTAGAAGGACTAGAATGTGAAAGTCCTCAGGGGGGAGAGAGCCCAAAGGACTGAAGAGACGTGTAGCTGGAGTAGACTGAACTCTGCATGGCATGGCACAGTGGTGGGCAGGGAGAGGTGGGCATAGGGCAGACATTAGAAGGCCTTACAGATTTCGTTAGATATTGGAATTTCTTCTTAGTGAGACTGGGAGACATTGAAGGATTTTTGGCAAGAGAGCTAAATAGATCACTGAGGTTTTAAAGAGTTCACTGCAGCTGCTCTGTGGAGAATGGAGTGGAGGGGCAGAGATTGACCCATGGAGAATAGGCAGAAACCTATGAGAGGGATGGTAGGTAGGGACCATGGTGGCAGGGAAGGAGGGAAGTGGGTGGACCTGGGATATATTCCAGCGGTCCACGACACTAGGTGATGTGTTTAAGCTGGGGTAAGAGGAGTCTAGACTGACTCGTGCTTCTGGTAGAAACATTCTGGGGTAATGGTACCCTTTCTGAGGTCATGATTACTAAAGAGAATCATGTTCTTGGGGGAGTAGGGCTGGGACTCTCTACATGAAGAGGTCCTGAGTTTCTGTGGGTGGTGGGTGAGACACATTTCTGCCAGCACCTTTCTCCCACAAACTTCTTGGGCCTGACCGAGAAAGAGGAAAGTATGTCTAATGGCTGTATGTCTCAGGCAATGTCCCTCCTTCCTCATTAAAAAAAGTGCCAGTAAAATCCATGGGGTCGTCTAGCCAAGACCGGTTTGGCTCAATGGATAGAGCATCAGCTTGGGGACTGAAGGGTCCCGGGTTCAATTTCGGTCAAGGGCATGTACCTTGGTTGCGGGCATATCCCTAGTGGGGGGTGTGCAAGAGGCAGCTGATCGATGACTCTCTCCCATCAATGTTTCTGGCTCTCTGTCTCTTTCCCTTTCTCTCTGTACAAAATCAATAAAAAATATATTTTAAAAAAATCCATGGAGTCTTCTAATAATGATAGAAGAAAGATAAAGTTTGTGCCTACACAATTTAGTATTAGATAAAGAGCATAGGCTTGGAGGTCAACCTGAGTTCAAATCCTATCTCCACTAGTTACTGGTTAAATTGCCTTAATTAGATTAATGACCTTGTTGAGTCCATTAACTCTTCTGTAAAATGGGGACAACACCTCTTCTGGATATGGTGAACAATAAATCAAATGGTGTACATAGAGACCTAATATATTATCTTATCTGTATTAAACAGTTGTAACAGAGATATTAGTTGGGGGATATTAAGTTGATTGTTTTTCATTCCTGGTCATCCCCATCTGGAGGACTTATGTCATAAAGTAGGTTCTATAGCATAGAAGGAAACCTCTTGTGACATTAGACATAACTGTGAGGCTTAGACCCTGGGAATAAGGAGAATGTGACATAAGTGAGGTCCTTACTAGAGAAGACAAGGCATGGAAAGACTGCTACTTGGGCCTGAGTGGATCCTGGGAAGGAGATGGGGAGACAGGGGGTGTATTTGTCAGAAGCACACACCTTTTCTAGCATCCATCCAGGAACGGATGGGTGGGCTTCCCAGGGCCCCACTGGTGGGAGACCCTAAGCCTAGGGGCTACTCTGGCTGCAGCCCCATTTTAGAGGTCAGAACGTACCTATGGGGCAGACTTAGAGGGAGAAGCTGAGCAAGACAGAGTTGCAAGATCTGCAGAAGTAGCCCAGGGCCAGCTTGTACCACCTCATGGCAGCTGACTGTGCATGTCTGTTCTCAGCCACATGCTTAGTAGCCTCATGTTGTTAGCCATCCTGGGAGTATTTATACCATGGAAACAGGCAAGTGCTACAAGCAGGTATTTCCCCACTCCTCCCTCCACCCTACAAGGATTAGTTGTTAAGCATTTATCAAAACACGAAGAAGCAAGCAAGCAAACAAAACATTTATCAGCTCCTCTCTGCCCATGGCCCTGGTGAGGGGATGTATTGCTGCTAGAGGGGATGTCACGTGGGATCTGGATGAAAAGACTGACTATAATCAGGGCTTTCAAGGGAAGGTGTCAGCATGACATTCCATGGGCCAGATGAGACCAGTCACACCTCAGAGGCCACTCGTCAGTTTCCGATGAGATCCCAGACAACTGGGATTCGAGATCCCTGGCGAGCCTGATGCCTCCCTCTCCCATACTAAAACTAGATCGAGTGCCTTCTAGCGGAAATGCCACCTTGAACTAGAACAGGAGGAGGCAAGGCCATCCAAGGCCGTGCTTTCCTGAGAGACACTTTATAAAGGGCTAAATGGGACCCTTTATTAAATCTGAGATGTTATAATGGACAAGTTCAAATGTGAAGTTTCCTATTTCCTTTTTGCTGCCTGGCGGGGTAAGATTTCATTCTTTAAAGTATCTTGTTATTGATCTCAAAGAGGAAGAAAGAGGGAGAGACAGACAGAAACATCAATGATGAGAGAGAATCGTTTACTGGCTGCCTCTTGTATGCCCACACTGGGGACTGAGCCCGAACGTGGGCATGTGCCCTGACCAGAATCAAACTGTGACCTCCTGGTTCATAGGTTGATTCTCAACCACTGAGCTGGGCATACGGTTTTATAAGAAATAAAGAATCTATAATTTCTTTGCACATTTTAGTATCGTGTGTACATTTGCAACCTGGCTATATAATTAAGAAAAAAACACCTTTGAAACAGCCGAGTGTAGATCTGGTGGCTCGTGCTGGCAACTCTGGGCTCATTTGTTGATTTGCTCTTTTTGGCTTGTGGTAGCCCAGAGGGACCGCCGCACCGGCCAGGGGAGGCCTCACCCAGGACTTTGAGGACAGTCTGCAAGGTGGAGACAAATGGGCCCTCATTGGCAGAGACTACTCTGAGGAAGATGAAATATTACAAGAGGGCTATCTTTAGCCAGATATGATTCTGTAGTTTCTTAGCCCCAAATCTAGCAGCTTCCGCCTATCAGAGCGGTTGGCATCTGGGCTTGGGCCAAACGCTTCCTGCCGCGTAGACATACTGTAGCTGAGAAGTCTGGAAACACGTGGGAACACAGGGTGGGTGTTGAAAGGAACCGGATCAACAGGGTCAGTGTGTGTGGGTCTCTTTCTCTGGCTCTTTCCCCTTCCAAAGAACTGGGCTGCAGACAGACACTGCGTTTCCAGGTAGGGAGCCAATCAAAAGCCCTCTTTCCACTTATGGCCTTCAGCTGGGCGGCCGTCACTCCCCCTGGTGGGCCCCCCGTGGAATGACGCTTGCTTGCTCTCCAGGAGGCATCGCCACCTCATTAGCAGATCTGTACGCGCTGTTCCTTCTTTCCCATCTCTTTGAAATAGCTTCTTAAAACATCGTATTCTTAGCTTAAGTTGGGCTATAAGCAAACATCTTCCCCGCCCACCCCTCCTCCCATACACTCAATGCTAAGAATTTAGTTCCATCTTCAGAGCCACGTGAAAAAGTCTGGGCCAGATCTGAACCCCTGCTTCATCCCCGCCCCTGCTTCCCCGCAGAGAAACCTCAAGGCCCTTTCAGAGGGAAATAAAACAAATTCAGAAAAGGTCGAAGCTCTGCTATTGCTCTCATTTGTTTCCAAAGTTCACCCCACCTCTCTGTTTCTACAATAATCTCTATTGGGCTCCAAAGCCCCACAGCAGCCGCTGTAGGCTTCTCTGAGAGTTAGAGCTGATTTCCCCAGGCAGCTCAGGAGAGCGGATGCTGGCATTCGGGGCTCGCTCGGGCCCCTCCCTCCCCAACAGGGTCAGGCCCTTCAGATTGTTCTGCCAACATAGTCCCCGCAAAGGAAATGACCTCATTACCTGGGACCATCTTTGGGTTGCGGAGGTAACACCCCTTCATTCGACATGCATTCATGGATACCTCCTGTATACCCACTGGACTACATACAGACATTTTTTATGTCATGAGGTTACCCATTTTTTATGTCATGTGCTTACAATCCAGTTGAAAAGACCAAGCAGAGGCATAGAAGTAAATACCTAAGAACACAGACCAGTGGATGGGAGCTGGCCAATGCATGAGCACATTGGGTCAGGGCCAAAATGGTTCAGAGGCTGACAGTAGGCTGACTGCTTACATGTGGGTTTCTCTCACCAGAATGCGCGTGCTTAAAGGGCAGGGGCCATGCATTCCTCATTGGAATTTCTAGTCCCCGGTACTGAGACCCAGACATACTAAGGGTCTGGCCCATATCTGTTAAATGAGCGAGTGAGGAGCAGAGCCCCTGGGATGAGGGATGGGTGGGGAGGGGGGCTTGATCAGGGATCGCTTTGCACAGGAATTGGACTTCAGACGGGTGTGTAAGCAGGGGGCGGAGGTGGGGAGATGTAGTCTTGATATTGCTCTAGTGAGGAACAGCAGCAGGGCGCCCTGCACTCTGGGAAGGCAGGCGGTAGGACTTCCTCTCTAAGCTCTCGCCACCATGAGACCCTGCCTAAGGCATAGCAGCAGAGAGGGCAGAATCGACTTGCCTTTTTTGCCATCATCATCTCTTCTGGGACAGACAGCTGGGCTCTAAGTGCAGTTCTTGGTCAACAGAACCTTCCTGGGACACTTGACGAGTCCCCTGCCTCCCACTTGCCGACCATTCTATCTAGAGTCATCTTCCCTCCCCACCGAAGTTCCTCTATAATGCCAGCCTGAGCTGGCCTTCTGTAACACGCCTGGCAATGGGAAACTCAGCTGTTGGTGTGTTTGAGCTCATAGCCTCACTAGAAATCAACTCCTTATGGACCAAGACCTGGTCCATCTCCTTGTCTCTCTTGGGCCTAACTCAGCGCCTGGCTCCAGGTACTTAGTACTCAGTCGTATTTTTTTTGGATGGTCTTCTTGATTTCTGGGGGGAAGCTTTCACAGCTGGGAGGAGACTCCAGAGGGAAAAGTTCTTCCTGAAGGCAGAACACATGATCTTGTGGGTGGCCACTGCCTCTGAGCAGGCCTTTCTGAGCTTCTGGGAACAGGCTGTGCGATCCAGCCCGGCTGCATATGAGGTGCCGGTGAGAGATCTTGGGCTGGGAGCCCAGGAGGCAGGCGTCCTTCGCATGTTTCTTCCGTGGGTCGCCCCTGTCCTTCTCTCCTTCCCAGGCGCCCAGACAGAACTGGAAGGCAGATGAGCTTATCTTCGGTGGCCTCCTCACTGTCATCGTTGTCCTCCGACGGTGCCAGGCCACCTGTGGCCCCACATGGCCCTGGAGCCTCTCTCTGGACCCTCACTCCTGCCTGCCTTGCTCCATGTAACCTCCTGATCAAAAGTTTCCTATTTTGAGTCACAGCCACTTAGGATTCTGCTTTTTAAATCAACCAGCTGAGCTAATTGCTTATGAGTGTCGCCCCTCCTGACAAGATATCCCAGAGTCTTGGGGGCATCCGGTTTTAACCCAGAGGCATTCAATTGAATTCAACTCAATGCAATGTGTTACCCAATCCACAGTCCAGCTTCCAGTCTGGACACAACAAGCTAAGAGATGGGGACAAGGAAGGAGAGGATCTATGAACAGCCTTCAACCTCTGCAGCCTTCAACCTGCAGGTGATGGGGCTCAGCTCCACCTACAGGAAGAGGCAGCTTGCCTTCCCCCCACCCCTCCCTCCACGCTCTCCCCGGGGGCATGATGAGCAGGCTCAGAGCCTTCCTGAGGGACCATATGGTCCTTTCAAGCATCGCATAGGAGGCAGGCCACCCTAAGACTGCCTTGTGTTTCCACAGTTTTCCATTCCTTTGGATCGTGACTCAGAAAGGCCTGCAGGTCTTGAGGGGGAGGTTATCAGTGGGATCATCTGTCATAAGAATGTGCTGCCTGCCCTGGCTTGCGTGGCTCTGTGATCACAGCGCCAGCCCACATATGCTCTGTGTGGGTTCAGCTGCCGGTCAAGGGCACATGCCAGGATTACAGGTTCCACCCTGGCCCTGATCCAGGTGTATATGGGAGGCAACCAATCAATGTCTCTTTCATATTAATATTTCTCTCTCTTTGTCTCTCTCTTTCTCATCCCATCTTCCCTTCCTTCCACTGTCTCTCAAAATCAATGAACAAATACCCTGTGGTAAGGATTAACAAAACAAAATGAAACAAAACAAAGAATGTGCTGTCTGCCTCCAGGATGGGGCACTGTGGTTATAAAGGGCCTGCAAGGCTAAAGCTGGGACGTTTACTTGCCCAGGCCCCGCCATTTCCTGGACTCCAGCCCATATAAGACTTCCCATCACACTCTGGACTGAGACGCACTAGAAGGAACTCAAGCTCCGGCTGCAGTCTTGACTTGGCACCGAGGAGCTGTGCAGCCCCAGGCAGATCACTGGACATCTCTGGGCTTCCACCTCTCCTCTTGGTGGAAAGAGATAGGAGTACATTAAGTTTCCCCGAGGTTTGTTTTTTAGAATATTATTAGTCCCAGGAGATCCTGAGCAAAGTGGATGTTCTGCCTCTGCAGCAGGTGTCTTTAATGCTCCACATTAGCTTATTAAAAAGGTTCTGGGGACTCTTAAAGATACCTGCTTCATGCTATTTAACCTGGCATGCCCCAAATTTACCTGGCTGCGGAAGCCTTTCCTTCTGTAACACCTACTAGCATCCAGGGGAATTTAGCATTGCTCAGAGCTTACTTTGGAAAACGGGGACTAGGCCATCTCTGCGGCTCTGTGATCCTCCATTTGTTAGAGCAATATGTGGATTTTCCAGGAGCCTGCTGTCATCCCTCAATGACCGTCTCCTCACCGAGTCACAGGCACTTGGCTGCATGGGTCTGTGTGAGCTGTCAGAACCTGCTTCCCATTCATGGGCTGCCTCTCTATTGGCTGCTCAGCTGGCCAGAGCTCAGATCCGGGACCCTACAGCCTCCTGGGGACTGCTGGCTGGACAGACTGCTCAGCAGCACGGACTCCATCCCCAGCCCTCCCACCAATCCTGCCATCTCAAAGGCCAGCTCTGCTTGCCAGTTTCTGTTTGCAAAAGCACCGAGGAAGGACGTTTCTCAATTGCCTCCTGCAGTTTATTTCAGGCTCAGACCCACATTGAAGTGTAACCAGATTCCTCCCGCTGCGGTGACAAGCCGGAATCCACGTGTTGCTCAAGGTGTTCTGCCTGCCTCTCATCTAGGAAGCGAGGAGCATTCCCCAGGACCTCATTAGGTGACACATAGAAGTCACTGGAGAGAGCAGGGGGAGCTACTTATTATTATTATTATTATTTGGAAGATTATTGTTATTGATTTCTCCAGAGAGGAAGGAGAGGGAAGGAGAGAGAGAGAGACATCGATGTGAGAGTGAGACATTGATTGGCTGCCTCCTGCATGACCCCCACTGGGGATTGAGCCCAAAACCTGGGCATGTGCCCTGACTGGGAATCGAACTGGCAACCCCTTGGTCCCCAGGATGATGCCCAACCAACTGAGTCCCATTGGCCAAGGGAGCTACTTGTTCTTAATGTGCTTCTAGCCACAGTAGACCTCCGTGTCCTCACCTGCCAAAGGGAATCAGGAATAATAGACCTCTGTCTATTTCCCGGCATTCCTATGATGCACAGTCCATCAGTGGGCGTGAAAGCACCCGCACCCTCTCACGGGACCACACCGCAGGCACGTGGAGAGAGAGAGAGAGAGAGAGAGATAGAGAGAGAGAGAGAGAGAGAGAGAGAGAGAGAGAGAGAAAGAGAGAGAGAGAGAGAGAGAGAGACAACTAACAACTTAAACAAGGGTCTGAGCACAGCACAGGCGCTGGGAATGCTATTTCCTCAGCTGGTCTTGGCTCCCACATGCCTCTTGCAGCATGAGCATCTCTTCTCACTGCGATTCCGAAGTGTTTCAAGATATATACATTCCCATACATCACGGCCCTGAAATACAAACCAGCCACTTCATCTGGTCCTCAACCAAGAAAACAGAACTCTGTGGCAACACTGTAGGAAACACTGCTGGTGTTGGATTTTTCTTTCTTTCCTCCCCGCCATGGGCAATATGCTCATCTCCACCCCGGCCCCTTTCTAAGGAGCTTTCAAGGGTCATAGTTTCGCCTGTGCCTGCCACACGCTGCCTTTGAGCTTCACTCCCATGCAAGAGGCTGCTCCTTTGAACAGCCCTGGGGGGCTACTGATAGTACACGGCCCCAGCCAGGCCTTCTACTGCACCTTCCGCCTTCTGGAAGGTGAGAGAAGGGATTTCCCCCTGGGAAGGAGGCACAGAGGCAGCCTGGGCTGAGCTCACTTCTGCTGGGGCCAGGAGCTCTGTGTGACCAGCCTTCCCTCCGAGGACACCGGTTTGACAGTCACCAAAGCCCCTGCGGCCCGCTGGCCCCCGCGGACTGGCCTGGCGGTCCTTTTGGCGGCTGCTCAGCCCCAGCCCCTGCCATGGACCAAGCAGGCAGGCGCGCCTGCAGTTGTAGTGCCGCACGCAGCCGCTCCACAGCTCTCATTCATCCTGCAGCTCATTCACTCCCGGCTCCCTCCGGCAGGCAGGCTGCGGCGGGGCCCTCGCAGGCACTCCGTGTGGCAATGTATTTATGGCCATGTGCGTGCGTGCCTGCCTGCGTGGGAGAGAGGGGGCGAGGGAGGCGCTCTCCTCTTGGAGAAGGATTCTTTTCGGTCCCACCCACAACCGCTCTGTCCTGCCCGCCATCGCTTGGGTGGGGCACTGAGCTAGGCACTTCGGCATCATCTCCCTTTCATGCACACTCAGTCTTTCAAGGTAGGTGTCATTCACCCCACAACTCGGATCCCGATGGGTTAAACATGGTAAGCAAAATGCTCCAAATCAAGCAGATGGCAAATGACTGCCCATTGGAGGCCGGCAGCAGCCCCCTGGTCCCCCTACCACACAACCTGTTGCCTCCTTTCCTGGCGGTGATGGTTGGGTCTCACGCCACGCTCATGCTTAGGATGCTTGCTTGCATTCCCAAACCTGGCTGCTCTCCCTCCTCCCCCCCAAACACAGGGCTTGGATGATCTGGCAAAGGCTGCATCCCCAGAAAAACTCAAGAGTTCTTAGTTAGCACTGAGGCCGGGACCCCATTGGCCATGGAGCCAGTGTCTGATCTGGCCCCAAACCTTTTCCCTAACCTGAAGCTTCTTTCCCAAAGTTCTGCCCCCTTTTCTAAAGAGTGCTCCCCCTCCAGCCCCCGCCCTCCTCCCACATACACCGTAGCCATCTGCAGCATCATGGAAAGGTCACAGATGATGTCAGAAGCTCTGGGTTCAAATGCTACTATCACCAAGCTTTGCAACTCCAGGCAAACTGCTTAACCTCTCTGAGTCTCCGTCGTCTCGTCTATAAAAGGAGAAATAATACTTGCTTCCCCAGCCCGCTGGACCTGTCCTAAAGACAACGAAGAGAAAGCACACTGTGCACTGGGGAGCGTGGTCCCACATCCGGGATTACTAAGCACTCTGTGTCAGGGCCTGCTGGGTCTCCTCTTTGGCCCTGGATAAGCTGAGGTCAGTGGCCCTGCTGGGGCCAGGCTCTGCCTCCAGCCTCTGGTCTGGGAAAGAGCATCTCCTTACCCAAGACGGAACCTGCTGGACCCTCTGGACTCTGCTCAGCCGTCTTTCTCATCATCAGTGTCTCTGGCTCCAGAGCAAGCAGCCGGCCAGCCACGCACGGCAAGCAGACCGGCGCGAGCCCTGGCAGCGCCTCCGGGAGCCTCAGGGTTAAGGTTTGTGCGTCAAAGTTACGTGCAGCGAAGGGGCCACAGCGTGGATGGGGGTGGTGGGGGTGAATCCAGACCTCCTTTTAGCATCTTTAACCTGAGAACTGAACTGGGGAAGTTGGAAGACAGGAGGGACGTGGGTGCATTCCCCAGGGGAAGGGGAAGGAAAGGTCTTGTGACTGAGAGCAATTCCTCACGCCTGCCCGCCCCGGGTGGCTGAGTTCTGCATCCTAAGCCGCCAAGGGCAGGAGCGGGAGCCGGTCCCTGGACCCTGCCAGCGGGTGGCCCAGGCTGGATTATCTTCCTTGGCTTTGCAGAGCCACAGGCTGTTCATAAATCTCCTTTTAACCCACTGGTTGCCCTAATCCTCACCACAACCCAGACAGGTAGGCAGACGGGCATCGCCCCGTTTGACAGATGGAGTCAGAGAGGTGAAGAGATGAAGGCTGTGCAGGAGGCAGGGGTGCAGCATGCTGGGGGTCTCCACACCCTGTAGATGGACTGCCTTCCCGGCACAGAGCCCTGAGGAGTGCCTCCCCCCCGCCATGCAGCCTGCAGCAGGCATTGAGGAGGGGCATAGACACACATGGGTCTCCCGTTTTCTGCCCAGAGTGCAAAAGGTTCTCCCACTCAAGCCAACCCTGAAGTGGTGTCCAGAGGCGACCCCCCAACACACACACTGGGGTCCCACCCGGACCTCATTCAGACTTCTTTGCCAAGGCAGCGACAACTTACCCTGGCTACCACAGGAATTAGGCAACGCTGGACCTGAGGCTGAAATCAAACACCCAAGTTGCTCCCAGAAGTGGCTCTTCAAGCCCACTCTCTAAGAGCCACCTGCCTCCCACTAAATCAAAGACCCTCCGAAAATCAAGAAAAGAAGCCGGCTCATCTTACCCAGGGAGTCAGAAAGAATCCACGCTCCTGATGCTCCCACTCCAGCTCCTACAGGTCTGTGAGGATTAGCTGCTCCAGCGCCTTAACAATAAGCCGCATTAAAGGGGAGGAATGCAGGGGTTTTCTTTCCCAGGACCGTAACCAGGCAGCCTTAAAGGGGAGGAAAAGTAGCTAGGTGGCTTCTATCTCTCCTCTCTTTTCCTCTGCTCTCCCTCCCTCCGAGCAGCATTTAGTTTGGTCCAGAAAAATGCTTTTGCAAAGAGGTCCTTTTATTCTCTCTCTCTCTCTCTCTCTCTCTCTCTCTCTCTCTCTCTCTCTCTCTCTCTTTTTCTCTCTCTCTCTCTTTCTCAGTGTGTGTGTGTGTGTGTGTGTGTGTGTGTGTACGCACATGCCTGTGTAAATGTGTTTGCATTGATGATTGTGATGGAAAGAGAGAGAGGAAAAATAAAAGCATAACCAGAACATCAGATTAGAGGTTTCCATTGCCATGGATGGGGTGACAACCGAAACTCCAAGAGGCTTTCTAGGTCTGCCTGCCTCGGTTTCCCTCTTAACCACTCAGCTGCTCGGGTGTGTTGTCTAAAAACACCTACCTGAGCATTAGGGCTTCTATGTTGGCTGAAATGGAGAGACAAGAACCCTCAGTATTTGTCTGGCTTGACATCTGACAGAGAAATCCTTGGCTGTCCCGGAAGGGGACCCTATGTTGAATGGTTCCATTGTCTCTATGTCTCCTTTCCTCTGTTTCTAGAAGCACAGCATTCTGGTCCCCAAACCTGCCATTCCCTTCTCACTGCTAACTCATTAGACCCTAGGAGACCATTCCCCCCCTTTGGAAACTTTGCTCCCTCACACTCCCCTCTTGGTCCTGCCCTTGACCAGGCTTCCCGGTCTTCATCTCAGCTTCTCTTCGCTGCTTCTTCATGGAGAGTCCTTGAACTTCTGCCCTCTTACTTCTTCTTCTCTACTCTCCCCTTAATGTGAATGCAGAGTCTTCCGATGGATGTCCCAAACCAATACCCCCATCTGGGTCATCCACCTTCATCTCAACATCAAAATGGCCGCTGCCATCCACAAACAAAGCTGAGTGTGCCATAGTCTCCTTCAACCCTCGCCCCCGCCCCCCATTCTTCCCAGCGAGGCGACCTGCTTCCATCTTCCCAAACACACACGTGCTTCCTTTGGCCACGTGGTCCCATTCATTGCCCTTCAGATAGAGTCAGCTGTTCTGCTCTTTCAATTGCTCCTTCGAATTAGCTTTGGAGTTGTGCCTTTTTATTTTATATCATTTAGGTGTTTTGTTTGTTTGTTTGGTTGGTTGGTTTTTGTTTTGTTTTGTTTTGTTTTGTAAATATAGTCCCCTAACTCATCCTATACAGCTCTCTTTGGTTCTTAATGTTTTTTTTTGTTTTTTTTTTTTTGTTTTTTTTTTTTTCCATCCTTGAATTCTAGTTTGCGTTTCCATTGCTTAGATTCTCTGGGTATAGCATCCCAACCAGCCGCTGTCCTCCTCCTGTTTGAACACTGGACAGCAGAGTTTAGTTACAGCCTGAGGCAGTCCAGTAATGCCCATGGACATTAACAATGGTTAGAAAGTTTATCTGTAGGTTGCTGAATTCCACCTCTGACATCTTTAGCACACACACACACACACACACACACACACATTATTCCTTAAATATTTATCAAGCACTGCCTGGATACTAATAGGTATTGGGATATGAAACCAGACCCAGACTTTATACTCACAGAACTTCTACTGTCCAAGCACACAAGTCAGTCCATTCAGTGGGGGCAGTTCTTTCTCACCTCACTTTGGTCTGCATTGTCTTTTATATTTAATTAGATCTTGAGATTGAGCTTTTTCCGTAGCCAAATGACAAGATGTAATGAGGTGCCAGGCTTGAAAAAAAGGGAAGGGAAAGTGATCTTCATCATTCATCCATCCATTCATTCATTGTAGTTATTAAGTCCCTCCCATGTCCTAGGCAATATGCTAGGCTCTGAACATAGAGTAATAAACAAGACAGGCACAGTCTTGCTCTAATGACTCTTACGTTCTAGCAGTATTGTCAGATTTTAAACAAATGCAGGTAATTATCATTGTGATAAGTGCTCTGAAGAGGGCATTATGAAAACACATGTTACGGGAACCGTACCTAGCCCCGAGGAAGTGACTTTCCAATGGAATCAGAAGGAAAAAGCATCAGGCACAGGAAAAGTCAGAGAAACAAAAGAACAGCATGTGTAAAGGTCCTGGGGTGGACAGGAGCCATGCCTCTTAGAGAGACGAAGAGAAACACACTGCAGTTGTACAGTGAGAGAATGGGGGAGAGAAGCCCCAAGTGCAACCGATGAGGTGGGGAAGGAACAAATTGTGCACAGCCTTGAAAGGATGACAGGAAGGCTAAGGAGAGGGGCCACCCAAAATCAAACAGTACTATTTCATAAAACTTTCCAATCTGAATACATTCCAACTTGAATTTGGTTAACAGGATGGAGTAGGCACAGGCCGTGGCGGTAGGAGGGAGGGAATCAAAATTATGGGACAATAGAGACAGGCTGGCACTCCGGCATGAATCAATGTATGACTTGCTACTTTAGCACTTATTTGTTTTAAAAATAAGACTCCAGATTTCTAGTACTTCCAAGAATAGACACCGCTGTGTCTTGGTGTGCATTGTTCCTGCAGCTTGCGATGTGCTCATCTTTTTATTTGAGCCAGGCCCGTAAGCGCTCTCCTCTCCCAAGTCCCCTTTCCTGGGCCCATAAGCAGATGGACGGCCCTCTCTGTTCTCCCCAAGCCCCTCGCTGCAACGGCGTCACCCTGCTCCCCTGGGGTGGAAACCGGTCTGACACAGGTCAGGGTGCCCTGAGAGTGACAAGCTCGCTAAGACAGAAACCACGCCCCTAATGTCTGGAGACTACCCTCTCGCCAGGCAGAGAGCAGGGTTCCCAAAGATCTACACAATTAAAGGGCTGTCTCAAACCTAGGAGGAGAACTTATTGGTGTGTCCTGATTTTGACAGCACTGATAGCAGAAGGAGGAGGAGTTGAGCGCTTTGATAATGGGCTCTGCATGGGCTGCCCCCTATACACAGGCAGCATCCAGAAGAATAAGTAGCAGCCCATCCCCCCTGATTTGTGTTGCATCTTCCAATTTTTTCTTCTTCTTTAAAAAAAAAAAAAATATATATATATATATATATATATATATATATATATATATATATATATATATATATGATTGATTTTTTACAAAGAGGAAGGGAGAGAAATAGAGAGTTAGAAACATCGATGAGAGAGAAACATCCATCAGCTGCCTCCTGCACACTCCCCACTGGGGATGTGCCCACAACCAAGGTACATGGCCCTGATAGGAATCAAACCTGGGACCCTTCAGGCCACAGGCCGGCGCTCTATCCATTGAGCCAAACCGGTTTTGGCCTAATTTCTTTAGAGTCTGCGGAGAGTTGGGTGTCAGGTGGGCCATTCAGTCAGGCTCCCTAGCAGCTTCCAATGGCCCCATCTCCTAGGGCAGTGTTTTTCAACCTTTTTTGGGCAAAGGCACACTTGTTTCATGAAAAAAATCACGAGGCCCACCACCATTAGAAAATGTTAAAAAATTTAACTCTGTGCCTATATTGACTATATATAAAGTAATTCTCTTGAATAGGAATCAAATAAACACAAAGAAAGTATTTTATAATTACTTTATTATGAAATATTAAGTAAACAAAATAGTGAAAAATTATAAAATTCTTGTCTTGTCTGCACCTACGGCACACCAGGCAACATCTCGCGGCACACTAGTGTGCCGCGGAACAGCGGTTGAAAAACGCTGTCCTAGGGAAGAAGCTATCAGCTTAGACCTTCTTTCCTTCTCTTTCCTATGCCTCCTTCACCCTAGGCATCCTTTCGTCAGATCTTCCCCCATCAGCCTCTGCCAGGGTTCAGCACACATCGGCTATCTCTGGCTCTCTCACGGGTGGGGTAGGGTAGCATTGGGTCTTGCAGGTAAAATGTCTACAAGGTGAGTAGATTTTCATCTGATCCCTCCTCCTATGTTTGCCGTATGCCCATGTACCAAAAGAATCTCACCATTGTTGCCTGAGCCACATTCCCAAATGAGCCCAGCTCTAGGAAGTGGTGAGGGGTAGGATAAACCCATCATCTTGGATTTGGGAGTGTTGGCTGATGAGCGAGTCAGTTCTGGAGTGGTTCGTGGCAGAGGTTGCCGTACCTTTCTCCGCAGTATTATTATCTTCCATCATTATCTGCATGTATTTCTGTATCCACAGCTGGAGGAATACATCATGACTCTCCAAGGTCACCAGTGTGTGACCTTGAAAGACAGCAGGAATGGACTTCAAGGGCAGTGGGTGGGCAGTCATGAGTATCACTTGCCTCCTCCAAGCTTTTATCAGGTTTACTTACCAAGTAACTGATGGTCCAATTTGATTTTAATCTCCTTTTTCTATTACTTCCCAACCCTGCAGGGAATGAACAGACAACAAAGGGAATGGCCTATAAAGGAAAAACTGTGATGCTGAGAATTTCCCTAAAGCATTTAGCCCACATCACCATGTACAAGCAGGTCTTGGATTTGGCCCCGGACTGGGGTTTAGGGCACCTCACAATTGTCCTCACAGCTTCTTTATTAGCCAAGCAACCTGGGTTGTGTCTAAAATACAGGGATCTTTTTGTTTTTACCTGTCAAATTGGGTTAATGATGCCGGCCTGCCTCTCGAGGCTACTGTTGGAGTCAAATGAAACATGAAGGTAATGTTGCATTTTATTCCCAGCCGAAGTCATGTGACCCCTCTCCAGGTCCTCCCCGTGTGGACAGAGTTATAAAGCAGCAGGATTGCTCTTGGCTTCTCTGGAATGATGGCCCGTCAGGGCTCCCTCATTCCCAAGAGCGAGCTGCCACTGCCCTCTAGTGACAGCGTTCTGCCCAGACCTGGTGCCTGTGTCTACCCGCCTGGCTGATCTGTTTCTGACTAACACCCCTTCAGAATGCTTTGCCTCCTAGTTCTCCATATTCCTGATGTGGGTGGAGACTGCTGCACCGTTTCCAGAATATGATTAGAACCAAAACGTGCTTGTCGGGTGTCTGCTGTGGGTGGGGACACTGTGCCAGGCACTGAGGTGACCCTCCTTCCCCTCCTTCCTGTTTCCCTCTGCTCCCCGTTCCCTTAGAAGGGGCAGGTTGCAGAGCAATCATCCCCGCAATGCCAACCTTCTGGAAAATGTCCAGGGATGATTACCGAGCCCGCTGACCTCTGGGGAAAGAAGCTCATGGGACCACAGGAACCGCCTGCTAATCTTCTCTGTGCGCATGTGCCTGGCTCAGAGCAAGCACGGAGCAGGCATCCCGGAAGGACTCACCTACTGAAGAATTTGACTGCTGAGTGAATAGCTGACCCTCAGGAGTGTCTGCCCAAACAGACCCTAGCGTTCTGTAATAGGCACACTCCTCCTTGAGAGTTACAGTGAAGCAGCTGAGAGTCAGGCACAGGAGTAGAGTCTGGATTGAACTGGGAGCCCTGTTACTAGTGGTATGATCCTAAGCCATTTTCTTCTCATTTCTGAGTTTGTTTCTAAGGCACAAGTTGGGCATAAAGGAACACATTTCTCCACAAGAGGGTCATAAGAATTAAATGAGATTATGGTGAGAAAGTGCTTGGAAAATGATAAACACTCAGGAAGAGGACCCTTTGGGGCCATGTCTCAGTTTGAGACACTACGGGGACCTATAGAGAGAGGAAGGCAGCTTAGGGGGGGCTGGTGAGGGCAGCAGACAGGGCGAGGGAAGGGGCAGTGTCAGCACTGGTGTGTGTGTATGTGTGTGTGTGTGTGTGTGTGTGTGTGTGTGTGTGCTCACTCCTGTAAACCAGCTGTCTGGGACAGGGGACGTCCATGTACAGTGAGGTCTCATTTTATGATTCTAAGGTACGGAGATGACAGGTCCTCTCCCCTCCTGGAGAAACCATCTTTTTCAGGAAGAGGAGCCGTCTTGAGCCCCTGAGTAACCTAGTGCCAGCCAAGTCCAGCGTAGGCCCTGGTTAGGGACTTAGTCACAGTGGAGCCAGGGACAGACTAACTTTTCCTTCGTAATGGGCATGACTCTCCAAGGTCACCAGTGTGTGAGGCTGACAACTGGAACAACTGGAATGCCTAGGATCTTGCAGCTGACGGCATTCTGGGAACACACCACCCTCTTGGGGGGAGGGAGCCCCTGGGGAAAGTAGCAACGAGAAACCCTTCTTTCGCTGGTTCTCTGCCTCCCACCATTGGAGGGCAGTGAACCCCTCTCCCTCGCCTCCCCACTTCTCCCCAACCCCCTTCTAGGCCTTCAGGAGAAGGAGTGCTCCTGAGGCTGCTACCGTAAGTAACAGCGTCACCACCTAGATGTTCTCATCTGCTCTTGTTGCTGAGTTGGAACATTTACATAATAGAACTGATGATAAGTAGAAATCAGCAGGCCGTAATTCACTCCTGAGAAAGGAAACAATTGCTTGATGGAGACAACAAATAGTCTAAATCTGACCTTCAGGGACAGACTGAAGGAACATTTGCAAAAGGAGAGAATGATGCAGGCACCATGCCTCCGGGCAAGGTCTGTGGGCAGAGAACAATGGCTGCCCCCCCTTCGCCCCCCCAATCCCTGGGTCAGCGCCTCAAAACAGGCACAATGAGCTCCAGATCCAAGGCCAGTGCCTGCTCTTTATACCGAAGGCAAGTCCTCAGCAGGCAGGTGGGGAGGTGGCTGGCCTTGACAATCTGTGTTGTGGATAGTTTTGATCTCAACTTTCCGCATTTCTACAAGCCTCCCAACAGGTGGGAGGAAGCAGAGAGAAAATGGTCTGCCCAGGCTTTCCAAAACCTGAGGGAAAGCAACCAACATAAAATATTGCAAAGAGGACATGTACTGTCTTCTTGCATCACAAATGTGTGCAGAACAGCAGTGGGGAGTCTAGGAGAAGGAGGACTCTGAGATGCTCATGCCACATGCCTTGATCTGGACTGCCCCCCCCCCCCCTCTCTCTCTCTCTCTCTCTCTCTCTCTCTATATATATATATATATATATATATATATAATTGATTTTTTGCAGAGAGGAAGGGATAGGGAGAGAGAATTAGAAACATCGATCAACTAGCTGCTTCTTGCATATTCCCCACTGGGGATATGCCCGAAAGCAAGGTACATGCCCTTCACTGGAATCGAACCTGGGACCCTTTAGTCAGCAGGCCAACGCTCTATCCACTGAGCCAAACTTGTTAGGGCTGGACTGCTCTCTTTTTTTCTGCTTCAAGGGTTACTAACTGTGCTTCAAGAACAGCTCACATCCTACCACCTCTATAAAACCCTCCATCACAAAATAATTCACTCTCTCCACAGCATTTTGCAATATCTTATTCAGTCTTCCATCATATTAAAAAATTTCAATTTGTAAATTGTTTCACAAAATTTTGAGACCTTAGAGTACATAACTGTCTTTAAGTACCTAGCAAATAGTGGCCAGTAATGTATCAATTCGTTTAACAAATGTAAATTGGGATTCAGGAAGGCAGGCTGGCTGATAGCATGGAGGGGGGTGGGGGTTATTGGGAGATATCAGGATGGGACTCCAAGCCCAGGGTGGAGGTGGAGACTAAAGTAAGTAAGTGCCTTGGCTCTGAGGAATTGGGCCTAGGGCAGAGTTTATTACAGGGATCCCCACACAAGAGTCCAGGTTGAAAATGGGGTTCAAGGAGGAAAACTGGTCATAGGAATAAGGCACAGATGGACTGGAGGGGAGGGGGTTTAGAGCTCAGGTATGAAAACACATCTGTGGATGGTGTTTAGTCAACATGAAAACAACTAGAAAGTGAACTAGAAAAGGCTGAGAATAAAGACAGTTCAGGTCCTAGCAGCCCATTGCAAATTCTTAGCTAATGGAGGAGGTTTCAGTCTAGATCCGAGCCTCAGTTTCTTCATCTGTAGAATGGGAATATAGCCTTGATTGCATGGGGTCCTATGAGCATAGGATTCACTGGATACACACTCCCACCTCCCTGGGGTTGTCACATAGCTCCAATGAAAGCCATCATGTTTACATAGAACCTAGCCTTGGCCACAGTTGATGGGCCAAGCAGTAAGAGCAAGTTAATTCCATTTAGTTCTGCTGCTAAAATGAACAAATTTATTAAAACAATTTTTTCAGGTTTTCTGGGATTTTTGGACTTTGAATTGTAGGTACTAGGTTGTGAAACTGTAGGTAGTTGAGCCTAGGCCTACTTGAATCAAACATGTCTATTTTCTCTCTTAAAATGTAAACTAGTTAAGGGCACTGAGGAACACTCTCAGGGGGCCTGCAGCTCCCCAAGACCAGCGCGTCTGAAACTGCACCTCAGTGGGAAGTGTGAACAGTGGAGCTGGGAGTGAGAAGGAACAGTAGTGAAGCAGGCCTATGAACCTGAACTTGATGTATTGTCCCCACACCTGCTCTTCCACCTGTGTTACCCTCTTAGTCATCCAATCTGGAAGCCTGAGCTGCTTGTGACCCACCCCACCACCCTCCTTCACCCTTCCACATCCAGTAAATCCCCTGCCTTGCTGATTTAATTTCCTAAGTATTTCTTAAATTTGCCCCTTCCACACTCCTTCCGCCTGAGTTATAGTGAGAGCTCTGAATTGAGCTCATTTCCTCTACTTTTGTCCCTCTCCCATTCCCATTCACCAGCCCTGATAGAGTGACTGACCTGCAATGCACCTCCAAGCATGCATGCTTGTTGAATCTGTCCATGGCTCCCCATTGTTTGCAGGATCAAATCTGTGCTGTATGGCTGGATGACCTTGCTGTGTCATGCTTCATGGACTTGATCATGTTCCTTCTCTCCTTTTGCTTAAGACACCCATCCTGTATTATTTTTTTTAATCCATAAAACCCATTTAAAACTTCAGCTAACCCCAGGACCTCAGAATGTGATCTTATTTGGAAACAGGGTAATTGCAGATGCAATTAGATAAGATGAGGTCATCAGGGAGGGTGCAATATGAGTGGTGTCCTTATAAAAAGAGGAAAATTGGAAGCAGATAAGCCCACAGGGAGACCACCATGTGAGACAAAGGGGGAGTTCAGGGTGATGCTTCTACAAGCCCAGGAATGCCAAGGAGTGCGGGCAAACCAGCAGAAACAAGGAGAGAGGCGTGAGACAGAAGGAACCAGCTCTACCAACACTTGATTTGGGCCATGGAGCCTCCAGGACTGTGAGACAATACATTTCTGTTGTTGAAGCCATCCAATTTGTGACACTTTGTTACAGCAGCTCTAGCAAACTAATACACCTCCATAGGGGTGGTCGGGCTGACTCAGGGTAGGATCCTATGCAGTGGGATAGGGTTCAGTAAGGAAGTATCAGGGTCAGCTGACCTCCCCTGCACATGGGCTGAAATGAGTGCTATGGGAGATCCCAAGTCTGCCTTTGCTGACCTCTCAAGATATGGATTTGCTAAATGCTCAACCCCATTTCTTCATCCTCAGTCTGGAGGCAGAGCTCATCAGTGCCTCCAGGAGCCGTGTATACAACATGCATTTCATGTCAGAATCAGCGGAGGAGTGAGCTGTTAGTACCTGCTTTTCAAAGCACAATTCCCACCGCTGGTCCATCTGACAGGTACTCTTGGAAGAAAGAAAAGATATGTTTCCATGCCTTTTACCACCTGGAGACTGGGCTGGAAAGAATTGCTTTAGTCACCACTCAATTGGTAATTAATGCTAAGCACACTCCTAAACAGGTTGGAGAGCCTTTACCAGACAGACCTTCAATGCAGAATAACTTATTTGAGCACTCAGTTAATTCCCAATCATCTGTCTTCTCAGTCGGATCCCACATTGCAGATGTGGGATTGAGCTGCCAGCAGAAACAGTGAATATTGAGTGAGTGTGTGTGTGTGTGTGTTGGAGAGAGAAAGAGACATAAAAAGAGAAAGATGGATGAACTGTCCACATATCCTTAATAGCTGTCTAAACAAAATAGCCAGTATTTTCAGGTTGCCCAGAAAACGTAGTGTTTTTTTTGTTTTTATTTTTAAAAAAATATATATTTTATTGATTTTTTACAGAGAGGAAGGGAGAGAGATAGAGAGCTAGAAATGTCGATGAGAGAGAAACATCGACCAGCTGCCTCTTGCACACCCCCCACCGGGGATGTGCCCGCAACCAATGTACATGCCCTTCGCCGGAATCGAACCCGGGACTTTTCAGTCCGCAGACCGACGCTCTACCACTGAGCCAATTCGGCTTTGGCAAAACGTAGTGTTTCAAAACCATTGCCAAGGAGATTTTGAGCTTTTATGAAGAAAAACAGGAAATGGGAGGATTGTAAATCCCAGTAAAGACATCTAACTTTTTGAGGCCAAAGACTGGCTCCCTCTGATGCACTGACAAGGACCACTTGGGTTAAACAGATCCCTCTTGAGGGTATAATGCTCTCCCAGAGATGCTATGGAATGACCAGAGAGGGCAGGCTCAAGTTCCTGATGTGAAGCTCTCTCTGGCATTAGAGTAGCGCCCTCTACTGGCCCTTTAAACATACTCATCAGATCCAACGTGTCCAGGTGGGATTATCCTTCCCTCTCCCAGCTATTTTCCTAGCTCCTCCTTTCCGAATTTCTGTGGAGTGGGGGGTCTTTGGTAAGACAGAACAAAGGGACAGGTTTATTATCATAGCATTTCACCTTCACTGGGGAAAAAGCTTATTTTGCATATAGATGATCCACCCTGAGGAACTGTTTTAGCCTCTCCTCAGTGGGACTGCACCTCAGCAACACTAAGACTTAAAGCCTCTGCCTATGATATTAAGTAAGAACCTGCCACTCGACCACCGGGGTAGAGGGAGAGAAGATGCTCAGATCTCAGGGTGGGAACATGCAGCTTGATGTGTTTTTCTGGAAGAAGAAGGGCCAAGGGCAGGAGTTGAGGGTACTGGGGGGAAGTGAGAGTAAGATTTCTGGATCTTCATTAAAGGAGGACCTGTATGATATGGGAAGCAATCCTATGAGAAAAATGGAGAAATGTCTTGTCTTGTCCTCCTGATCCCTGACCAATTGCTAGGAAGATGGGGTTCATTTGGGGGAGCAGATACTACCTACATGGCCTTCTAGTCTTTGGGGGGGTCTCCATGAGTACCCTTAAAGACACCTCAGAACTGGATTCCATTTTAACTTACGTGGCTGAGATAACTCCTTTAGATTTTATCAAGAGAGCTACCTGTATGAGGATGCTCTCTCTGAAGAACTGTTTATAATCCCGATCATTTAGATTTGAACCATTTGCTTATCCAGAAACCAGGCCTTCCCACGATGGTCTCCCCTATGTACTCTTCAAAATTAAGTCAAGCCGAAACCGGTTTGGCTCAGTGGTGGAGCGTTGGTCTGCGGACTGAAGGGTCCCGGGTTCGATTCCGGTCAGGGGCATGTAAGTTGGTTGTGGACACATCCCTGGTCGCGGGTGTGCAGGAGGCAGCTGGTCGATGTTTCTCTCTCATCGACGTTTCTGGCTCTCTATCTCTCTCCCTTCCTCTCTGTAAAAAATCAATAAAATATATTTAAAAAAACAAAAACAAAATTAAGTCAACTGCACAGTGATGGAGCAGAAGTGTGGCTAAAAACATGGACTCTAGTGTCAGACCGGCTGGGTTACAATCCAAGCTCTGCCCACTAGCTGTGTGACCTGGGAAACTGACAGAACCACACTTTGCCGCATTTATAAAACGAGGATGTAAATTATACTTATCACATAGGGTTGTTGTGTGGCTGACTTAGTATACAAAAAGCAGTAGAAACAGTTCCTGGCACATAGTAAACTCTCTGTGGCCATCATCATCATCATCATCATCACCATCAAATGGCCAACATTTAAAAGGATAAAACCATGTCCCCACTAACCTATTTTGATTGATTGCACATGTTCCTGAGAGTGAAAAGAGAGATGCTTGGTGGCATAACTGACAGTATTTGTATTCACCAGCATCCAGTCCACCACTTCCTCTAGGCTCTAGGGCCATAGCAGACATCTGCCTGGAACATGGGCAGGGCAGGTGAGTAGTTCCGGTCAATGAAATAAGTGGATGTGATCTGTGTCATCACTTCTGGGCTGAGATGGTTAAAAACCCAAACATGACACTGCAGTTCCTTTCCTTTGTTAACCAGGAGATCAGATGTTCCAGAAGCTGCAGCGATAAGATGGTAGAGCATCTATTAGCGTGGGTCCTCCAATGACCCGCACTGACTCTCCCTCCATATGCAGCATGAACAAGAAATAATCTCCTTTTAAAAATATATTTTATTGATTTTTACAGAGAGAAGGGGATAGGGAGAGTTAGAAACATTGATGAGAGAGAGTCATCGATCAGCTGCCTCTTGCACACCCCCTACTGGGGATATGCCCGCAACCAAGGTACATGCCCTTGACCAGAATCGAACCTGGAACCCTTGAGTCCACACGCTGACACTCTATCCAATGAGCCAAACTGGTTAGGGCAAGAAATAATCTTTTATGGTGGGAATCCACTGAGGTTCAGGAGCTATTACCATAGCACAGCTCAGCCCAGCAGTTCTCAATGTGGTCTGCTTTCCTAAGAACTTGTCAGAGATGCACATTATCAGGTTCTACTGTAGACACACGGAAACAGAGGCTGATGCTGGGGCCAGCGATCTTGGTATTAACCACTCCCCCAGGCGATGCTGACACAGCTCAAGTTTGAGAACCACCGCCCTAACCTCTCCTGAATAAAACAGGTCCAAGGCACAGGGGAGACCCAGCTCCCCAGGCTTCCAGTGGCCCAGGGACTTCTTTCCCCCGCCCCCTGGTGGCTACTGTTTGCATGATCCCTTCTGCTTTACCCCCTTCCCATTGGTAGTGCTATTTAAGCACCAGCTGCCTCAGCGAATGACCTCACACAGATCAAGGCCCAGGGTATATACCTGATGTCAACAAAGCACCTGCACAGGGGGTCACTGTTGATTTAAGAAGACAGATGCTTTCTAGTTCTTTACAAGTGTGTCTGAAACACCAGGTTTATTGCAATTTTTCTTTGCTTTACCCCAGGGAAGAAAGAGTCTGATGACCCCCATTTCTCCGAGGATGAGAATGAGGCTCCGAGTGGTTAAGTCATTTTCTCATGGTACGGAGACACAGCTTTGCACTGCCCACTGTGCCTCACACCAGCATATCCTCAGTAAATGGCTGTAGAAACATGAAGACAAAGGCATTGGCTGACCTAACACATTGCTTAATTGTCTGAGCTTAGCTGGGTTTCAGTCCTGGTGCCCACCGCTGTGCCTGGGTGTGTCCCATCAGCACTAAGTGGGGGCCTCGGTGAAGGGTAGGCACAGGAGGGACAACCTGACCAGGTCTTCTGGAGCCCTTTACCAGCCAGAGCTCCTGGGGAAATGAGGACCCATGGCCAGCAGAGGGCAGTATTGCACTAACAACTACTTTGATGAGAAGGACGCTCTCTCACATCTGCTTTGGCAATACTGATGGAATTGACAGAAGTCAAAGTCTGGTCCATTGGAAGAACAAAAATAGCAAAAAAGATGGACCCTGACACACCCACCACCTATAGTCAACAATTAGCATCTCCCACATAATTCTTTCAACTTTTCCATTTGAAAAAATTTCATATTAAAAATGTTAGAAGAAGAAGAGAATAAAGCCATAAGATGTGCCATGTTAGCCCTAGTGCAGTGTTTCCCAAACTTCTCTCATGATGAGAATCACCTGGTGGAGTTGTTAAAACACAGATTCCTGAATCCCAACTAAGAAGTGCTAAACTAGAATTTTTGAGAACATATAGGTAAAATTGCATACCTAACTTAGTGCTCTGTATATAAAATCTGTCTTAGAGCACTAGTTAAGTATACAATTTTACCTATATGTTCCCAAGAATTCTAGTTTAGCACTTCTTAGTTGGGATTCAGGAATCTGTGTTTTAACAACTCCACCAGGTGATTCTCATCATGAGAGAAGTTTGGGAAACACTGCCCTAGTGGATGGCTCACCCACCTGGACCAGTCCCATAGCCACTAGAGGCAGTGATATCAATCTTCATTAAGCATCTTATTTTCTGACACCCCTCCCCCTTTTAAAAATAGTTTATTGATTTTTAGAGAGAGAGAGGAAGGGAGAGCATAACATCAATTGGCAGCCTCCTGCACGCCCCCTACAGGGGATTGATCCTGCAACCCGGGCATGTGTTTCAGACACACCTGTAAAGAACTAGAAAGCATTCCTATCAGGAATCAAAATTTTAGTACACAGGACAAAACCCAACAACTGAGCCATACAGGCCAGGGCAAGCACCTTGTTCTTAATATTCATCATATTCTCACTGTTCAGAGAGGTACCACCAACCAGCTCCCTTCCTCACTTGCTTTCCTTTTCTGTCTGTTCTTCCTCTTTCTCTTTCTCTCATGCTCTCTCCTTTATCCTGTGCTTAATTGTGAATCTAGGTGGTGGATGGCTGATGGGATAGCAGGTCTGGGCCCCAGTGGCCAGAGTGTGAAAGGCACAGCAGATCCCTTCTTTTAAGAATACATAGTCTGCTTGGCTGGTGTGGCCCAGTGGTTGAGTGTCAACCTATGAACCAGGAGCTCACGGTTGATTTCGGTCAAGGGCACATGCCCGGGTTGTGGACTCAGTCCCCAGTAGGGGGGCATGCAGGAGGCAGCCTATCAATGATTTTCTCTCATCATTGCTGTTTCTATTCCATTCATTCTCCCTTCCTCTCTAAATTTATCCATCTATCTAGCTATCATTTTAATAAAATGTATAGTCTTGGAAGGACAAGCCACAGAAGCAGAACTTAGAGGAGAAAGGCAGGAGAACATTGAAGCCACTTTTTTGGAGCCAAAGGATAAATACTAGTTTGAGCTTCTGACTCAAACCGTGGCCAAAAGCTCTCAAGCTCTTCAGACTTCATCATTAGCTTTCCAGAAGGTGCCTCGTCCATGTTTCCAAACACCCTGCAAGGTTTTCCAAGGTAAAACCCATTCCTATACCTGAGAGAAATAAGGGCAGATTCGATTATTTGGCTGAACAAGTGCAACTCAGCTCATCCAAAGGGTCTCAGATAGCCGTCCTCCTGGTATTCATAAACAAGGCTCAACCAGGTTCTAAATCAGCCTGGCTCCCTGTGCCCAGGCACCACCTTAGCCAAAGAAGGAGGCTATTCCTATTGCTTTGCCACAGAGGAGTCAGGATGCTCCCCGGGGCTCTGAGTGTAGGGAGGTGAGAGCACCATTAGCACTCGTGGCCACACTGGCATTAGGAGATTAGTGAGCCTTTTTGAGTAACGAATGTAGCCACAGCCAACTGTTGGCAATTAGCTAGAGCCAAGCCATGCTGTGCTCTGGATCTGTCAGCGGGAACCCCAAAGAAGCTGACAGCAGGAAGGGCCAGAACCAAAGGAAGGAAGAGTTGAAACTACACCTTTTCTCTCCTAGGCCAGCACTCTCTCTGCAATGCCCCTGAGCCAAGTCTTCCATATCCTGATTAATCTGATATCATTGAGTGAGACACATGTAAGGGATCATCTTGTCTACCTGCCTACTTAGGCCACATAGCAGCATTTCTCAAAGTCTATAGGTCTGTGTGTAGGTTGTGTAGGTCACCTGGGAACCTGGAAACCCTGTCCCTAGGTGATTGCTAGGCTTCTGGTCAGGGGACTGCACTTTTAATTGCAAGGTCCACAGCAGAGAGAGAGAGAATTAAGAGAGAGTTGAGAGAGAGAGAGAGAGAGAGAGAGAGAGAGAGAGAGAGAGAGAGGGAGGGATTTTACTACATTGAGACCTCATTGTTTATAAATCATTCATCATTTATGTGTTCATCCATTCATTCAACATTATCTACCTTGTGCTAGGCAGCTGGATTCAATGCACTGACACAGAGATGGTTAAAAATGGTCTGGAGTAACCAGAGAGATTCCCTGGGGCTAGAGGTGGTGAAGGCCGGATGGGTGCAGGGCTGGGTCACAGCAGATGGACTGCTGTGGGCTGCCTGTGTGCGCCTGCCTTCAAGAATTCCCTTCTAAAGCCACCTTGACTGCAGCCTGCGGCCAAGGCAGGCAGCGGGAGAGAGAAGCAATGCTCACACACATCACCTTCTCTTTAAGAGAGAAAATAGCATCTTAAAAGCAGTGGGAGCTAATTTGCTCGTCTGTAATCAATCACCCAGTCAAAACAAAAACACACTACAGTGAGCCGGGAACAGCTAGGAGGGGATGCAAGGCTGGCAGGCAGGGAGGGGGGTCCTGGAGAGAGAATATTTTTCTCTTAAATGTATGTGTGCGTGTGTGTGTGTGTGTGTGTGTGTGTGTGTGAGAGAGAGAGAGAGAGAGAGGGAGAGAGAGAGAGAGAGAGAGAGAGAGAGAGAGAGAGAGAGAGAGAGAGGGAGACTGGGTCATGTCTAAAGTGATGCCAATCTTTTCCAGGCTTCCCCTGTCATGCTGCCTCTTTTTAATTGAATTTATTGGGGGTGACATTGGTTAATAAAAAATTTAAGGTTTCAGGTGTACAATTCTATAATACATCATCTGTATATTGTATTGGGTGTTCACCACCTAAATTCACGTCTCCTTCCATCTCCCTTTATCCTCTCATACTTCCCCCATCCCCCTTTCCCCTTTCCCTCTGGTAATCACTGTACTGTTGTACTGTTGGCTGTGCCTAAAAGAGAGAGAGAGAGAGAGAGAGAGAGAGAGAGAGAGAGAGAGAGAGAGAGATTGCTTAATCATCACCATTTTTCACGCCTAAAGTGATGCCAGTCTTTCCAGGGTTCCCCCTGTCATCCTGCCTCTGTCTTGACGCGCACCTGGGCAGCAGAAAAGAACTTCAGCTAAGGCTTCGCTGTGCTCCTCCCGCTGGGAAAGGTACCCTGGAAGCACAGACCCCTCCCTTTAGCTCATCACGGGAAAGCTTCTGTTCTGAGCCTCAGTTTTCTTCCCTGTAGAATGGGAGCTTCACTCTCTTTTCTCTGCCCACATTGCTGGGGTGAGGAAAAGTGGGGGCATTATTAAAACGGTGTAAGCCAAACCCAGGAGGGCTGGTGCTCTGGCTGTTTGCACCTGGGCCGTGGGCCTGGGGTGCGGAGAACAGCCGGACCTAGCCGTAAGCTAGGAATAGTACCCTCTGGGAATAGTACCCTCTGAGGATACCCTGTGGCACAGGGAGCTGTCTGCAGTGCCCCCAACTGACAGCTGTGCCCCAAGCAGGTCCTTTCCTCACTTGCTGTCTTCCCTTCCCTGTCTTCTTTCTCTTTCCCTCCCTTATCCCGTGTACTCTCTCCTTTACTCATGTGTCTAGAATAACCAATTTTTTCAAATTAAAGATTGGGACATAGTCTGACCATGGGCCAGAGTATTTGAAATCGGAACATATATGGGCATTCTCGAATGTATGATCACGCTCACACCTTTACTTACGCCTCCTTCTTGGCCCTCCTGCTGCTCTGGACTATAACTACATGGCCACAAGCTATCCAGTTGGGGTCAACACGATGCCAAATATCCAGATGTCTAGAAAAGTCCAGATGGTAGATTTAATTTTTGCAGTTTTGCTTATTCCAAATGCTTGGTGTCCTGTGGACACAATTCAGTAAAAACAAATAGATGAATAAATAAAATAGCCTCTACAACCCAAGCAGTAAGGTGTTTAGCATCTTGTTTTCAAAACAACCAGACAGATTGGAATTTTTCTCTTCCTGCTGGCATTGCTTTGATGCTGGGCTATGCAGACTGTGTGTGAGCCGTCTCTGACCATGCCCTCCCAGGAAAGAGACTCAGCCAATGAAAGAACAGCCTGAGGGGGAGACACCATGGTTTGGTTTTCTGGAGCAATGAGGTCCATATAATAATGAGTGGAGTCCATTATCCAAATCCTTATAATCCATCCACTCATCTACCTATCCACTCACCCACTCACCCAGCTACCCAGCCACATAACCATCTACCCATCCGCCCACCCAGCCACTCATCCACTCTTCCTTCTTTCCACCCATCCTCACCTACCCACCTGCCCTTTCTTTCTTCCTGCCTTCCTATTTTCCTCCTTCAAAATGTGTATGTCTACTATGTGCCCAGCACTATGCCAGATAGCAGTGCTTGCCTGCTAGGACTCACAGTTTATTGGGTGAGACAGATGTGATCACAGCTGTGAAAACACAGTTGTAGAACATACTTCACACATGCATTTCTTCCCCAGACCTGTCTCTGGATATTCCCACCCTCCTCTCCTGGTTTTACACGCCCCCCTCCCCCAGCCTCCCCCCCTCTACCACACACACACACACACACACACACACACACACACTCCCCAGGGTGGGACCTTGTCTCCAGGAGCTCACAGAACCCTGGAGAAGAGCAGCTCCTTTGTGGCGGGGAGATTTCCTCCCCAGTAGATTTGAATGGCTGGGAGCAGGAGTGACTTACATGCAAAAGACTGAATAATGTCTTCCTCTTTCTTACCTTTCCCTCCAGCACTCTAATGCATGTTTCTACACAGGATAGCAGCCTCCCCCTCATCATGGAGAGCAGGAAACCTCTGATGAAGTGGACATTTCCTCCCGAAGGATGTTCTGCCCTTGCATCACCACCCCCGATGGGACAGATGGACAGGGAGGCAGAGCCTTGTATTTATTGGAGTTCTGGCTGGTGTCTGGCCTGGTGGGAGAGGATCAATAAGCGGAGAAGACCTGTGCTGTGGGGGCTTAATTAAACCTGTATGCAGAATCCGGAGCTGGGTACGGGAAAGGCACCAGGAGACAGAGGCTGGCATTGTGTTGTAAGATTAGTAAACCCATGACATAGAGATGCAGTGGCCTGGCAGCCCCACTGGGGCAGGAGGCGAGGTTGACAGCTGCTCTTTTCTGATGATTGTCACAAATGTGAGAAGAAAAGACAGCCCAGCTTCCCCCGTTCCAGGAGTGAATGCCCCAGGCTGTTGTCCTGTCTAATCGCTCAACTGCTAGTGGTTGTTTTTCAAGTCTGTAGGTCGGATGTCATGTTTAGCCAACTGGGAAAAAGGAAAACAAAAGCTATTTCTTCTTTTCTAATCCCTTAGAAAAAGAAAAGCACCCGGTATGGGACCATTTGTTTCTCCCCGCGATGCACCCATTCTGGGGAGCAGTGGCTCAGGCTAGACAGGAGAATTCTGGGAATCCCAGCAGCAAACCCGGAGGAGGCTCCGGGTGGAGGCCCACCTCGCACTGGTCCACCTCTTATCCCCTTTCTCAGTGTTAGCAAGCTCCTCCACAGCTCTTGCTCTCTCAGAATCAAATCTCTGTTTGTATTTTTTTTTTTTTTTTGCAGGTTATATTAGGTTTAAATGACTCTGGTCCACCTTTCCACACACCCCCATTGCCTGGGGCACAATTAATAAAAACAGGCCCTTTGGCACAGTCCAGTGAAGAAGCTTCCTTTCTGAGCAACAAAGTAAGTACCCCTATTCAGGGAGTGGCAGTGAGGAATGAGCCCCATACACCCCTCCTTCTGCAAGACCTGCAGGCATGCCCCTTCCTCTGCTCCCGGCCATGAGGAAGGCTGTGGACAGACAGGTCCCCCCCTGGCGGGCCGTGTCAGTGAGGAGCCCTCACTTCTGGTGATATCCAAAAGCTCAAGAGTCTGTGTTAACACCCCCACCCCTTTCCCCCACCACCCTGCTCAGCTATGCCAGCCTTGTGTGCATTGGGACCCTGGTGTTGGGTCAGCAGCCTCCACTAGTTTTCACAGCTGTCAGATGCGCTCTCCTCAGGGGTTTGGAGAGTGCTGATGGGGCAGGGCATGTCTCAGAAAGGATTAGGGGCAGTTTTAGTTTCCTTATTTGCAAACAAACAAACAAAAAACAAAAAACAAAAAACAAAAAAAGGAGGGGGGCAGTAATTCTAGAATTAAAGTAAAATAATTGGTATAATGAAATCAATGCTGTCCACTTTATAAAACTGGCAAAGAAGCCAGGTGTATACATACGTGGAGAGTTCTAGATAAACAAGAATATTGTAGCTGTCAGGCAGCGCCTCAATTCCTTCCTGCAACGACGACGTAGGAAATGAATGAACCAGATGGACCTAGCCGTTGCCACCTTCCCAAGCTGTTTGAACTCTGTGAGATGCATTTTAACTGGGCGTGACACTTGAGGTCAAAAGTGTGGACTTTGGCGTCATGATCAGGCTTTGCCACCTACTGTCTGTTTAACTTTGAAAAGTGCATTTTGACCTCATTTTCCTCATCTGTAAAATGGGAATGATCATAATTCTGACCTCCTAGGATCATTGTAAGAATTGATAAGGATCACTCATGTAAAGTTCACAGCTCAGCGTCTGCTATGTGATTAAGTGCTCATAACCATATATAATAAGCTTCATTATTCTTAATAAAATAGAGGCCTTGTGCATGAAATTCATGTTTGGTGAGGAGAGGTCACTCAGCCCAGTCTGCATCCTCTCGCAATCCAGGACCTCTGGCTTGTAACAGCACACCTGCCTGCTTGATCACCCCTAAATTTGCTGCCTGCTGCCTGATTACCCCTAACCACTCGCCTGCCTGCCTGACTTCACTCCTAAAACTCAAGCTTCTTTTACTTCTATTTTTAAAAAAATGTTTATATTTCTTCTTTATTTTTTATTTTAAAATTGAAGTTTCTTGAGAACATGAGGCGTTTAACATTATTCCACATTCCTTACAGAGAGCTAAGCATGGTAAACACAGCAAACACTTAATACTTATGGGCTTCTATACACACACTTTCCTACCAGGCATGTTTTCATAGGCAGTCTCCGAAAACTGGAACTGGAAAACCTAAAAGGAGAGTGCTCAGATTTTAGGCATCAGCTGCCGTTAGCAGGATTTCTATCCCAACTGAACTCTAATTCTGATCTTTCAACAGCCTGGACAAACTGCCCTTCACTATCTCCCAAGTTTTTTCTTTTCTTTCTTTCTTTCTTTTTTTTTTTTTTTAAAATTTTATTGATTATGATATCACATAATTGTCCTCATCCCCCCATTCCCATCCCAAACCCCTCCCCCCATGTTCCCCCTCCCCCTGTTGTCCATGGCCACTGGCTAGGCCCATATGCATGCACACACAAGTCCTTTGGTTGATCAATTCCCCTTACCCCCACCCTCCCCTGCTTTCCCTCTGAGGTTTGAGAGGCTGATCGCTGCTTCTCTTTCTCTGGTTTCTTATTTGTCACTATTCCATTTTCCTTCGCTTTAAAACCGAGGTAACAGACGAAGCCTTTAATTCTGATCTTCCTCCCCCCAAGGGAACAGCAAACTTCAATGGAAATAATTTCCCACCAGAAGTCACGTCCCAATACTGCGGGGCTGAGGATGATAGCGCTGACTGTGCACATGCGCAATAACAGGCTCATGGTCCAGCGGTGGGCGCCCTGGCGGCCCCCACAATCCCACAATCCCCTGGTGCACACTTCCGGTGTGTCCAGCTCTTTCCGAAGTGGTGTTTCCTTCGGGCGCATTGCAATGTCCAGGGCCTCTAGCTGGAGAGGATCTTTCTGTTCTTTGGCGTTGGAATCAGCGAAGTTCCCGGAGCACTGCCGCTGCCGGGGACATATCGGTTCCAAGCGACTCGTGAGACAACCGCGCATTCATCCACGGTTGGCGCCGTCCCGGTCCCAGTCCCGGTCCTGGTCCTGGTCCGCCATGAGAAGGTATGTGCTGAGCCGTTTTCTAATCGGATCTTGCTCTTCCTTCCCCAGCACCCTCCAAACCGACTCCGGGCCGACCACCCCCACCCTGCAGACCTCAGTGTCAGAGGTTTTTGAATAAGGCACTGAACGATATTAGTTTTGTGCAATATGGAAAGATCCTCTATGTGTCTGTGCTTGACTGTATATTGTTGTGGGAAGGGAGTGTGTGTTTGTGTATGTGTGTGTGGGGGGGGGGTGGGGAGAGACAGGTTCTGAATGCCAAGTTAAACCAAGTGAGCAGGTTTCTCTGTTTTGAACCTTTATTATGAGCCAGTGAGCAATGGGAGCCCTGACAGACCAGGTGGAGAATTACCCTGTGATATGCAGTATTTCCCAAACTTATTCCGAAAGGGGGATTATTTTTCTTTTTAATAGAATGTCTGCATTAGAGTCAAAGAATCTTCTGTGTCTTGTTTACACAAAGTGGGGTTTTAGCTTTTTTTTCAGATGAAAGAAAACCAGAAATAAGCGGTCCAGATGATTGTGATGCCATGATACGATCTGAGACCTAGGCTCCTTTTTATCTCTTTCTTCTAATGTCCTTAGCTCATTAGGTCCATCCTCAAGGTTCCAGATGGCTAATGATATCTGGCCATTGCACTCTGTCCAGGCAGAAAGTTGAAAGAAGGGGTGAAGGGCATAATAACGTATGCTCTCCCTTAGTGAATATCTTTCTTAAGGAGAGTTTCTGGAAGTCCCATCCATGACTTCTATTTGCATCTCATTGATCACATTTAGCTGCCATAGAGGCTAGGAAATGCAGACCAAGAGCTGGGCACATTTCTGTCCTGAATTAAATCAGAGGTTTATAACTAAAGAGAAATGGAAGGAAGAATGTTGAGAAAGCCAGTAGTCTCTTCCAACTGAATATTCCTCAGGCCAAGTTTGGGAAGTATTGATCTATACTATTTTCCCATTGATCTCCAATGTTCTGCTTATTCACATTCCACTTGGACTTGGTCTCTCTCTTTTTCTCAATCTCCTTGTGTATCTTTGTCTTTCTCTTATACACAGATAAACAGAAATATACATATATGCACACATAAATGTCCTAGATTATCTATCCTATATAATAAAAGGCTAATATGCAAATCAACCAAACAGTGGAATGACCGGTCACTATGACGTGCACTGACCAATGCAGAAGCTGGACTCACGGTTGGGGAGTGCAGCAGCAGAGGGCGTCTGACTGCCGGCTTAGGCCTGCTCAGGGGTTGGGCTTAAGCCATCGGTTGGACATCCCCTGAGGGGGCTCCTGGACTGCAAGAGGGCATGGACTGGGCTGAGGGACCCCTGAGTGCATGAATTTCATGCACTGGGCCTCTAGTGGAATATAAAACACTAATGGAATGTCTGAGTATAAAGAGACATTCACAGTTCTAAGCCCTGATTACACATTAGAATCACTTGGGAGAACTTATAAAAATATCTGTGCCCGAGCCCCACCAGTATGGATTGTAATTTTTGGGGATAATGACCAGATAGCTCCCCTAAAACTTCCCGGTTGATCCTAAGATGGAAAGCCTCCAGTCTAAACAAACATCATCATTTTAGAGGCAAATTGTCTGTGAAGTTATTTTTTTCATGTCTGTTTCCTCCATTAGACTGTAAAACCTAAGACAGCAGGGATAGTATCTATAATGTTATCATTGTGACTACAGAACCAGATCAGGACAGAAAAGGGGAGGGTAGAGCTTGAGGCCTTTGTTCCCTATTTTACCTTTCCTGCCTCATTACCACTAAAACTTGCTCACCTGCACACCTCTTCCCCAACCCCTTAAAACCCTTGACCTAGTCCAGCGAGCAAGATGGATTTGAGGCATCATTAGGTCTCCTATTTTCTCGATGGATGCCATCTCAACCAATAAAGCTTTCCTTACTCCAAACCCTGATGTTTTAAGCTTTGGTCTTTTGAACCGTTGGGCACAGGGACTTTAGTCTAGTAGTATCACCATATTCATCCCTAAAACTTAGCAAAGTGCTGGCATAAAATGGTAAGGAGATAGGAAGGAAGGAAGAAAGAAAGGAAGGAGGGAAGGAGCTCATGCAAGGTCACACAGCAAGTATGCACTAAACCAGGTCTCTTGACTTCCTGCTTCCTGCTTCAGTTATTCCACTGCTTCCATGTAGTCAGATGGTCAGACCGTGGACCGCTTTATTCCAGTGCTGATGGGTGCACTCCCGTGTTCCTATAGCACTAACTGCATGCTGTGGTAATTGTGAGTCCCAGGGAGGAACCATACCTTCTTTCTTCAAGCATCACCAACCACACACCCTACCTGGCTCACCATAAATGACTGATGATAAATAACTGGTATTGGGGAGGGGAACCTATGCAGATTCAGTTTAGAATGCCAACTTTTCAGGGTCTTTCTTATCAAAGGCCACTTTTCTGCCTTCAGCCTTTACTATGCCCCAAACCTGGACTTTACATCTTCTCTAGCCAATGCTCAATTTTAATTACTTGTTTGGTTGAAAAGTTCTGAAAACTAACTCACAGTAAGGTGCTAATGATTGACAAGGTTTGATGGAATACATCTTTTTGGTGTCCTGACTCAAAAGAAAGACTAATGGCCAGATCTTTAAGTATAGAACCAGAGAACTCATGAGGAGCATCCAGGGGAGTAAGCAGGGTGGCCTTCCTGGAGGAGTCATCAAATCAGTCAGGAAAGCAGCCAGTTGCTCATCTTTTAGTAAGGCTCCTGGGAAGCACCTGTGGGAGTCAAATTTTCAAGTCGGCTTTTAGAGGTCTACTTTGAGCACGGGGTTCCCACTTAGCCCACTGGGAGTGGTATAAGAGACCAGGAACTTCCCTGGGAAGTTGTGGGGGCTTAGCCCAGGGGCTCAGACCACTAAGGTCAAGGGGGAAGAGAATGCACATTCAGTGCCTGAGGCAGAGCTCTTACTAAACATGAACTCATTCTTCTTTCTGTAGGGATTTTCAGCCAGCAGCCCCAGAGGGAACAATTAGGATGTTTATCCAAACCTCAGCCTCTTTGCTATGTAATTGATTTTTCATTGAGTGTATTTAGGAAATGGTTATTTACATGAATATAGACACACCAGGGACAGGGCAGCATCTGATCACAGGAAGTGGGTGGGAATCTAGATCAAAGCGGGGAATCCAATGGGAGGGAGTGTGGCCTTGGAGGCTGACAACTTAGGCTGAGAGTCCCACTCTGCTCCTGACTGTGTATATTGGGGGAAATGATTCACCTTCTTTGCCTTTGTCTCCTCATTTGAAAAAAGGGGTAAATTTACTTCCTCTGAGGATTAAATTAAATAACGCTTACAAAATGCGGAGAGCTGGGCATGCTAAATCCTATTCACTCACTGGGCTATGGTTGTTGTTATTATTACTATTGATACTGCTATTTTTCATGCTGGGGAAGCATTTGGTCCTCTGCTTAGCCTACCTCACTCTAACCATAGCTCAGTGCTTGGGCCTATGTCTCATCTCTTCCCCAAAGCCTTCTGGTGTGTATTGTTTCACAGGACCTCAAATCCACTTGTTTCTGACAAAAATGAAGTTTTTAAAAAAATATATTTTTATTGATTCCAGAGAGGAAGGGAAAGGGATATATATATATATATATATATATATATATATATATATATATATATATCAATGATGAGACAGAATCATTGATCCGCTGTCTCTTGCATGCACTCTACTGGGGATCAAGACCTCAGCCTGGGCATGCGCCCTGACCAGGAATCCAACTGTGACCTCCTGGTTCATAGGTCCACACTCCACCACTGAGCCACACCAGCTGGGCTGAAATTGTTTTTATAAATAAAGTTGTTTTGATGTAAGAGTGAAGTTGTGTTGGGTTGTCATAATGGGCATTTGTGCTTGTCGATAAGCACCTCGTAACTCATCTCCTGAGGGCACTTCTGAGGGTTTATGGGTAAGAACATGGGAACATGGGAAGAAGCAACTATAGTAGCTATGGCTACAGGACATTCAGACCAGGAGTGCTCAGGGTTTATGAGGACCACCGGAGAGGCTCGGTGTGGGCAAGGAGACTTTGCTGCCTGAAGAGGTCTGGGAAGAGCTTGGGGCTCCTGCCACGGCAAGGCCACTCTTAACCAGCAGCAGCTCCGGACATAGTCTATGGGCTGGCTAGTCGGGCCCTTTTCTTTAAAAGTTTAAAAAAATATTTTTATTGATTTCAGAAAGGAAGGGAGAAAGAGAGAGAAAGCAACATCGATGATGAGAGAGAATCATTGATTGGCTGCCTCCTGCACACCCCACACTGGGGATCGAGCCCACAACCCAGGCTTGAACCTAGGACCTTTCAGTTTTGAACCTAGGATCTTTAGTTCCCAGGCTGACACTCTATCCACTGAGCCAAACCGGCTAGGGCTTCTCTTGTCTTTAAACTTGCCCCAGTCATACGGTGGCCGAAGGAGAGACATTAATTAAAGAACGACAGAACAACCTAATTAGCTCCTAATGGTCACATGCTGCCAATTAAACACCTTGATGACTAGTTGACTCTGGAGCTTAATTAGGGATTTCTAAATAAATCTAGGCTAGTGCCACTAATTGTCAGCTTAAGAGCCAAATCTTTTCTTGGATGTGCCAGCTCTCACTTGGGGGGAAGCAGGATGGCTGGTTTGGGTGGAGAAGTGACATCAGATATTAGCGACTCAAGATTATTTCAAGGTCGTTTTGTGTAGTTTAAACTTGCTGACTATCACTAAACAGGTAAGATCTCACTTTCTGCCTGTGCTACTCCCACAACCCTGGGAACAAGCATCTTTAGCTTAAGGGCCTTGAGAGGGGAAAACGGTGGGGAATGCAAAATCCCAGGCTCTGGATTCAGCTGTCGGCCGCCAGCGTGCAGGCTTTCCTCTGAACAACTTGGGATTGAATTGCTATGAATGAGGGCCAGAGTTCAGTGGCACCACAGGAGGGAAGGCTTCAGGCTCCTGCACACTGGTATGCGTTAGCACCGTGGTCAGTAAACTGCAGCTCGAGAGCCACGTATGGCTCTTCGGCAACCTTGAGTGTGGCTCTTCCACAAAATACTACTTGGGTGAGTCTATTTTGAAGAAGTGGCTTTAGAAGAAGTTTAAGTTAAAAAAAAAATTGGCTCTCAAAAGAAACTTCAGTCATTGTCCTGTTGATGTTTGGCTCTGTTGACTAATGAGTTTGCCGACCACTCTGTTAGCAGAACTAAGAAACTGCTGAAGATGCCAGACTGTTAGTCCATAGAGAGGTGAGGCCACACGGTTGCACCTGCGCACTGGATGAAGGGTGGCAGTTTCGAAGGGATCTTGACAAGTGTAGATATCGCCCGTGGATGCTGACCAGCTTGGTAAGGGGGCCTAGAAATCTAATCACTTAAGGAATGAGAATACATTGAGAATACTTAATTTGAGGCCCGAGTAATTCCTGGGATTGGGCACTGGGCTAAGGTTACCATCATTCAGGCTGTGACAATCTTATAAGCAGAAGCTATAAGCATATTCCATGCCTCTCCACAGGGCAGTGTGAGGAAGGTGAGCAGGCAGCAGGTCCAGGTGAAAGGCATGGGTGTGAACACAGGTATGGAAGAGAAATATGAGGCCCAAAGCGATAGCAGTGGCAAAATCCACTTTCTCTGGGCCACTGGGCATGGGAGGCTGGCCTGGGAGTTGACTTGGGGTGGAGACTGAGGTGGGGGAACATAGATGGGAGCTGAGAAATGTGGCCAGAGGGTCTGAGAAGATTAGAGAGGGACCAGAGGAGACAGGCCAGGGCTGAAGGGACAGCGGGGAAAGAAGGCTGGCGCAGGGTCGCGGATGAAAGCCTGTTTCCATGGAGAGGGCTGAAGGATAGACAGTGGAAGGAACAGTTGGGAGGACTCAGTGAGGGTGCCAGATTTCCGGAAGGTTCCGCAGAAACTATTGGGGGTCCTGAAGCCCAGGCCTGAAGGATAGTTATATCTGTAGAAAGTCCATGTGTAGCTGAAACCGGTTTGGCTCAATGGATAGAGCGTCGGTCTGCGGACTGAAAGGTCTCAGGTTCGATTCCGGTCAGGGGCATGTACCTTGGTTGCAGGCACATCCTCAGTGGGGGGTGTGCAAGAGGCAGCTGATCGATGATTCTTTCTCATCGATGTTTCTAACTCTCTATCCCTCTCTCTTCCTCTCTGTAAAAAATCAATAAAATATATTAAAAAAAAAAAAGAGAAGAAAAGAAAGAAAGTCCACATGTAGGAAGAATGTGGTGGTCTAGGAGCTCCGGCTCCTGCCTGATTTTGCCACTGGCAGGTCATTTCCGTTTTCTGCGCCTTTCCTTTCCTTATCTATAGCATAGGAATGTTGAGGGATTGCCAAGCCCTTTCAGTGCTAGAAATTGTGTGATTCGCTTCCATCCGCATTTGTGGGTCAGGCACAGCCCGGCGCTGAGAGGCAGGTGGACCAGATGCCCGTTGGTGAAGGGCTCACACTGTCTCGGGTAAATGGGCATTTGCACAGGCAGCTGGGCTACAATGTGAAGGGAGAAAGCACTGATTCTGTTACTAGACCTGGTTAAAAGTTAGGGTAGAGCCATTAAAGAGGAGCAGAAAACCCAAAAAATGGGAGCTGAAGGAAGAACTGATTTATTTGGAGGTAAAAAAAAGAAAACAGAAGAAGGGTGTGCTCAAGGCTTCCAAGCAGAGTTAAGAAGGAAGGGGAGGCACGCTGGTGGGTCTGGCTCATGCTGCACCACTGGGCTCTCTGGTGACCTGGCCCCGTGCTGAACAAAAGGTCCGGGGAGGCAGCATGCAGGGCCTCTCCTCCCAGGATTTGGAAGAGAAGTGCTCAAATCCACTCCATTGCTTTCAAATTTATACTTATTTTTAAACATTGTTTGCTTTTATTTAGAAAATTAAAAAAAACAAATGATGTATAAGGTTAGCATCCAATTAACATAGTATATATTCTAGATCTCTCTCTCTCTCTCTCTCTCCCTTTCTCAGTCAACACACACAAGGCACACAAACAATTATATTATTCTATTTTGTGATTCTCTTACTGGGCAATATATTTGAACATCTCTCCTTGTTGATAAATATAAACTGATTTCTTCAGAGGACATTTGGGGCTCCAAGATGGCATCAGTCATACCAGTGACGGAGAAGAAACTCAGATATATGAAAACAAGGGAGACGCCACACTGGATATTGAGCAGGCTTTCGCCCCTAAGGGCATGTCGGAGCATTTCAAGGAGGTTGCTACCAGTATTACAAAACGTTTGTTAGTGGGAAGAAAGGAGCATCGTGGGTTTCTATGGGCTGGCAGTTTTTGTGTTTGCAGCTACTGCCTTTCTTACAAGGAACTCAAATACAAGTGACCCCACAAATACCACCAAAGAGGCCCCGGTGTGGAGGGCGTAGTCTGCATCCCTGACCATGAACCTTCTTTGCCTGCCACTCCTGTCTCCTTTTATATATTAACGGAGGATTAACATCCAGGAAAAGATTACATATGCTGTTTACATATGGTCAAAAATAGGTTTACAGTTGTTTGAATGGAAAATAATGCAAAGGTTGGTAAATAATAATACAAGTGTGTTTCATGTACTCACAACTGTAGACCCACTTTTGCCAAACCCTATATATAAAAAATATATAAATAAGAATATATTAAAAACTATATATAGACATATATAGCAGTGTCATTATTAATGGCTTCATAATTTTATTGTGGAAACATAACATAAATTATTTAACAACTCCCTATTGTTTGAACTTTAAATTTCCTTTTCTATTTTGCTAAATAAAGAATGCTTGAATGAAAATAGTGTTATGCATAGATCTCTGCACCCACACCTAATTATTTCCTTGAATACGATGAGATTTACAGCGTCTGATGTGCATTACCATATTATGCGCCAGAAGATTTGTTCCCTCCTATTCCCAGCAGCAGCATATAGATGTCCATTTCCCACCTCCTTGCCCACAGCAGGCGTTATAATTCTTTTTAATCTTTGCCATGTGAAGAGTAAAAAGGGCACACCATTGTTTTAAGTGACACTTCTTTCATTACCCTTGAGGTGGAATGCTGTTTACATATCTTACCTGTATTTGCATTTCTTCTTTCATGATATGCTTTTTGGTAGCATGCTGCCTTTTTACCTCCACACTGTGTGTCTTAGTTTCCTAGGGTGGCCATAAAAAATTACAATCCAGGTGGCTTAAATCAACAGGCATTTAGTCTCTCATGATTCTATAAGCTAGAAGTTAGAAATGAAAGTGGCGGCAGGGCCGTGCTCCCTCTGAGGGCTCTAAGAAAGAATCCTTCCTTCCCTCTTCTTAGCTCTTGGTGGTTACCAGCAATCCTTGGTATTCCTTGGTTCATAGCTACACTATTTAAAACACACACACACACACACTGAGTGGTCAGGTTATTATGGTCTCTGAATGCATAATAATCTGGCCACTCAGTGTACTTCTCTTGAGTACCTCATTTATTTGATATCAAAGATACTATAAATCATCCACCTGATCAATTTTCCCCTTTGCACTGGCTGATAGAATACGTTTGGTTCCCATTTGAGATACAAATACACTGAGTGGCCAGATTATTTTGCATTCAGAGATCACAATAATCTGGCCACTCAGTGTATCTATTTATTTCTGAGAGGAAGGGAGAGAGACAGAAACATCAATGATGGGAGAGAATCTGCCTCCTGCATGTCCCCTACTAGGGACTGAGTCCACAATTCCTGGCATGTGCCCTTGACTGGAATCAAACCCGGGTCCCTTCAGTCCACAGACTGATGCTCTATCCACTGACCCAAACCAGCTAAGGCTACTTTTTTTTTTTTTTTAAAGTTACTTTTATTTTCATGTGGTCTTATGTCAGTATATCATGGACCTAGCAGGTCTATAGAACATGGTTAGGGTGACTTTGCTATGGAAAGTGGGGGAAGAGAGCTAGCTAGGGTTCAGCTTAGCTCTGGGAGAGCAGGCCTGCGTGGCTTCCGGTGGAATCACAGTGGATGGGAGACAGCACACACTGCAAGGGCACAGGGTGTCTAGTATCTGTTTGGGAATCTGCGGGTCCTAGGAGATTTGGGTAGAATGTGAAGATGAGGGCATTACCAGCCTACAGGTGAGAACCATGGGACTGAGAGAGTCATCTTGGGAAGCAGCTGAACCCCAAGTCCAGGAAGACTATTGAAACAGGTTTCCAATGTGAAGGGGATAGTCAGAAAGGAGTCCAGGAGGGAAGAGAGGCAACAACGTCTGAGGAAGTTAGCAGTGAAGGTTAAAGCAAGGGTGGACAGAGGAGACTGTTATGTCTTGAGACAGTAGCTGCATAGGTGTTTCAAAGTGAGCCTGCAGCCTTGGGCAGGAGCAATGATGGTTGGGTGGAACTATTAGTACTTACCGTGCCATTCAAAATCTGCCTTGATTTCCCACTTCCCTATTCGGTTCTAATTACTTCTTGCCTCTCATCCTAAGGGTGAGAAAACAACTCCTAATTGGAGGGTCCAATCTCAGTTCCATCCTTTTTTTAAAAATCTTCACCAAAGGCATTTTTCCCATTGATTTTAGAGAGAGAGAGAGAGAGAGAGAGAGAGAGAGAGAGAGAGAGAAACACTCATGTGACAGAGACACATTGATTGGTTGCCTTCGGCATGCTTCAGACCAGGGCCAGGAACCTGCAACCGAGGTTCGTACCCTTGACTAGAATCGAACCCAGGACCCTTTAGTCCGCAGGCCGAAGTACTATCCACTGAGCCAAACCAGCTAGGGCCCTTCTTCCTTCTTTGAAGCATGACTGAAAAACCCACCATCAGAGACAAGGAGTGAAGGCCAGTTTAGTGAGCGTAGATTAATGCTCCCAGAAACCACCCTGTTGCTTTGGAGTAACTTTATGGGATTGCAGTAGCTGGGAGACCTACTCAGAGCAGCTAAGACACTGGCCTGGAGGCTGAGTTCCCAGGAGCGTTGGCCCCCTCAGGAATCAGCCTTTTGAAGGATGAGGCATTTTCATCTTGGGGCGTGGGTCTGAGATACCACAAAGACTACTTTGGTCTTCATCTTATAATTTCATAGACTAAGAACCTGGGCGGGGACATTAGACTCTGTATGATTTAATGTGGGATTCATTTGACACTGAGAATAAAACCAGGTGGAATAAGAAGAAAATACAAGCCTCAGAAGATCTGAGGAAAAGCCTTGAAATCACTGTCAAAATCATAAATTAACACCCACAATGAGAGTAGAAATTGACCCTGAATTTAGGACACTGTTCTTTATTTTTTTCCCCCACTGAGTTTAAATGCTTCTCATAAATCCCAAATATTTGGGGGCTGTAAAGATGATTAAACACCTGAAATGTAGTTCCCTGGGACATAAGAAGAAAAATATTAAGCACTTTCTTAAAGTCCATGAGTGAGGACTGAGTTATGGTTTCTTGGAATAGCGAGACTTGTACTTTCTCTACTTAGGTCAAAAGGAAATGAAGGGAAAAGAAATCAATAAGAAAATGACTCTCATGCTTGAATCATTATTTTATTTTTCCACCAGGGACCGGCTGTTGGTTTGTAGACGGAATAGTAAAGTGATTAAAAACACACTAAAACCTGGAAACGGAGTGTGGGGCAGTGGCCTGAACAGAAAGATTCTTGTTCCTTCATCGTTCTGCCCTGTTGGTGCCCCTGTCCCCATCCTCTTCTTCCACCTTTTGACTCATGTCTTAATGCTGCTGTGACGTCACATATTTATATGATGATTCGTCTTTTGACAAGACTGGTCTACCAGTATGCATTCTATCAGCTCTTCCTCCAAAAACTGACCTATGGGCATCTCTGGTGCTGGTAATCCTCCCACTTGTTATAAATGGATCATTGCCTGCAGCTTGATTTCAAAATGGTCAAGTCAATAAGTCTGCGCTGATCACCAGTTCTCAGATCCTACTATTTGATGTGTGAGGTAGAAAAGCAGGGGTTGGGGGGAGAGGGCTCTTGCCCACAGGATTTATTGTCTCCATCTTTTGGAGAGATTGATGAACTTACCCAAGGTTCCAGGCTAGTAATAACTGGCAGATTTGAATTTAGGTCTCTTGTTCTTAAGGGGAGAGTAGGGAGTAACACAGGATAACTGGGGAGTTTAGGTGGATTCTGAAGCTGGCCTGTCATCTGTAGCAGGAATTTTTCACACACCCCCAGGTGTGCGCTGGCTCTGGTGAGCTGAGTTTATTTGATGTGTTGGAACAGGCAGACAAATACATCCTTCACACAATTGCAGGTACTGTGGGGCTTAGGAGTACCAGCTTGGACCTTACTAATAAATAATACAGCCTCTGCTACCGCAGGCTTCAGTCAAAGGGGGACAAAGTTGCAGTCTTGGATGATGAAATCTTGGGAATCAAGAAATAACTCACAAGGTCCAGCAGATGGCTGGGACCAGCTCCAAAGAGAAGAACTGGCCAGAGATCTCAGGTTGGGAGGGAGTGGGAGTCACCTCTGAATCCTAAAAGTCTCCAGGCCAAAGAATGCCAAGGATTGCTGGCAATCACCAGGAGATAAGAAAAGGCAAGGACAATTCTTTCCTAGAGGCTTCTGAGAGAACATGGCCCTGCTGACAACTTGATTTCAGATCTCTAGCCTCCAGAACTGTAGGAGAATATGTTGTTTTAAAGCCACCCTGTCTGTGGTAACTTGTTACATAAGTCCCAGGAAGCAAATACATTTATCACTAAGCTCCAGCATCCTTCCCTTCTGCCTCCACAGCTCGTGTTTTCTGATCCAAACCGTTAACTTCATCCATTGTGTCTCAGCATCAGGTGTCAGCTGGCTCTTTCTCTTTGAGGGCAAAGCTCACACCTGCTGGACTCAGCTCAACAACTGCGTGGATTGTTTCTCTGCTTCGAAGTGTCAGGGTTTGTAAATATTTCACGAACGGAACCTCCTTCTGACCCCATCATCCCAAGTGAAGGTGCCTTCTGCGAAAAGTACAGAAAGACTCAAGGATCTGGGTTTTAAATCTCCATGTGGCCTTAGGCAACTCTCAACCCATCTGAGCTCCAGTGTCTTCAGTGATAAAATAAGGAAAACACTAGTCTTTCCAGCCTCTGGAGAACGTTGTTAATGGGACAGTACCTTCAAAAGCAGAGCGGAGTGCGCTGTGGACATTTTGCAGCCCGTTATAATCCAGACATGGGAATCTGGGATGAAACAAATGTTTACGCAACACCCAGAAGATGACAGGGACTTTTCAGAATATTGTTATTTTGAATCTTCAAAGCAACCTGCTAGGTGGTGATTCCCATTTTTAAGTGAGGGAAAAATAAATTGAAGAGAAGTAAAGAAACATTACTTACATAAGAAATGGTGAAAGACCTAACTAAACCTGATTTCCTGACTTCCAACCCAGAGGTTTTTTGATTACATTACAATATGACCCTCTGCTGCTTTAATTTATTCTTCATGACATACTTCCTGCCCACTTCGAAGTATTTCTCTGACCCCTCAAAAGATGATACTAACCCAATAGAATCTGGTCCCTAGTTTAAGGTGAGGTTTAATTTTCAAGTATGAATTGTAATAAAATGCCCAGAAACCATAGAGGAAACATTTTGATGGAATAGTTGATAAGATCAGCCGGGAGTCTTGAGGTGTTTGTAAAGTGGAAGTGTAAGCTCATCTGGAGAGGACACAGAAAAGACTGCACCCAGAAAGGAGGAGGCGGCCAAATCCAGGAGTCACAGCAGATTAGAGAATTGCAAATCTGGGCCCACACTCTGCAGTTGGAGGGGCAGTTTGCAGGTGTAGAATATTACCTGCAGCATGCGTGTGTGTGTGTGTGTGTGTGTGTGTGTGTGTGTGTGTGTGTGATACAGGGAAAGGATTTTTTTTATGTCCTCGGCATCTTCTGAAAAATATATATTCTTACTCGATTGGTGTGGCTTAGTGGTTGAGCATTGACCTGTGAACCAGGAGGTCATGGTTCTATTCCTGGTCAGGGTTGTGGGCTCAATCTTGAGTGTGGGGTGTTCAGGAGGCAGCCAATCTATATGGTTCACTCTTATCACTGATGTTTCTGTCTCTCTCCCCCTCTCTGAAACAATAAAATACATTTTTAAAAAGATACACTCTTTTTTTTGTTGTTAATCCTTACCTGAGGACTTTTTTTCCCATTGATTTTTAGAGAGAGCAGAAGGGAGGGAGAGAGGGAGAAAGAGAGAAAGAGAGAGAAAGGGAGAGAGAGATCAATTGGTTGCCTCCCACAGGGCCAGGATTGAATCTACAACCCAGGTACATGCCCTTGACTGGGAATCTAACCCATGCCCCTGCAAATGCTCTAACCATTGAGGCACCAGCCAGAGCTGAAAAATCCAAGTAGACACTCTTGAGGAGTCACCACTTCCTGCACAGAGGACTTGCGGAGTTTCTCCTTTCCTTGCAGAGCAACAGAAATGCCAGCTCCTTTCTCAGGGCTCTCCCTGGCGTCCCTCACAGCCGAGGAAGCAGAGCCCCTTTCTTTCCTTCCGTCCCAATTGTAGCTTCCATCTTCCCGCCCTGAGTGTAATTAGGGCGAAAAGAAAAGCTCTTAAAAAAGAAAATCAAATGTCAGGTAATTATGGGCCATAATTTGTTTGTTTTTACGAAGCCCATACGGAGGAACATCACTCACTCTGAGGATCCTGGCAAAGGCAGGTGCATCATTTATAGTGCGTATATTATCTGCTGTGATATTTATGGTGAAATGAGTTTGCCAGCCATCATCTATCAGGTCATAAACATCTTACTCAGGCTGGAAACATGGCTTTTAATGCCGCCTGGATGCAGGATGGGGGTGGATGTACAATGGGTGACTATCCCAGTTCTGCTGCTCCCAGGAACAGGCTGCACAGGGCTGTGTCCCAGGGTGGGAAGCCACGTCCCTCTGCCTCATTCACCCCCCACCCTCTCCTCAGTCCAGTGACACCACGGGTCCTTACTGACAGAGTCTATATCTCGCTCTCATCTTTGTATCCTCTGTGTGTGGCACATAGTTGATGACAACAAATCAATAAAATGAACTGATTCACATTTGAGGATATTTAGATTCTAGGATTATGGCCTGATGAATTCCTAGGGAAAACAGAAGAAATACTTAGCGTCACTTGAGATCATTTATTCATTCTTTCATTTATTCAATGATGCATTTGATCATTTGTTCAACATATACTTATCAAGAACTGCTGTGTGAGCCGAAACCGGTTTGGCTCAGTGGATAGAGCACTGGCTTGCGGACTGAAAGGTCCCACGTTCGAGTCCTTTCAAGGGCATGTACCTTGGTTGGGGACACATCCCCCAGTAGGGGATGTGCAAGAGGCAGCTGATTGATGATTCTTTCTCATCGATGTTTCTAACTCTATCCCTCTCTCTTCCTCTCTGTAAAAAATCAATAAAATATATTAAAACAAACAAAAAAAAAAGAACTGCTGTGTGCAAAGCACTGGGTGCTCTGTGGACTAAAATGACGACTAAGTCATGGATTCTATCTTCAAGGACTTATGAGCTAGCATTGAAGATAAGAGAGAAATCAATGGTACAGAGAAGACAGTGGAATCATAAAAATGCTATGGAGCCTGGCCAGTGTTGCTCTGCGATTGGGTATCAACCCATGAACCAAGAGGTCACCTTTTGTTTCTTGGATTGGGAACTTGATCCCCAGTATACATGGCAGGAGGCGGCTGATTGATGATTCTCATCATTGATGTTCTGTCTTTCCCTTGACCTTCCTCTCTCTGAAATCAATAAAAAACATATATTTCTTAAAATGCTGTGGGTGTTCTGAGAATGAATAGGTCCCTTGTAGCTGGAGGCAGAAGTGGGTGTTCAATAGGATTAGAATGTATAGTGTATTTATCCTTTGTCTTCAAGTAAAATGAGTCAGAGATAATCTAGCCTTAGATGTTCAAAGGGAATAGGTCCGTGGTATCTCACAGACTTTAAGGAAGTATTCAGCACATAGGCCTCAGGCGGGGTGGGAGGCAGAGATCCCCAGGGGCCTCAGTGGGGAATGGGTGTCTTTCCCCTTGAGAGTTTCTCTGTCAACAGGATTCAGTGCCAATGATTCTGTCTTTCTCATCCACCCTTCAACTTCTGAGAGCTATATTATGATTAACCAAGATGAGTATCATAGTTCAGCCCTCAACTCATTAGCTATGGCCAAGGGAACTAGAGACCCAGAAACATGGCTGCTAAGACCTCCTTTGGGTGGTGGAAGCAGTTGCCTGAGAAGAGGGGTTGGCCAGCTCCTTTGGGAGCCGGGAAAGATCTGAATGTACGTAGAGGTGACTGTGAGGGCCATTTCAGGTGAGGGAAGGACAGAGCTAAAGCCTCCTCACTAGGACTCTCTCCCTGGGTTCCTATCTGTTTTCTCCGCCTTAGCTTTGGTCATTCATTCCCTCTTCCCTCCAGATGTGTGTGTGTGTGTGTGTGTGTGTGTGTTCGTGTGTTCATGTGTGGGTATGTAGAGGGGGGTTTTGTGTATGTGCACCTCTGAATTCTGCCATGGGTGGGGCAGTGGGATGAGGTCACCTTCAACAGCCAATCTGAACCTTCTCTTGCCCAGTGGGCTTATCCCTAGCATAGCTTTTATTATGTGAGATGAGTTTCTTTCCTGCTCCCGAGAGAATTACTAAAATTACTAACTGCTCTCTTTTGTTCACCTGACCTCTGTATGTGCCAGCCCAGACAGTGGAGCAGAGGTAGAGCAGGGGAGAATCATTCCTATTCTCTAACATAGGGGTGTCGAACTCAATCAGAGAAGGGGCCAAAATCTAAAATCCAGCCTAAATCGCGGGCCGAATGGTTTACTGAACAGTCATAAACTGACAATGTCATAAACTGACAGCGGAGTGCAGTGATGACAGCGCGGTGCGGGCCACATTGCAAGGCCTGGCGGGCTGGATTTGGCCCGCAGGCCTTGTGTTTGACACTTGTGCTCTAACACAGTGTTTCCCAAACTTCTCTCATGATGAGAATCACCTGGTGGAGTTGTTAAAACACAGATTCCTGAATCCCAACTAAGAAGTGCTAAACTAGAATTTTTGGGAACATATAGATAAAATTGTATACTTAACTAGTGCTCTAAGACAGATGTTATATACAGAGCACTAAGTTAGGTATGCAATTTTACCTATATGTTCTCAAAAATTCTAGTTTAGCACTTCTTAGTTGGGATTCAGGAATCTGTGTTTTAACAACTCCACCAGGTGATTCTCATCATGAGAGAAGTTTGGGAAACACTGCTCTAACACAACAATTTCATCAGGTCCAAATCCAGTAACTTCTTTCCTGCAGCATAAATGTATTTCATCCTCCTGGACTTCATGTGTCCATCAATGTATGAATGTCCAAACCTGCATATAACTTTTATAAGAGTTTATTTGAGCCAAACTGATGACATGCTGAAAAGCAAGATCTCAAATGCTCTGGAGAATGAGAGTTTACAGTTCCTTTTATACATTTGGGTTTAAGGCTGGAATACCTAAGGAAGATTACATGAAGGTGGGGGAAAGCAAGGGTGGGTGGATTATGATTGGTTTATAGGGCAGTTATAAAAATTACCTGCTCTCTTGAGGATGATTATACCTCTGAGGAGTCTGGAAAGGGGGATTATGTCTAAGTTTCAAAGATGTGTTAACCTTTGCACAAGGACAACAATGGTCAGGTCTTCTTGCCAGTAGCACTAGTGTGAAGAAAACCAAATAGCCCGACTTGGATTCCCATTCCCGCCATGATGTTCCACCCTTGTGCCCATGTTTATGCTGATCCTTCCGTTTGAAAGAACTTTTCACTTTCTTCACCCAGTTAATTCTTACTGAGCCTTCAAGATTCAGCTCCAGGTTCAGGGGCAAATATCTAAATCAAATTCTGCAGATTCCCCAGGATTCACATAGTCCTCAAGGCAGACATACAAGTTGGTTTTGACAAATCACCCTGAGTTACATCAGAGGGCACCTTGAATGTCACTGGGTTTTCCTCTCCCCTTCCTGCCTACCCTTCCCTCCCAGGCTTCTCCCATGTCTTCTAGTGGTGTCAGCAGTTTCATACACTGCAAGCCTAAGAGTAGTAGCTTCAAACTGAGATGATTCCCTCCCAAAGGGGTTCTGGATGGAGGTACCCAATGCCACCCCTCACTCGGCCTGGAGTTTCTCAGCCTCTCCACCGATCTGCATTGACTTGTTAGAAATCAATCATGAGTCAAAATGATGACATCACATAGGAGAACACTGCTATTTGGGCCCAGGAGCTCTGGAATCAATACCGTTAACTGTGGAAACTAAAGTGAAATAAAAACAGGAAGAAATGCAAGAAGGAAGGAAGGAGAAAGGAAGGAGGAGGAGAGAAAGAAGAAAAGACGAAATATTTATTGAGCTTTTACTATGGACCAGATTTTGCACCAAAAGCTGTTGGTCCATAGATTCATTCAACGCTCACTTAACAAGCACCTACACTGTTCCAAATACACCAGGCACTGAGGATACAGAGGTGGATAAGCACTTGCTGGGGTTTTGCAAGTTTACAATCTAGTGGGACAGATGAGCACCTACTGAATACACATGGGATGACTGTTGTGTGCAATAGGTTATGGAAGCACAGGGGAGAGAATAATGTCCTCTGGGTCATGGGAGACTCCCTAAAGGGCTGGTAAGAGTTTCTAGGCAGAGAGAGATGGAAGAGTATCGTAAGCAAAGGTCTTCAGGAACAAAAACAAGGGAGCATGCGCACGAACACACACACACACACACACACGCGCACGAACACACACACACACGCACACACACACACACACACACACACACCCACCCCTGCCTGTGTGTTTGGGGTTTATTGAGTACTTTGGTGAAAATTGGCTCCTATTTTCTAGAATCCAATAGACTAGCTCCCTGAATATTTACTCTCTTTATTTGCTTTAATAATTAAGCACTAAGGAAGTGGCTTTGATTGTCAGTCCCACTCTTGGGGTTAATTATATGTCTCCAAATAACTTGCCAAATGCTTGCTTTTATCCCAAGATTGCCACTGTGCTCCTCACCCCCTTCCTTTACCTTTCCCCAAACACTGATTTCTCTGGGGAGCTCTTTTTGGAGAATTGACTGGAGCTAATTATTTCAGATAATTAAGATTGCTAAACAAAGCAATTTAATTCTTTTTTTTTTTTTTTGAGAAATGAATGCCATCAATAAAACTCCTTTTAAAAGGTTAAGTTGGCTGACTGCACTGTTGAATTGAGAAGGACTGAGATCAAATGAAATCCAGTAAAGATACTTCGCAGAGTAATCAAGTTTATTTGGGGACAAATGGCTTTCTCTTGTCAGTTTCCTTTTACTTGTGGCAGTGTTGGAATGGGGAAGAACTGAGTTAGCCCAAACCTATTGTATTCGGAGAAGTTTGTTTGCTGGGACCTCCCACTTAGCTTCTCTGCCAGCTCTGCACCATCCTCCTGCCTTTGCTCTCACAATAGCTCCCCCCTTTCCCCCTCCAAGCATAGCCCCCCTCCCCAAACCTGCAATTCCCCCAGATGTCCTGTGCATCACCAACAGGTGACACAGAAGTCAGAACCCATGTGACAGTTTTTGGAGGAGCGTTGGAATATACAATATATAGAAAAGCATCTTGAATTTTCTGCCAACATTTCAATGTTTGGAGGTCCAGCTTTAGCCTGGCAATTCTGAATGGTAGCAGCTGCGTGTAACGGACCAGCTGCTGTCCCCTCTCTACCAGGCACGTGGGCGCTGGCTTTGCCAACACCCCACTCAGCCTTCTTCATTTATTATCTGACCTGGTTGGCCCAGTGGGTGTGTAAGTTTGAAGCCCCTGGTGGAAATTACTCTTTTCTCTGTCTCTCTTCCCTATTGCACCCACACTAGCATTTTCTCTTTCCCTGAACAGATTTTAATTTTGTGATAAGGAAACAATCTGATTAAACAAATCCATTTGCTGAGGTAAAAGACTGATAGTCTGCATGTGCCCTTCAGGGAGATTGCATTTTCAAATTATTTCACTTGGATCTCTTTTAAAATGTTGGCCATGTGACAAAGGAAAATGAAGAGTGTTAGGTGGCATAGGAGAAGTGTCATTGGCTGGCCAGGCTTTCTTTCTCTTTTAAAAAAATATATTTTATTGATTTTTTACAGAGAGGAAGAGAGAAGGATAGAGAGTTAGAAACATGGATGAGAGAGAATCATTGATCAGCTACCTCTTGCACACTCCCCACTGGGGATGTGCCTGCAACCAAGGTACATGCCCTTGACCGGAATCGAACCTGGGACCTTTCAGTCCACAGGCTGACACTGAGCCAAACTGGTTTCGGCTGGCCAGGCTTTCTTTCCAGGGTTGTCTTCATATACTTTCTTTAGTGTCCTTTAGAGGCGAGATAATGGGATTTGTACTCAGACAGGTCTGGGCTCACATCTGGACCATCCCTTGTTGTCTCTGGTGAACTTCATGTGGTTTCTGAGCCTCCGCCTGCACATCTGGAAATGCATTTGGTTGCTAAGATTGCTGAGAGGCTCTGCTGGGCTGGCCAAGGTCAAGTGCTCACAGCATAGTAGGTGCCCCAGGAATGCTCTCTTCTCACTGTCACCTGCCCTTTCGCTTGGGCTAGGGATAGGCATTCTGAATGTGTCTGGGTGACAACAGTAACGCTGCCTCATTTTTCATTCAGAAAGAATTATGTTCCTTCTTAATGTGAGCAAACACACTCACTGCTTTCAAAGCACATGCTTAAATGAGTGGATTTGGTGGTGTACATACCCAGCCTTCGTCCAAGCAGGAATTGCACATGGCACACTTCAATTCCTTCTCATTTTTATCAGTGCATCCAATTATTCAGCAAGCCTTTAGTGGGTATTGCATTAATCGGCTCCCTCTAGGTTATAATGTGGGAAGAAACAAGCCCCAAATCTCAGTGGCTAACAACCAAATACTTATTTCTCCTTCATGCTATGCCGGCTGCAGGTCAGCAGTGGTTGTGTTCCTGTTCCAGGGAGTGTTTTGGCTTTTGGGATCCAGGATAAGGGAGCAATCTCTCTCTGGGATGCGCTGTTTTCATGGCAGAGGGGGAAGGGTGCTGGTGAAATGATGCGATGCCTCTTGAAGCTTCTTTTGGGAACTGGCCCACTGTCACTTCTGCCTACATCTCATTGGCCAACACAAGTCACGTGATCGTGTGGGATGCTGATGGGCAGGGAAACGGCTGTTCCCTTAGGTAGAAAGCGCTGCAATTCATGGGCAATGGGGAGGGAAGAGAGAAGCAAATGTTTGGGAACACTACACTTAGTGCTCAGCATAGAGGCATAGATGAGTAATAGACTGTTCCCTCATTAAGCTCACAGCTTAGAGATGAAGATAGACTTGACACAATTACAGGGAAATATAATAAGTGGCTATTATAGCTCTCAATGAGCACCGCTCTCAGTCATTTACATGTATTAAGTACTCCAATCCTCACACGGCTCTAAAGGTAGGAACTGTTATCATCTCCATTTCATTTTAGAAGTGAGGGTTAGAGGTACCCAGTAGTTAAGAAACTCCTTCCAAGATCACACAAGCAATAAATACACAGAGATTAGACCCCAGCCTGGGCTATCTGGCTCAGCACTGGACTGTCAGTTTTGTATGATGTAGGGTGTCACAGAGGCTCTGATCCAGGCTGGAAGTGGGACACCTGTGACAGTAAATCAGTGGTCGGCAAACTCATTAGTCAACAGAGCCAAATATCAACAGAACAATGATTGAAATTTCTTTTGAGAGCCACATCTTTAAACTTAAACTTCTTCTAACGCCACTTTTTCAAAATAGACTCGCCCAGGCCATGGTATTTTGTGGAAGAGCCACACTCAAGGGGCCAAAGTGCTGCATGTGGCTTGAGAGTCGCCGTTTGCCGACCTCTGCAGTAGATGAAATGGCTCTCAAGGACTGAGAAGGCTTCCACTGATGGAGAGGAGAGAAGAGACAGAGGCTCAGGTGGAGCAGTGTCCTGAGTGTGGCACCACGAGCCATTTGGTGCTGCTGAAGGCAGAGGTGTGTGGCTGCAGAGCTGGAGAGGGGCCAGGTCATGGAGAAAGGGGTGTACCTTTTTCTCTGGGGAACTATTTAGGGTGGATTTGAGAGCACAGGCATGGAAACAGGGAGACTAATGTGAAGTGAGATGACTGCAGAATGTCCCCCTGTCTCTCTCCCCTGGGATTTCCTATTAGGAAATTAATTTTCTCCTTTGCACGATCATCTTTTCCTAGCTGCCTGCCTCTGTCTCCCTGGGCAGGGGTGTTGAGGGTGGCGTAAGGGTTAGTGGGTCCTGCGTTAGTAATAGTCACCCAGTCTGAATAGGCTGCAGTATTTCTTCCCCATCACACAGCAGTCCACAGGTCTGAAGAAATACTGAGCATTTATTTTTGTTTTCCCTGAGAAGCAGAATGCCGGCAACTTTATTTTTCTCAAGGGTGTAGTGCTGACTGTTATTTATTGTTCTGACTGAATTCAGTGGCGTCTTTCTCCTGTTTCCTGCTGACAGATGATTTGCTCTTGAGCAATTAACAGACTGAAGGCTGTGTTCCGCCTCCTCCTGGGCCCCCACCAGGCACCCTTGGGAGCCCAGGACGAGAGAGGCTTTCTTTTTGGTCCTATGACTGCCGGCCAGCATCGAGGAGGATTCATTAACCCACCAGGTTTAGCTTCGTTACCAGGAAGAAAGAAAAGCCAGTGATAGCGGAACCCAAGCATAGAGAATGCGGAGCTGTGGCTGGGCTGTGACAGAGCAGCGGGTGGGGTGACCCGGTACAAATGACAAACCCTCAAACCCTGTGTCTTCATCTGCAGAAGACACACTTCAGTTTCGGAAGTCCTCTTTCTCTGAGCTGAGCCCCACAGGGGCCCATACGAAGCAGCCTGGTCCCCGGACGCTCACTCTCTAGAAGGAATTGGGAGCATCGCCATGCCCACCTCTCAGGGTTGCTGTGAGAATTAATTAAATGTGGCATCATGGCTGAAAGCGCCTTGTAACTAAGCATTAATTATCATCACCTTAACATTTGATGCAGGGACATTCGAACAACTTTGGAGCACTTATTAAGGCCAAAGACTGTACTAGAGCTAATGGTTATGTGAAAAAATGTAAAGACATTGGCTTTGCAGTTCAGGAAGGACCGATAGATGCTGGCATGTAAATGTCACTGCACAGTGGGAATTTAGCAGGGATGTCTCTTTAGAAGGAGGGCACAGGCCTGGAAGCTGGGAGACCCACACCCTAGCTTTTTCTCCTCTGGGCTCCATTGCGTGATCGCAGGCAAGTGGCTTAACTTCTCCGGATATTGTTCTTCAAAAATTTCAGTGGAGATGATGACCCGCTGACTTTCCACTGGGAGACGCCAAGGAGAGAATTACTGAGCCCAGGGCGAAGAGCCAGAGGCACCCCATCCACCTGGTATGAATATAAACACTGTGTGGCTCAGTCTCCCACGAACACCCTTCCTTCCTTACTGATTACTCAGATTTCTATTCCCAGGGTTTTCAGAAGTCAGCTGGAGCCGCTCAGCCTATTTCAGAGGTTGTGATTGGATACAACCAGTGCTTAGTATCAGGCCACAAAGACCCCAATAGATTCTGAGCGAGTCAGATCTGGCTCAGCACCTGAGAGTCCAGTTGGGAATGAAAAGCACTAGAGTTTCCAAATCCCTTTGAGCCAGGCTTATCCATGAAGGCAGGCTAGAACCTGGAGGGTAAGCTGGAGATGAATGTGGTAGATCAGTCGTAGGCAAAAACCATGTGGTCCATGGAACCTATCCTGAGTCTGACAACATTTGGGAAAGTGAGTGATAACACCTGGAAGTGATAATCCCCAGAAGGGTATGTTAAAGGGGACCAAAGCTTTGTGCTAAAGGTCCCCTTTATCTGGGAAGCACAGGACGGATAGCTGGGAGCGACCCGAAGTGCTGGAACTAGAACAGGGGCATTGAGACAGCTGCCACAAGGACACAGGACTCCATGAGCTGCAGCTGGACACTTGGTTATACATTTGCAAGATGAAGTCCAAGCTTACATTTTGCGCTGTGAGGCCGAGTTTGCATTTTACACCTTGGACCTATTTACCTGTTGTCTAGAATAGATCCAAGACTGTAGTGAAGTATGAGCACCAGTAGGTGGCGATGCATGAATGCTTTGTTTTTTCTTTTCTTTTCTGATCCTAAAAGAAGAGCACTGTGGGTTTGTCTCTAAGCGAGAAACTCATCCATGCCTCCTGCATCTAACAAAAGAGCTCTAGCCCCCATGAGTGCCAGCTGCAGGGAAGATAGTGTGCACATGTGTGTGTGTTCCTGCGCCCTTGTGCATATGTACCCGCTGGTATGTACTTTTACTTCATTGTCAGTGACCAGCAAATGAGGCACCAGGGACACACGACAGCAACTGAATGCTTGGGGCCACACTCTGTGGACGTGGAGTGCTCTGTCTTCTCTGCTTGCTCTGTGCTGGGGAAATAGAGTTAAATTAGGTTTTAGGGAGTGCTCCACGGCAGCCCTGCTCAGAACAAGCTCCCATTTCCATAGAAGATGCCGCGTCTCCTGATTTGCAAGGGCCTCCTTGTCCCTTTGCCTTAGACAGATGGGACCCCTTCCCACCTCCACTCCTTTGCCTCTGTGCTGTCATTCTATGGCCAGGCAAGCCCCCTCCCCATTCTGCTCGTCTTTCTCTGGGTTTGGCCACAGAGTTCACTAGTTTTGGGCCTTAGTGCAGGATTTGTATGAGCTTCCTATACCTCATGGAGCACCCAGTGTCAAAGGAACAAAGCCAGCCTTTCTCTGTTCATCCAGGATGAACAGGGTTCACCCTGGGGCCACAGGAGGGGGGGTACACATTGTTATTATTAAGTCAAAACCAAGGCCATGTGTTGGTCCAAAGGCAAATACCTCCTGGTGACAGAAACAAAGCAGCCGAGAGTTCCATTTTGTCCTTGGTGGTCAGCAACTTTGCTGTGGGTTCTCAACTTCTGTGGGTTATAGTCTTGAACTGAGTCTAGGTCTAGAATAGATCTAGGGAAGATCTTCCAGTTCAAGGGAAGAACTTCACACATGCTCCTCAAATTCCTGCCTAAGTAAGCACTGGGCCAGGGGCCACAGGGAAGACCCAGTGTGTAAAACTCAGTCACTGCTCTGCAGTAGATTTTGCCTAATTAGAGAGATATACTAGCCATGTACCCCCATGAACACGCAATGTGCTGAATTACATGTGTGCAGCTCACTCCCCATGAGCAAACCCAGGTCAGGCACAACTACTTCCTGGGTGGGCCGGAACACCATTGTTTCCTCCCCTGCATGAAAAACACAAACAATACACAAGTGTGAGTGATCTTGCAAGAATACTTTGGAATCTGCCCCATTTTACACCTTCACAACACCTGAGGCTCTTTAGCCTAATAGATAAAAATGGTACACAAATAACTACCCTGTTTCCCCGAAAATAAGACAGTGTCTTATATTAATTTTTTCTCCCAAAGTTGAGCTAGGTCTTATTTTCAGGGGATGTCTTATCTTTCCATGCGCTAGGTCTTATTTTCGGAGGATGTCTTATTTTCGGGGAAACACGGGTAGTATAGAAAGCAGAATGTGGGAAATGAAAAAAAGAAAAAACATCAGTGAATACCGAGTTTCAGAAGACAGAGTAATTGTGGCCAACTGGAAGCAGGAAGGTTGGGCACTGGGAAAGGGCCAGTATCTGCAATAATCTTGGATGGCTGAACTTTTTTTCAAGGTTTTCTTTCATGTTTTTTGAGGTATAGAAGTAAAAGCATAATATGCTAATTAGGCTGGACAGCTGAAAGACCTTATGGATAGCATTCTGGATGTTCTTCCCAATGAAGCCACAGCGGTGGGGGCTGAGGCAGAGGTGGTTAGGGGCTATGAGGCAGGCAGGCAGAGGCAGTTAAGGGTGATCAGGCAGGCAGGTGAGTGGTTACGGGTGATCAGGCCGGCAGGCAGAGTGGTTAGGGGCGATCAGGCAGGCAGGTGAGTGGTTAGGAGCCAGCAGTCTCAGGTTGCAAGAGGGATGTCTGAGGGGTCCAAGATTGCAAGAGGATGCAGGCCAGGCTGAGGGACTGCCCTCCCCATGCACGAATTTCATGCACCTGGCCTCTAGTTGGCAAATAAAATTGTAGGATATAAAATGGTAATTTGATATACATAAACATTGTGAAAGGGTTCCAACCATCAAGTTAATTAACACCTCATGTATTTATCTTTTTAATTTTTATTTATTTTTATGGTGAAAACATTTAACTTCTAATCTCTTAGCAAGTTTCAATTATATAACATAGTGTTATCAACTATAGTCACCATGTATTTCATTAGATACTCAGATTTTATTTGTCTTATAGTGAAAGTTTGTATCCTGTTACCAATCTCTTCCTATCCCACCCCCAACCCTCAACCCCAAGCCCCTGGCAACCACTTCTATACTCTGTTTCTGTGACTTTGACCTTCTTCTTCTTCTTCTTTTTTTTTTTTTTTTTAGATTCCACATATAAAAATATATATTCTACATATAAAAAAATATAAGTGTTAACATGCAGTATTTATTGTTCTCTGTATGCTTGGTTTATTTCACTTAACATAATGTCCCCAAGTCCATATGTATTATTACAAATGGCAGGAGAGCCTTCTTTTTATCTTTCTTTTAACAATACTAACTCTTTTACAGCTGAATAATATTGCATTTTGTGTGTGCATGTGTGTGTATCACATTTTCTTGATCCAGTCATCTGTTGATGGACATTTAGGTTGTTTCCATGTCTTGGCTATTGTAAATAATGTTCCCATGAATATGGGATATCTTTTCAAGATAGTGATTTCATGTTCTTTGGAATGGAAATGGAATTGCTGGATCATATACTACTTCTATTTTTTATTTTTTGAGGAACCTCTAGACTAGTTTTGATAGTGGCTGTACCCATTTATATTCTCACCAACAGTGTATAAGATTTTCTCTGCACCCTTACCAACATTTGTTATATCTTGTCTTTATGATAATAGCCATTCTAACTGGTGTCAGGTACTATCATTGTGGTTTTTATTTGCAATTCCCTTCCTGATGATTAGTGATGTTGAATATCTTTTCATGTACCCATTCGCCATCTATGTGACTTCTTTGAGTACTGCATTTGGTCACTCGGATTTCTTCAGCCACAGAAGAAGGAGTGGACCGAAACTGGTTTGGCTCAGTGGATAGAGCGTCAGCCTCAGACTGAAAGGTCCCAGGTTCGATTCCAGTCAAGGGCATGTACCTTGGTTGCGGGCATTATCCTCAGTAGGGGGTGTGCAGGAGGCAGCTGATCGATGTTTCTCTCTCACTGATGTTTCTTACTCTCTATTCCTCTCTCTTCCTCTCTGTAAAAAATCAATAAAATATATATTTAAAAAAAAAGAAGAAGAGGTGGGATTTTTCTAGGGCAGAAACTGTTTTATTGGTGCCTTAGAGCTCACTTGCAGGGGTCTGCTAGGTGCTGAGTAGAGAGAATATGAATTGAAATCTTTCTTTCTCAGATTCAAGTTGTAATTACCTCTCTCTAGCTTTCCTGGGCAGTTAAAAAAAGAAAAGAAAAAAGAAAAGGATCCAACATGGGAGATAGCATGTGTGGTGGGAATCCAAAGTCTACTTTTACCTAACCACCTGACCTTGGACAAGTTACTTAACCACTGTAGCCCTCAGCCTCCTCAGTTAAATTAGAACATTGGACTAAGAGCTTGCTGGCTCAAGTTCTATGAATCTTCGCACCTCTTCTTGCTGTCTGCTCCACACAGGCTTGACTGAGTTCTGGGGGCTCTGCTCTCAAGATAATAATTTACAAAGCCATCATTCATCTGGCCATCCTCCATCGGAGGGGCAAGCAGGGCCTGTGGTCCCACAGAAGGGCTTTATCAAATAGAATGGGATGGATGAGTGGCGGCCTTCCCAGTGTCAGGGAAATATTGATTCAGGCAAATAGATGATCTATCGCATGAATATCTCAGAGGCTGTTACAAATAGAGACACTGCGGTGTGGAGAGTGTTTTTTACATGATGAAGGATGGCTTTTTGGTGCCGCATCATTGCAATGAGAAGCGATGCATGGCGCCCGCGCCTCACTTCCAGGGCCATGCGTGATGGAAACAGTGATGCTCTTTCATCACCACAGGTGAGTGGAGAAATGTCCAATTATGATCCTAATCAAATCCGAGGAAGAGAGATGATGGCAGCCTCTCCAGGGACCCAGAGCTGTCCAGGCCCAGGCGGGGTGCAAGGCTGCTAATTGGACTTCCGGGCAGCTCCCCGTGGAGGAGCCGTGGGGTAGCTGCTGACTCCTTGCATCAGTTGTCTTGCCAGTGAGCACACAGGAGCCCTTTATCAGGCCTCCGTCATGCTGATTATTGTAACATCAATGGACTCATCTTAATCAGAGGGGCCCTCACTTTCCATTCACGCTATACCCACTCCATCTCTCTCTATTGGCACCAGAGCCTATAAACGGATCTGCTTTGCTGATACAGGGGTTGGACTCAGAGCTTACGGGACTCATTGAGGTTATTCTGCCTGTCAGCAGAGATCAGACCAGGATTCAGCTTCCTAAGAAGCCCAGGGCTGATTTCCACCATATGTCTGACTAGAAAGCTACCACAGAGGAAGCCCACCTCAGGAACACCCCGTACCCCGATTGCAAATCTCAGACAGACTAGTGTGAGAGGAGGAGGCAGCCATTGGGCAGCCTTTCTACTACGGATACAGGTATTTTCCCATCTCAGCTGTGCTGGTCTTATCCTGTGGATCCAATACTATTTCTAAGCCTCAGTCACCACATCTATAAAATGGAGATGCACTTGTTCACCATGTATTACTTGGGCTAGCATGATGTGTCAGGTTTTGTGATAGATGCTAATAATAACAGTGCCCATCTCCCAGGTATTTTGGCAAGAATTAAATGAAGGCAAGTAAAATGTGAAGCATGTGCCTGGCTGACTGTAAACATTCCGCTGGTGTTGGCAGTTAACACGAGTGAAGTTCCCCTCAATGTCCCTACTGCCTCTTTTTACAAATATTTCTTCGAGGGCCTGGTATGACCTGAAGGTCGGGAATGAATGAAGCATAGTCCCTGTTGCCGAGGAGCCGTGTCTTCCAGCATAGGCTACCCTGGGCCCGAGTCCTGCCTCTGCCATTGGCATAACAGTGCAGGCTTATCGAGTGTCCAGATTATATATGTCAGCGGTTAGTGCAGTGCTTCAAACACAATTAGCATTCAATTAATGCTGCCCATTATCTGTATTATATTATCATTAGATTATTATCAAACAGATAAACAGATTCTTTCCATGTGATGTGAACATACTGGATACTTAGAACACAATTACGATTCAATTAATGACGCTAATTATCATTATTGCTACTAGATAAACAGCTACTGTCATTGCCATATGCATATACCAGAGGAACAAAAAGCAAAGGGGCTGTACAGGGGTGAACTGGTCCTTGGTACAGGAGTGAATGGTTGAAATTGCTCTGGAGGGAAAGGAAACGGAGGGCCCCCCAGTGGAGGGGACAGTTCTTACAAAGGCGGGTGTTCAGGGGAAGGGGACACGTTCTGTGTGACTGGAGGAAAGGGGGAGCTGGGGAGGGCGCAGCAAGGTGAGACTGGAAAGTAGGCCAAGTTGTAAAAGACCCCATAAGATGCTAAGGCATTCGTCCTGTAGAAAGTGGCATTGGGAGCCACTGCAGATACTTAAGGGCATGTTTTGGGAGAGGACACAGGGACCAGGTTGATTACCTGCAGTAGGCTGCTCTTTCTGGCCCCTCCCATCACCCCACCTCATTCATCCAGCTCAATACCCAGCCAGTAGCACTGAAATGCATTACCACCCCTCCCCCCCCAGTCCCTGCTCATTGGGATGCCATGCTGGGATGGAGTCTATGCTCACCACGCCTGCTGCATCACCCTATCTTGCTAGAAGCTTCACTGAGCCCCTCTGTTTGGCCTCCTCTTAGCAGAACTCAGTGGCTGAAGTGTTCCAGTTCCAGAACCCTCGCAGCTAGGGCATCATCCCTGTGGTGGGTGCCTATAGTTTGATGTGGAGGATCCTGCCAACCAGCCTCCCTGGGGCTTTCAGGAAAACAAGAAAGAAGCAGCCTGAGCAGGAGCACCCCTGCAGGCCCACTGAGTCAGGGGTTCCAGATCCCTCACCATTCTCCCTGTTACTCTGCCATCTTCCTTGTAAGTGGAGTGTTTCCCACGGACTGCCCTTCTTTCCCCGTTAATGATGGGTCCTTTCCCACTTACCCTCTGAGATGCTAGCCCTGTTATTAACTTGCCAACGGGTCTCCCTTCCATTTTAATTACTCTTGCTCCGCAGCAGATGGTGGAGATGGGCACAGCTGATTTCTAAATCGCTTCCCCCTTTCGGGAGTGGCTGCTTCATCATTCCTGGTGACCTTGTGAGTGGAGGTCACATTGCCAGTGCGGCAGTTCTCTCCCTTGGCACACAGGAAACCGCCTTCCGAGGCAGGGAGCTCCTTTCCTCTGCTGCATCCCGGGTGCTGGAGGGGCTGTCAAGCTTCCACCCCAGAGGGCACATGGCCTGGTGTAGGAAGCAGAGAATCTAGGCCCTGCCTACAGGAGATTCTCCTTCCTCTGTCTTAGGAACAACCTCCCTGGGTAAAATGTTGAAAAGGAGGAGAAGTCTCCTTTTCAACATTTTATCAGCCTTTGGATTTGTTACCCATCAACCTAGCTATTGGCATCTGAATCGCCCAGGCGCTTAGCATAATGCAGATCCCCAGGCCCACCACAGTCACTCAAAATCAGAATCTCTGATTGGAGCAGGGGAACCTGCATTTTAATCAGTTCCTCCAGTTGCTGCCTGTTCTGCCCTTGTCTGCATCTGTAAAACAGACTGAAGTATCAGCTAAATTATCAGGAGGAACTTTCCGTCAGGCCTTGAGGGATCCTGGGGCAAGGTAAAATAGTGTGTGGGGCGTGTTACCGCAGCATGAATTTTCCATCAGGAAAGTAGTTGTAAGGAGTTCTTCTTTAGCTCATGCCAGGACATCTTAGATCTGTGGCTTAGATGAATGTACTTCTTTCTTATGCCCACAGGAGGTCAGTGAAACATTAGGCCTATCTTTTTGTGTGTTTTCTTTATATAATTGCAGAACAAAAGAATTTTGAACAGAGCTGTTCTAGATGTAGGATGCTTACATTACAAAGGATAGGCCTTATTTACTAATGGGCTTCTTGGGTGACTGAGTTTCTGCGCAGCCTACAGCCCAGCAGTACCCTGCTCTTTACAGAGGAAGGTACATTAGCTTTCAGGTTCATAAACTTTAATTCATCAGCAGGTTTTCTAAAATAACTGTCCTTGGAGCCGTGAGAGTTAGTTTAAGGCAGAGGAAATTCTCTCCTTTGAATTTCTCTAGGGGGCCTCTTTAGAAGAATTCAAGATGTCTGGATTGTATTTCACGTGTCTACCCAATGGACCTCATGCAAAAGGAGTATCAGCTGAGGGTAGATATGGGCTAATAGAGGCTCAGAGAGGCTAAACAACTGGCTGAGGACACACAGCAGTAGAATGGAGATTAGACCCCAAGTCCCCTACCTCATCATCAAGGGCCTTCATGACAAGATCTGATTAATGTCATGGGATATTTAAACCAAGTGTTCTCTTAGGCAATTTCACCATCCTGCTTGTCTTTTATAGAGTTTCTGTCTGGAGGGGTCTTTTCCCTAGCTCAGTTTCTTTTTTTCTTCTTATAGAACCCAGTCATCAGGTGAGTGTGGAAGAAGTATGAGCATCAGGGAAGAGCCCACCGTCATGTGCATAGGGGTCTGTATCCACTTCCCGAGCCTTGTCACTGCCCTGGCATCAGACCCTGGGCTGGCCCTTAGAGCTGCTATAATGCCTCACTGTGAGACTGCAGAGCTCTGCTGTGTTTCCTTCTTTCTCCTTTGTTTTAACTGCATGCAGGTGGGCTACTGACTGAGGCATCAGAAATCCAGGAAGTGCCAGGTCACAGATACTTGACTCAAAGTGAAAGATCATGCTGATCCACATTAACTAACTTATTCACTCATTAATTAGCTTACTTGCCAGATATTGCAGGAGGCACTCCTGCATGCCGGGCATTTTCCTGTGCACTAGGGTGTCAAAGAAGAGCAAGGTGTGGACTCCGCTGTGAAGGAATTGTTTTCAAGCGGAGGAGGTTGGAAATAAAACCAATGACTGTGTTACATCCTGAACTAGGAGAATACAGAAACATAAACAGCAGGACTTCTCTTGCTTAGATAGAGTGAGGTGATAAATGACATTTTCCACACACCCTTGAGAGCATCCCATGTATGCCTTGTGGTGGGGGTGAGGTGAAAGACAAGGAGCGAAGGAAAGGCATCTCTGTGGGCAGAGCCTCGGACTGAGAGATACATTGGACCAGTCCCACAGAATGAGATTTGTTGGCAAATTAAGTATGAAGGTCTCCTCCCCTTGGAGACATTGCTGGACTGGACAAAAGCCTTCCAGACTGCAGAAGGAGGTGCTCCTGTCACCCACCATTTTCTTCCCAGGAGTTCATGGTCAAAATAGAGAGTCTGTGTGAATCCTGAGCATCAGTTCCCCTGAATCCAATGAGAAGCCCACCTGGCTAAGCCAGAGGATGGCCAATGGCCCCATGTTTGGATTAACCTGGGTGGTCCAGACACTTCTGTGGACATATTCTGGGTGTGGACCCCTTACCCATCTTGTGAACCTTTATTTTTTCACTCAGATGTTTCACTATCTCTTGTTGTGTGACCAACTCATCCTTATTTGCCTGGCATTGTCTTGGTTTTCAAACTTGTGTTCCAGTAACCTCCTTAGTCCTGGACAATTTGTGATGGTTGGTCATTCGATAGTCCCTCCCTCCTTCATTCATACTTCTCTCTACATATTCACTCCCCTATCTTTTTTCCTTCCCCCCCTGCCTGGAATATAGGCATTGTGGTCATTCCTAGGGTGATCACCCATGCAGCAGGTCTATTTCACAGCATGCCTGCACTATATGTCCTTTTGGGGATTTCTTGCTTTGACCTCTCTGTTACTCTTAAGATCTCTTTTCTTTATGGGATACTTCCTCCTTGGCCCAGATTTGACTAAGAGTGATTTCTGGTTGGCAAACTGACTTGGGGTGAGCTGGACTCTGATCTGCTCTCTCTAGTTTCCATTGCATTTATGTGGCTCTAAAGAAAGGGTATGATTAGCTTGCTTTGCCAGCAATAAGTGGGAATTCCCAAGTGGACAGAGAGTGCCAGGCTGGCTCAGAGGCCCTCAACTCTTTTGTGAGCATACCCATACCCATGCCCAACTGATCTGCTAAGTATCAGGGATGATTTCTTTAGCAAAACCCACTGCTGCTAGTTCCAGAGCAAGTGTAATGGTTTCCTAGGGCCACCTTAATAAAGGACCACAACTGTGTGGCTTAAAACACTAGAAAATTATTGTCTCACAGTTCTGAAGGTTAAAAGTCCAGGATCAAATGTGTCAACAGGTCTAGTTTCTCTCTGAAGCAGGAAGAGGAGAATTCTTCTTTGCCTCTTAACGAGCTTCTGGTGGTGGCCAGCAATCCTTGGTTGGCAGCTGCAACACTTCCATCTCTGCCTCATTATCATATATTGTGTTCTCCTTGTGCAGCACTGTTTCTCTTCTCTCTTTTATAAGGAGATCTGTCATATTGGATTAAGGACCCATCTTACTCCAGTATGACCTCATCTTAACTAATTACATCTGCAACCGCCCTATTTCCAAGTAAGAGCATGCTATAAGGTGCAGGAGGTTAAGGCTTCAGTATATCTTTTCCGGGGAATACAACTTGACCCATATTAGCAAGCAAATGTGGAAAGATGGATCGAGGCAACTTTTTTTTTAAAAGATGGCTTTTAAAGAAAGCACTGAGTAGGCACTAAAGCTTTGTGTGGTCTTCCCTTAGATCACTTAGTTCGCCAGTTGAGGAGCTTTCTGTTCATGTTTTTTTTTTGTTTGTTTGTTTCTTTTAGTTGTTTCTCTCATTTCCCCTTTTCCCATTCCCAACTCCCTTTAAGCTGCTGCTTCCAGCCCCTCGCTGTACCTTCCTTTAGGAAACTCATTCCTTTCATAGCTGCAGGACTCAACTAAAGCAACCTTCATATTAGCTTAAACCCCTTCTAACCCCTTTGGAGTCATTGGTTTTTATACTCAATCCTGGGGGTCTACCAAAGGGTATGAGGTAGGATAGTGATAACAGCAAGGGGATCCGAATAAAAAAAATATTGTCAAATAATGAAGATTCTATCTGCCCAGAAATCCATTTATGCCTCTGACCTTTTCTTTATATTGTGTTTTTCCTATATGACTTTATGTAAGGAAGGAGTTCTGCTATTTTAGAAAAGCATAAAAATTACAGCTCTGGTATATACAGTGAAAGGAGGCCTCTGGCCACAAGTTGCAAGTCCAACCCGGAGAGCTGTGGATGAACTAGATAAGAATTCAGTGTTATCACTGACTAGAGATTTAGGGATCATCCCTTATTCAATATGTGGAATCACCTGTTCCTCCCTTATTAAAGCTAAGTGGAAGCCTGTGGTAAGAAATCTAACACTTGACCCATGTTCTCTTGTCTACCCAGAGCCCCGCTTCCTCTCCATTCCTTTGGCCATGGCTGATGGTTGAAAGAACTCTACATTTTAAAAAACTGCCCACTTATAACCCAACCCACAAGTTTTTAGATGAATATAGGGCCCAGATAGGAGTGGCGGTTTGTTCAAGGCCCCATAGTGATTGTTGGCAGAGCACCAAATGGAGGAGAGCTTTCCCATGGTGACAGCAGAGCTCGGGCCAGCAGCCAAGAGCAGAACAGGCCTCTTCTTGCCTTGACGTTCATCATCCTGTCCCTTGGCTGGGAATTTTATCCTCTCAGTGCTCCACCCATCCAGCTCTGACTCATCCTTCAATGTTAAGCCCTTTGTGGAATCTTTCTCAACTGCCCATGCCAACTTAACTCTTCCCATATTCTCACAGCTCTCTGTCATCCTTAAAGAGCAGTTCTCATACTCTACCATGCCAATACATGTATGAGTCAGATTGCCACTTCTTAGTACTTTATAACCTGCCTCATTCCAGAAAGATTTCAAATAGATGGTTTCCTACTATTCTGGCGGTTCACCAGTGTAACTCTTCCACCTAGCACAGTGTCACCACATAGTAGATGCAGAATTATTATTTTTAGAATGAAAGAATTACGCAGTTGGGTAGAAATCAACTTATATTCTAAGCCAATGTTCTCCAAACTTTAATGTACATTAAATCAGCTGGAAATTTCACTAAAATTGAGATTCCAATTCACCAGCCACAGATAAGGGCCCATGATTCTACATTTTGACAAGCACCCAATAAACATGGATGCTGTTGGTGCTCCGACCCCACTTTTGAGTAATAAAAGAGAGAAGGTTGCAGGATGCTCTGTTAACCATCCTGAAAGGGACAGGAGAGTAGGGATAAAGTGGGGATGGCCAAGGAGTTCAAGGCACAGCCTGAAAGAGTGCAAACAACTGACACTGAGAATGAGCCTCAGATAGGTGCCACTGGTTGGTGTTTCCAGTGTTCTGGCGCTCAGCCAGAAATGGACTTTAGCAATGTTGATTTTGGTAAAACTCAAACCATCAGGAAATTCTTTCACCATTCAACATGATGGGCCCTTCAGAAGGGAAGATAGACTGGGAATCTCTTAGCAATACTTTCTCATGTTTGGGCAAGAATATGCACTTTAGGAAGTGTTACACATACATTACCCTAAGACCCTTAAGGGAGAAATACGATATTCCATTGTAGAGTTGACAAAACTGAGACTCATGCACATTCAAAAAGCTTGCCCAGGGTTATTTAATCCTCAAGACATTGATGGAAAGGATACTGCAATTACAATTTCCTTACATTCATTCCTATAGAACTTCCCTTATCCTAACACCCTTAGTGCTTCACTGCTATAGTGTGTTGTAATAATTATCTTCCAGGCAAGTTAGGACCTTGTCTGAGTTGTTTATCATCAAACCTTTAGTACCTAGCATGCTGTCTCACATCAAGAAGACTCTCCATGAACACTGGTTAAGTAAATGAATATAGAGTTTCACCATTGGAGAGGCTCCACGTACGAGATTATGGGGTTGTGTTCAGCTTATTACAGCATAGCCCTAATGAGGTCAAGGATGTATGTTGGGTTCCCCATAGTTTTGCCCTGTGCCCTAGTTATGGCTTTTCAACACACTTAACAGATCCCTTAGGAATGGGACCTACCAGTGATCCAGAAACTTTGTGAGAATATGACTGTGCCAGAAGAAACACCTCAAAGTGTGTTCTGGGAATGGCAATAGCATCTTCTATGAAGACGATAACTTATGTCATTGGTATTCTGCTGTATCTCATCAGTGAAGCTCCAAGTCAAACCCATTCTGCATCACCTGGTGAAGAAAAGCTATCTCTGATCTTGTATGATGATCTGCAGAACACAGCCTTGTCCACAGAGGGGGTTAGGAGGGGAAAAAACAGGCTTACTACCAATTGTAAGGAAAGAACTGGGTCCTCTTTTTGCATTTGTTCAAACCTTATGCTTCCTTTGGTTGCTATCTTGTGCTTAAAATGAATTTCTTAGAGAGTACACAAAAACACTCCAAAGAAATATTTTAATTTATGTAAATTCAAGCAAACTGTAAAGGAGACTGGAAAGCATAATCTTGTATGCCCAAGAAGAAGAAATGGGGTGGATGAGCCACTCTCTGTCAAAATCACTAAGCAATGTTTCCTCCTCTGCAAAAATCCTTCTTCTAAGTTATTCCATCCATGCATTGATTTTTAAAATTCAAACTAGTAATACTAGCTGACATTTATTGAGCACTTAGTATGTGCCAGGCACTGTGCTAATCGCCCAACATAAATTAATTTATCAGAGCCTTCCAAACACTTATAACGCAGGCACTGCTTATGTCTCCATTTCACAGATAAAGAAAATGAGCCAAAGGAAGATGAAGTGACTTGCCCCAGATAGCACAACTAAAAATTGGCAGAGCCAGACTAGACCCAAGTCTATCTGATTCCTGAATCATCACATGATGCTGTGTTAACTGACATTTGGCTTCCTCCTGATAGGGCCACCTACTTTGCACCCTTTCCTGGGAAGTTACTAATTTTCCTTGTGTCTTATTCACTGCCCCTCCTCCAGCTACAGCGTGGAGACCAAGTTGACATTCTTTAGGCTTTTACTTCTGCTTTCAACCATCACTGTCCAAATTTGTTCCTTCCCAAGCCCCTCCTCCTTTGACACCCAGGGCTTGCTGTCATCTACTGAGCTGGTGGCCATGGCAATCTCTTCCTTGAAGTAGTTAGCTTCTGGCTTACAGCCTTTACAAGCCATTTCCTATCATTGTCTGATCAACTTCAATGTCTGTGTGGGTATGTTCAACTCCATAGCCTTAGAGTCTATCTGCTTGTCACACACAAGCTTACTTCAGCTCCTATCAGTGGAAACATCTGGATTCTGCTGTCACCGGGGACTGCTTGCCTTCTACCTCTCTCATAAACCTCATCATTGACCTTGCGGAGCACTTGTCTACCTTTCTGGGCCATTGCTTTCTCCTGGCCTCATTTCACTTTTGTATTCTGGAAACCATGGGCAACTATTTCACAAGGGCACTAAAGGATTAAGGGTGGATAGTGTCCCAGAGTAGAAAAGAATCTGAAAAAGGAAGTCAGAGATAGGGAAGAAGATTTCTCCTTCTCATCATGTTGTAGAGGTGCAGTAATGGGGTTGTTAAGCTCCTACTTGAAATGAGCTTTCTCTATCCAGGTAAAGTGTTACTAGGGAGGGAATCTGTGGGAATTCTAGCCCTGGATGTCATCCAGGCAGTCAAGGTATGATCTTGTGGACCATCCTATAGATTGATCTGGGGGTCCTCGGCATAGGGCAAATTCTGATGCCTCATCCCAGGCCTCCCGAATGAGTTTTTTTTGGGATGGGCCTAGGGATTTGCATTTAACATAAAATCCAATATAATTCTTATCCATTCTAGGATTTGAAGATCTTTGATTTAAGCTGGTCAGAACATCTCCAGAAGGGGTTAAAAATATGCCACCTCCTCTTTTTTTTACCACAACTCCCCGTGACTCACTCCAATTTGGATAGGATTCAGACTTGCCAATCAGTCGTGATTTTTCTTTGAAGCCCCTTAGAACTAATTTCACTCCCTTCCCCGAAGGGCCAAGAGTGGGACAAGCTTACTTGGCTCAGGAACAAACAGAAATTCCACTCCAAACCCCCATCTTCTCTCTTGCCTTCTCCCCACATTGAGAAACAGCTTCAGTCCCTCCCTTAAGTGTGTCGGCGTAGAGGAGAGCCAGAGTGATCTGGAAACTGATTAATCTACAAGAGATAAAAAATAAAAAAATCCAATCTTTTATAACTTCTTAAAACCTGCCTCAGGGAGAGCACACTAACTAGGTCTTCCTGTGCTCTGAGGACCATGGTAGTTCCTTATCATTGAGATGAATCAGATCCATGAAGTCCCTTTCATGCACAGTGTTTCTTTTTCTGCTTGGTGCTTTCCAAATACCTTTTCTGCTGCCAGGTCTCGGCAGTCTCCTCCCAGTGCTGGAAAGAGGGGGTGTTACTGCTCTGTTCTGGGCCAGGTGATTGGTATAAGTTGAAACAACACAGGGTTTGAACTCAGAAGACTGGATTCGAATCCTAGCTCTAATCCTTACCTACTACATGACCTTGGGGAAGTCACTAAACCTCCCTCTCTATTTCCTCAGCTCTGCAAAGTGAATGAGCCTATTCTTCCTTATCTTCTCATAGGGCTTTGAAACAAATGAGATGATTTTTTGTTTTGAGAAGGGTAGAGCTTGAAGTATTATGAGCAGGAGTTGACATGAGCAATATTTTGAAGCACCCTCCACCAGGAGTTCCATCAGCAGCCAACAGAAGGTGACTTGTTGGCTGCTCAGCAGTCGAGTGTTGTCGAGGATCAGAATGCTGCCATTCTTGCAAATTCACATGCCCTGGTTCTGCCAATGAATCAGTGGTTCTCCATGTGGCTCTAAGGCAGATGGGCCAGTGCTCCAGGTATCACATCTAAGGAAACATGTGAGAAGAGGAAAAGGTGGGAGGACAACTCTGCCTTCTATCACCTTCCAAGGGCTGAGCTATAGACTTTGACTTTATAGCTGCCAGTTTGCATCAAGGGATGGGAAGTTACTTAATCAACTTTCCAATAGCTTTCAGATACACCAGAGTAAAGCCTCAGGGAGTTAGGCAGACTGACTGCTCAGGCTATTAGATGTTGAGGGACACTTGGCCCAACCCATCATCTGGGCTTCTCCTCACCTTCGCCCTCCCCAATCAGCACATCGCCATCCTGGATCTTGTTACCCCAGGCCCATGAACTTGGAATGATTTATCTGGTCAACTGGTTCTGCAGTGCCAGAACTGACACAGGTTTAGTGGGTTCTGAGCCCTTCATGTTTTTGTTTTTAAGAGGTTCATTGTTTTCTTTGTCTCAAAACAATTCTTTGTTGGCAAGGATTTCAGGAACCAGGGCAGGGGCTGTCCTTTCAGATAACATGACAGAGAATCTGGCCACTTGGCTTTTTGAGAAAGTCTTAATCAGGAAAACAAATACATCTCATCATTTCCACCCAAGATGTAGGGGCCAGCGGCTCTTATTAATGAAAGATGGTGTCATTTTCCCACTTAAAACCCTCCAATGGCTTCTCATTATATTTGGAATAAAATCTAAACTCCTTAACTTGGCCTTTGCCTACAGTCCCTGGGCTCATGTCATACTCTCCCGTGCTGGTCTTCCTCCTGATCTTCAGACATAAACCAGCCACCCATTGGACCCTTTGCAGTGACAGTGATTCCCCTTTCTTTTTCCTTTGCCAGAGCTGGCACTTTCTTGCCCTCAGATCCCTTCTTAAATGTCACCTCCTCAGTCCTGACTACTCATTCAGTCGTTGCCTCTTTCTGTCACATGATCCTATTTTTATTACTCTGATATTTTTCATATTTATCTCTTTATTTCTGTCTTTTCCAATAGAGTGGAAGACAGAGATATCACATTCATATCTATATTCCCTGTTCCAGGACAGTGCCTGGCACATAGCATGTCCCCCCAAAACACTGGGTGGCTCTGAAGGAATTGCCTTTAGAACTGGGAAGTCTAATCCTAGGCTTCCTCCTATTAGCTGGGCGATCAGAGCCTCAGTTTCTTCCTTCTTGAAATGGATATAGTAAGACTGACTTTGAAGATTTGCATTTAATAGGAAAGAATATGGAAAAGTGCCTTGAATATAGAAGATACTCACTAATTAATTAATTAACCAATTAATTAATTGGAATTCTTTTCCCCCCCTCCTTTCCTTGCCCCTGGATCTGCTACTTATGAGCTCCATGGCATTGGAGAGTCATTTTGTTCCCTGGGCTTCATGAGGGAAGGGACTGTTACCAGGTCATCAGCACAGATAGTCCAGGTTTACTTTGAACTTGATGGAAGGAGATGCAGGTGTTTTGTTTTTTTCTTCTAACCACATGGTCCATAAAGTTTCCCTAAATTATGGCAGACTCTTCTCCCCTGTGTAAATGATGAGCACGGTGGGCACCTCGAAAGGAAGCTAGTGAAAGGGACCTCACTTTGAATACTAAGCGGGATCTTAATTTCTCCTTGAATTGGCAAGCTTTATATTATGGCCCTGCCATTGGCAGATAGGGGGGAAACCTTGATGGTGGCTGAGTTAAATATGGCTGGGATTTACAGTAGAATAAAAGCTGCCAGATTAATAGGGTTTCTTTTCTCTGAACCATAAATTGGAAGTTCTGGTGCCTGGTTGGCTATTAAATCTTCAGTCCCAAGGGCTTCCAGATGGAGAGCTCTGGGAACGCCCAGCTGGCAGTTGAAGGTTGGAGCAAATAATGATCTCACAAGAGGCTTTGCCCTGCAAGGGATGCTGGGTTGAAGGTCAAAGGGACCTACCATGTTGACAATGGTATCTGATGTAGCCTCTACACACTTGCAGAGAGGACTTCAGCCTTTCCCCATCAGCACGAGAAGATGACCTGAGCAGAGGGCAGCAGACCAAGGGGCTGAAGATAGCACAGACCGGTGGCCTCATGGTTCAGCTCTCTGGAGTTATTTGAACAAGTGTAGTAAGCATCTCCTTCACCCATCATAGATGAAGGATGCAGAGAGACTGTAAGCCCCCAAGGACACTTTATTGGAGAAAATCCCCTGCAGCATTTTAAGGAGCAATGGATACAGCAAACCGTCTTCACTTGAAGTCAAGGGGTGGGGAGTGGGCAGAGAACAAGAAGGAGACAGTTCTGGTTGTTCCTCAAGACTGAAAGGCAGGGCATTCATTTTATCTCATTGCCACAATAAACTTCAAAGTAGGACTGTGATTGATTTTCTTTTAGGAATAAAAGATCCAAGGAGATTAGGTGACTTGCTCAGAATCAATCACACAGGAGGGTGGCAACAACTGAACAAGAAACAAATTTTCTGGAAACCTTAGACCTTATGCTTTCCCCTTACAAGCTGCTTTCAATCCCAGTGTGTAGAGAGGGGAGTACCAGCCATGGTGGGAGGATGATGATGCTGGATTCCATCCTGCTGCTCCAGCTTTGTCCAGGGCAGAGAACCAGGCAGGGCAGAGAAACATCGACCAGCTGCCTCTTGCACACCCCCCACCGGGGATGTGCCCGCAACCAATGTACATGCCCTTGACCAGAATCGAACCCGGGACCCTTCAGTCCGCAGACCGACGCTCCACCACTGAGCCAAACCGGTTTCGTCTGGCTATGTATTATTTTTAATTTAATTCAATTTTTGCAGAGAATAATATACACATCCATACATAGCTGCCCTGCTTTGGGAATTCAAGGATGGGCTTCAGAAAAGAGACTCTTCAGCACACAACCTTGTCATTTACCTTTCACTTTTTTCCTCTGCTCTTTTAAGCATCCCGTGTAAGGAAGTATCTGCCAAAGACTCCCAGCCAGCCTGCTCAGTTGCCTATCTGGGACTTTTGGAGGAACCCACCAGGCCACTCCATCCAGGCAGGAAACGGAAACAGCAGCAGCGGTTTGAGTAGATGTGTTGAGGTTGACAGTCAAGTGGGGCCCACCCCAAACACCCCCTCTATCTGTGTTTCCTACCATCTTCGTGCTGTCTTCTGCTGCCTTCCCACCACACTTGGAGCGTCCCCAGCCCTTCTGTGAGCCAGCAGTCATTAAGCTATTTTGGCTGATCCTCCACGGATGTAGCAGAATATTTATGTCCAACCTGCCTTTTTTATAAAAACATCAACAACTCAACTTACTTTTTTGGCTGTTTCATTACTGCATTAGAAGAAGTCAATTTCTCTTATGGACAGGAAGGTGACCTTCTCTTGAATAAAATACAAACATTTCCCCTACTAGCAACTGTGTTTCTGAAGACCAAACTCTCCCTGCACCTGTGTGTGTCTACGTGTGTATGTCCATGTGTGTGCATACACACATGTGCATGCGTGGTAATTATTTTGGATGACATTAAACTTGCACTTTGGTATCATATGAAAGAGAAGAATAAAATAAAACTTTTGGGTGGAGGGCAATGCAAGTAAGTTCTTCAGTTAGGGAGAGACTGAGAAAAAAGAGAAAAGAGGGAAGCCCAGCACTGGGAGTGTGTAGAGTGGGTGCTAGGCAGTTGGACAGAGAGGACCACTAGGGGTCCTATTTAAGTTTTTAGGAGGTAGGCTAGATCAGGATCTTTACTGTGGAACAAAGCACCTGATGGTCAAGTCACATGAGGGGGTCACCTTACTTGTCCCTAACGTCTTCATTAGCCAAAAGTCCAATGAGTTGCCCTCTACCACCATCTTGATGCCCCAGGAGGCCATCTCTATGCAGAGGTCCAGGTCGACTGTAAGGTGGAAAGGGGTCCTGAAGAGGCAGCTAGGAGATGGGGAGGAGTTGATGTGCATGTGTGAAGGGGTTAAGTTGAGCAGGAGTCTGTTGTCCAGGAAGATCCGGTATTGATGTCCCTTTATCATAAATGGTCAAGGTCTAAGGTACTCCAATTAAAAACTGCCCTGACAGCATCTCTGCATACTTTCGCCCTACTCAAAGCTTTTAACCTAGTCCAGTAAGCGAGATGGATTTGAGGTATTTCTAAGACTCCCTTTTTCTCAGTTGGTGCATTCTCGATCAATAAACCTTTCCTTACTCCAAACTCTGACATTTTGTGTGTTGACTTTTCAAAGCATTGGGCACACACTGAAGTCTAGTGCCATCAGCAGCTCCTTGGTCACCTCTGGAAACAGGCTGCTTGCTAGCTCAGAAGGCAATATATTGCTTTTGAAGAGCCTTATGATTATTAGGGAGTTGTTTAAAGTGAGTCAAAGGCTGAGTCTCTGTACATTTTCGACATATGCTGGTTCTGCTCTCCGAAGGCAGCAAAGAAGCCTGCGCCTTCATTCTCTTGCCGCAGCTTTGCTGTCCCATTTCTTCTGGTGCTCTTTCTTCAGCAGCGAGTGACCCCGTGCTCGTCCCTACTGATCTGGAACATATAAAGTTGTGCTCTGCGCACAGATGGCTTGCCAGGGCAGTGCTCCATGATTCAGGTCTCTCCTTTTCTCTCGGCCCTGTTCATGTTGAATAAACATGTAGGTACCATCCTTTCTCAGCTAGCTGCTATTATAGAAAAGTAGTTAAAAGGGAAGATATCTGGTAGTAATATTATTAGTGATGTTTATTTTTTTTTCTTTACATTTCCTTATAATAATGAAAAATGTTTCAACAAAGAATGCCTTCCTTTAATAGTCAGGAAAACACACGCCGATAAAGCTATTTCTATTATGGAAGAAAGGTACTGATAAACTAGTTTATAATAGAGTGTTGATAAACAATATTGACTTAGAGGAACTTTATCAAATAGCTACTAAGTACCAGGCATTGAGATAAGTAATACAGAGATGAACAAAAAAATAACCTTTCCCTTCAAGGAGCTCCCAGTTAATTTGCTCCAACAATTATGTCCTATGAAAAGAAAATGCACAGGTTGTTATGGGAGCACTGATAAAGTGCAGTGAGAGTAAACTGGGAGGGCAGCAAAGAACTTAAACAAAAATAGGTGTTTGATAGGATAATGAGGAAGAGAGAATGAAACATAAAGATGCACTAACATGCAGGAGATCATGGCCTCTTCAAAGGATGTCCAGGGCCTTGGTGGGCTGGGAAGACAGGGTATAAAGCAGGGAAGAAGCAAGAGCTGAGCAAGAGGGAGTTGAGATCATGGAGGATTTTCTGCTAGAAGGTGAGACTTCATTCTGTGTGCAGGTGTGTGGGGTGGGTTGGGGTGGGTAGGTAAAGAGACAGGTAGAGTGAAAGCCTTTAAACAAAGGTAATTAATAACTAGGTCTGGAGAAATGACCAGTAATGGTAGAATTCCTGGCAGCATGATGGTTAGTGGGAATGATGTCTCCTGGGTGAGGAGAAGGGATGAATGGGAGGGATAATACTCACTTTCATCTTTCAAGTAGTACCATAGTTGTGTCCACTCAATTTTTGACTAGGTAGGTAAGGGAGGGGCAGAAGTTTCTCTTGAACCTGAAACTAAAATTGGCATTAGTTCCAAATAATGCACACACCACAGAAGCACATCTGGGGGTGGCTTGTTCTCAACCACCACATTGCTCATTGATGGATGCTCCCATGTGTACATGGGCAGCGCACCTGTTAATAAACGTCTGTGTGTTTTTCTCTTGTTAATCTCTTTTGCCAGTCAATTTGATAGGACTCCGGTGTGAAAACTTAAGATGGGTGCAGGGAAAAACATTTCTCCCCTACACTTCTTATTATTTTTCCATGAGGAAGGAAAAAGGGCCTAATGGGATTTGGAGTTAGAAGCCGCATGCCTCCATTACTGATTGATTATGTGACCTGGGCAATTTAACCTCTACCAGTACCAGTTTTTCTGTTGGAAATGCAAATGATGATAATTCCCACCTCACAGGGTCTTGTGACGGTCAAATAAGATAATGGATGCAAAAACACTTTATAAATTATAAATCGTTGAATGCCAGCCATTAGATTAATATTCTGTCACCAGTCCTCCTCTAAAGAGGACAGAATAGTTATCCCTATTTAACAGAGAAATGGCGGGCCAATGGAGTTCAGTCATTTACCACAATTTTCCTGCAACTTTGGGTCAGGTCCGGCCTGGGACATGCGGCTGCCCTCTGCAATTTCCCTACACTGTCAGGTCAAGTGTGCTCTGCTGGCCGCATCCAGACCTAAAAATCTACATACAGGAAATCGAAATTCTGGGTCAGACCCTTCCTGCCACTTCACTGGGTCCTAAGTGACTCTTACTTCAGAAACAGAAATAATTAAACAGAAGCTTTAATAGGCCTCAGGTCTGGTTTAGCATTTTGCATCCTTGGTCAATTTTCTCATGTTTCTTAGCTCATCTGGGGGACAGGAAACTGTCCTGAAGTAGGCCATTTGCATGAAAACATTATAATTTGTAAATAAATGGCGTTGCTTTTAAATGCCAAGGACCATCCTTGAGTTAACAGAGAAGACTGACTTCGATTTTTCAAATAACTGCAACCCCTAATGTTCTGGAAATAATCTTTCCTTCTCTCCAATTACACTCATTTCAGAAGGAGGCCCCTTAATCCTAAATATAGCCACCTAAATTTTTCCTGTTGGTGCAGGAGGATTGGGTTGATGGGATTTCTCATTCCCTAGTGGAAGTGGGGTGGCTTTTATGATACCTAGAAAAGGAATTTTCTAAGACTCTCACGGGAGAATGAATTTTTTTTATTTGCATAGAGTTACATCCCTCAGGTTGTAAAGTCTCACGTCTTTTAACCCAGTCCTGAACGAGGTGCAGCTGGGATTTTAGTAGAGCTAAAGACAAAGCCAGGGACCAGAGTTTCCATTCCATGATGGAGTTGAGGCCAATGCAGCATTGAGCTAGATTTAGTCCATCAGTCCATTGCATGGGTTCTACATGGCCATGAGCTATGTGGGCCAATGCAGGGAACCAAAGCCCCGCAGACCAGGAGTCGGGCGTGAACAGTAAGAGGGAAGAGCCAAGAGAGAGAACTCTCTTTGTTTAAGAGTTAAGTATCTCAGATTTCATGCCTTTGCAGTGGCCAGGCTTATTCTGGCCACTGACTTGCTCCTAGGTGTGATGACAGGTTAGCATCTTCCCACATTTCTCAGACCTTATTGGGCATGTGTCTAAATTGCCTTTGTCCAATTCAAACCCTACTGATCTGTGGGAAACAGACTTGGAGAATCTTAGTTGTCGTTTCCTGGCCAAGCTGTATAAATGGTATGCCTATAGTATCTAGTTTTTCTGCTAAATAATAACCAGGTTATTCACAGTATCACCATCAAGGACAGTTCCCTTTGCCTACAGGAAGACTTATTTGAGGGACAATTCTCAACTGAACAGACACATTGAGATTCTACTAAGTACCAAGGAGTTGGGAAACAGATGAATAAGATGCAGTCTTTAGGAAGTCTGCAATCTCCCAAAGTAGATAAGGCTGCCACATATGTAATGGAAGGCAGAATATGGTGTTTTAAGAGAGCTGAAAAGTGCTTCATGACATAGATTCTAAACTTGTTTGAAGGATTAGGAAAGATGTGTAGAGAAGATGATTATTCAGTTGAACCTCCAAGGCTGATATGATTTCTTCACCAAGATAACACTCTGATCTATACCCCACTCTCACCTACAGTCTCAGTCCAGCTGCTCTACTCAATGGTTGGTATTTCACATTTGACAGTCCCTTCTTAGTGTTGTGAATGAAAAAGGGGCCATGTACTGAACCTGACAAGCTCAGGGAGGCCTGCATGGCAAGCCTTACAAACTCAGAGATCTAAAGTAACCATATAAGATGGCCTGAAATTAAAATTTCTTAGTTAAAAATGAATCATTGTGGGTAGTCATGTCCTAGACTGATATCTTCTTTATTAAAGGTCATTCTTTACCGTAGCTAAGCCTGTCTATTGTCTTTGCATCTACAATAATATGCCTTTGGAATGTCAGAGTAACCCCCTTTCTCCAAATCTCTGAGGGCACAGTCTCTCACCAAAGCATGAGATCACAGAAACCCCCCCCCCTGCCCCCCGCATTGTTACCTTGTTCTCCCACATATCCTCTCTGTGCGCTGTAACTTTTAATTGTTAACTATTTTACACCTACTAATCAAAAAGAAGTATGTGTCTATCTGTTTTAGTTTTAATCTAATCTCAGATGTTTTCCTGCTTTGCTTTCTCCTGCTTTCCTAATCTATCACCAAAGGATTTCTTGTAACCCCCTCTGATTCTGATGTATAAAATAAGATACAAAATTGCCATTCTATGGAGCATTTTCTCAATTCATGGAAAATTTTGCTTCTTGGCAATTGTAGTCAGATTGGCTCAAATAACTCATAACAATTCTTAAAGGTTTAGATGTTTCTTATGTCGACAGTGTCAATACATTGCTCCCTCTAGCAGTCCTCTGAGAAGAAACTTTGCCATTTACAGTGAGTTGTGTATTCTCTTAACTAACTTCCTTTTTTTCTGGCCTTTGTTCTGTTCACACTGCCTAAATTCTTCCACACTGTGGACAGATTCCTGAATGCTGAGGATAGATGATTCTATGAGAGGTTAGAATTTAGAGTAGGTTGACATCCATGCTCTGCTTCTTACCTGCTGGGTAATGTTGGGGAGACTATTAAACCCCTAAATCTAACCTTACTCACTTAGAGCACACTTTTGGGGTAAGGACATAGGCTTGGATACTCATGCCCTCTTGGTTCCTTTCCCAATGGGTAGGGTCATGGCTGGAGATGAGTCAAAAAACATCCTCCTAAATTGGAAGGCCTAGGGCAGGGGCCCCTTTTCCTGACTCTAAGAGTGACTGTATAATCCACAATCATGATCAACATTGATTGAGCATATCTGATGTGCTAGGCATTGTTCTATATTCTTTACTGATGATGAAATTCAGGTATACCTCTTTATTTGCTCAGATCATACAGGTCATAGGAGGCGCAGGCAGGGATCAAACCTGGGCAATGTGATCTCAGAGCCACTGCACATAGCATGCTACACTGGTGTTAGAAACTCACAGGTCTAACTTAGCCCATCTCCTGTTTATCAAAATGCGCTGTGACCCAGGGGAGGGGGAATGGAAAAGAACATAAGATTTGGAGCCAGAGAAGCTCGCTCTACCATCAGCCAGTTCTGTCTCTTAATCAGGAAATTTTGTCTTTCTCTAAAATTAGGAGTGTAATAATATGTCTCTCATGGGGGATTAAGTGAGCAGTGAATATAAAAATCTATGAAGCCTTGTTATTATTAAGCTTGTTATTAAGATGATATTCTAGTTGCTATGGATACATAATAGATTACCCTAAAACTTAGTGGCATAAAAGAACCATTTATTATACTCCTGAATTCCATAGGTCAGACATTTCAGCAGAGCCTTTTTTTACTCCCCAATGTCTGGGGTCTCAGAAGAACTGAAGGCTGGGAGCTGGAATTCTCTGAACGCTTGTCCCCTCCCATGTGCAGTGGTTGATGCTGACTGACAACTGAGATCTTTACTGGGGCTGAGGGCTGAAACACTCACGTGAGGCCTCCGCATGTGCCCTGGCTTCCTCAAATCATGGCCATTGATTGCATAGGAGAGAGAGAGAGGAAAATAGGGGGGAGGGAGGGAGGGAGGGAGGGAGGGAGGGAGGGAGGGAGGGAGGGAGAGAGAGAGAGAGAGAGAGAGAGAGAGAGAGAGAGAGAGAGAGAGAGAAAGAGAGAAGAGAAATGTTGAATAAATCTTCCCCTCTTGGATTGCATCTCCTTGGAGTGATATTATCTCATCACACTAGCTGGGAACAGATTGCAAGGCCTCCTAGCCATGGCATAAGCATCACAAATCGAGATGGATCCCTTTCTGCTTGCCTGAAACGATCCCTCATCTTTCTGGCTCATATTGGATAAAATTTTTGTTAAGAGCAGGTAATTGGCTGTGAAGCTTTGCTTTTAAATGGAGGAATTTATGGTGTATCACGCAGCAAACATGCCCTCCAACTACATATTATGTTAATTCTCCTCCATCATATGAAGGTGATTTGACACAGCTTAATGTGATGTGACTATAAAACATCAAAGGAAAATAGACAGGGGCTCCCGTTCCTGAAAGGGAAGAGGTTTCCCATTGGATTGTCCCAAACAGCCAGAGAGCCCAAGGCATTCTGACTGTTGACTAGGGGCCTTCTGTACACAGCCTCTTATTTACTTGTCACACCACAGTCTTGTGAGATAAGCATGCGTATCAGTCGCATTTATCTAATGAGACAGTGAGGACTCATAGTCTAAGCTATTTTCCTGAAACCACACAGAGATTAGGATGTAGAGCTGGAAGTCTGGGGAAACAAAGAGGGTTGTCCAGTGAGTGAACCTGGAAGCTTGGGTTGTCTGATCCTGAGCTAGCTGGGATCAAGGAATCTCCCCTCCACAGAGGGGTTAGCTATGCCCAAACTTAGCTTCCCACAGGTCCTGAGGGCCCCAAGTCTGATCTAGGCAGGGGGCATATGCTTTTCTCAGTATTGCTCTGAGTCAGCAACTAACCTTAGACTACTCGACGTTTGAGCCCCAAATGTTTATCCTCCCATAGAAAGCTGCTCCCGTGTTCACCCCACAAAACAAAGAGCAAATAGAGGTGGTGGTGCCTGAGCTGGGGTCCAGCCTCATGATGCATCCAGATGTATGCTGGCTACTTCTCCACAAGGTATAGGGAGAAGGCCAGGTGTGAGTACCTGCTGAAGTCCTGCCCAGAGGTCCTGCACCCCAGCGAGCTGGCTGGTGTTACAGGACCCTTCGTTTGACAAAGACAAATCCAAGTCTTTGACTTGAAATTCTCTGCTTCTTGTATTGTTGGAGGCCATTGCAGTTCATGTGGACACGTTCACATTTATTCAACTTTTATGTATATTAGCCAATGGCCCACGCAGTGTCAGAGAATCCAAATGGGTGTTGGAATGTGGCATAAAATATGATTCCACTTCACAAGGAAATTTGTTCTTTTAGGTCTGCATCCTAAGGAAGTGCCTAGAGAGAAATAGAAATAGAAATAAACTCAGCTTTCTTTCTTTTTAAACAGAACTGCTCTCTGTTGGCAATTGTTTTTATGTAGAATTATGCTCATGAGGTCAGGCTAGATATTGCTTTGGATTTGAAAAATCTGCTCAGAACAGTGTTTGAGCCATCATCCCCAGAGAGAACCTTTATAGACAAACTCCCAATGTAAGATCGGGTCCTAACAGGAAAAGTAGCTCCCTCAGCTCCCTGGGAATGATGTTGCTGTATTAATTTGGACAGAATGAATCATTTTGAAATGACAGAGACCAACTGACATACTGTAGATTCAGAGTTGAAGCCGGGAGTGTTGGGCCTGCTTGAAAATGGAATGGGCTGCCTCAGAAGGAAGCAAATTCCTTTTCTCAGAGGAATTGAGATGAACAACCATTTGATGAGGTTACAGAAGAATGACCATAAGAATTAGATGTGGGCAGTAAATAATAACGATGATAATAACGGTAACTTTTGTTTTTTGAGAGACTCTAGGCCAGGGAAGATGCTAAATACATACAGTATATTACTCAAGCCTCAGGACAACCTCATGGAGCAGATACCAGTATCCCCATTTGGAGGATGAGAACAGTGAGGTGCAGAATTTAAATGGTGTGTCCAAGCTTAACGATCAGAGAAATAAATCTAAACCCAGGTCTTTCGTATTTTAAAAGCACTTGTTCGTAGCAACTTAGTCTTTTCTAATTCTGGGAGTGAGCCCCATTTTTCCAAAGCTATGCTCTGACTCCTGCTAAATCTTCTGGATTTCACATGCACGGAGTCAGTCTCCTTCCGAAGGAAGTGCAGAGGCCTCGCTCTGTGTGTGGTTACTTTGGAGATTATTTTCTTACAGTATTTTCTGCTCAGTGCTCCTTAAAGCTCTACCAGCAGAGAGAGATGAGCAAAGGCTTGCCCTGTGGTCAGTGAGCTGGTGGCGACCAACAGAGAGGGATGACCTGCTGTGTGGTGAAGGGGAGGGCTGCTCTGCTCCAGGCCAGAGTCTGCAGGAAGCTTCTTTGAAGCAGACAGTGTCATTTCTTTGGGGAGAGTTCCCCAGTGGGTGTCCACTGCACCAATCCTCTCAGCTAACGAGGCAGCAGAGTAGCCAGGCCCTGGGGTGGCCCGAGCCTGGATTCAGAAACCTGAATGGCCCTTGCTCACTAACAGCCCCTTCTGGGTACCCCACTGTCAGAAGAGCATGGTTTCCGCCAGATGCCTTGATGCAAAAACACAGGGGGACCTTTCTTAGAGCATCTTGCAGGGGGCACCTTAGTTAAGAAAAAAAATAAAATCATTGGGTTTTATGAATGGGGAAACTGCAGGTCAAAGAACGTACTCTGGAAGCTGTTCACAAGTTCTTCTCAGGCCATGAATGACGGTGAGGAGAAAACAAACAAAAATGAAGGAAGAGACTCCCCGCTGTCAAAGGGAGGAGCCGCAGTGAATATCAAATACCAAAGGACCACCGGAGCCAGGCAGGACCTTCGGCTGTGATTTCCTAACGAGGACAGATGAGTTATTGAAACATCAGCATTTAACTTGCTATTCTTACTAATAAGCCCTCTTAGCAACAACCCCAAAATACCACTGCATGTCAAGAGGAGATTCATAATGACACTTAAGTTCGCAAAGGCTCCCGTTTTGAGACCGCAGCCATAACACATTACCCACGTCGTGCTGAGCTCATATTTAATTCCGACAAAGGACAAAGACGAGACGGGGAGACGTGCTGCTTCCGCTGCTGCCACCGGAGAGGAGAAGTGTCGGGCCACATTGCTTCTGACACGCCACCTCAATTAGGCCGTGAAGAATAGGTAGGACACACCTGACGAAGTCGGAGGTGCCACACTGGCGTGGGGAGGAGCGAGCAGCTCGGTTTGAGGTTTAAGTGTGATGTTTTCCCATTGGGGACCCACCAGTCACAATAATTACATTGCTGTCTTCCCATAATATGATTTATTTAGATGTTGCTTTATGAATTAATTCCCTCTAATTGCTGCTCCTCTCACTGTAAATCAAGGTTTCTCGATTTTTTTTTGTAATACACGGAGCATGATCCTACAGTACGGTAATTAGTCCAATTAGGAAGCGAGGCAGATGTGGAAAACCAATTAGTCTCAGGAATATGGCTGTGCCTCTGTATCCCAAGCACCGTTCACTTGAAATTTAATACCAACTTAATAAAACATTGTTTTCTGCGTAACCCGGCTCCTCCTTCCAAGCTCCCCTTTGTGTGCTTGTCTTTTCCTTTCTAAGGAGCTGGCACCAGCTTGCTTCATGCTTGGCGAGTCTGCTTCCACGTAGGGGTGGTTTTCTCCCTGTGGCTGGAGTGAAAGGTCTTGGTTTGAGAGGGAGGTAGAAGCTAGTGGTTTGGGGAAGGGCTAAGATTTTGGCATCTTTACCATTTTTATTGTCAGTGTTACCATCATCTCATCCAGCTACGCAACATATACATGAACATACATAAACACACACATTTATAAGTACTCAGATACATGCACGTGTGCACACAGACACACAGGTACACATATAGCACACATACACACGGACAACATACAAATACATATAGATATATGCAATTGTACACATACACAAGTGCATGCACACATGTGCATGCATATATGCACACACATTCACATGTACACACACTCCTAGTCATAGCCCCTCAAAAGAACCCTGTGCCCAGGTTCCTCTCTGAACCAACAGTCTTTTTAAAAAATATATATTTTATTGATTTTTCACAGAGAGGAAGGGAAAGGGATAGAGAGCTAGAAACATTGATGAGAGAGATATATCGACCAGCTGCCTCCTGCACACCGCCCACCAGGGATGTGCCCACAACCAATGTATATGCCCCTGACTGAAATTGAACCTGGGACCTTTCAGTCCGCAGACCGATGCTCTATCCACTGAGCCAAACCGGTTTTGGCTGAACCAACAGTCTTGGTGGGACTTCTGCTCCTTGAGTCTGGGTCTGAATCAAGGGACATTGCACTTCCTTAAGTTTAATCCATTGGGAAATTGGAATAAAATGAATTATTAATCCCATAGATCCAAAATATAAGCTCTTTCCCAAAGTTCTTAAGTATCCACTCACAAGTCACCAATAAGCAAAGTGGTTTCACACTGGAAACATTCTAACTCAGGGAAACTACCGTCAATGACTCCACCCAGTTCCACGCACAGCAAACCTCTCAGCAGGTGTAAAAAGAGAGGGTTTTACCATCCTTGATGAGTGTCAGGTCTGGGGAGGGAAGCAGTGCACCCAGAGTGAGTCAGAACTCCCGTTTGCAGTTGGTGACTGGCTGACTTTCATTAAAGCTGCTGCCTGCAAAGGGGAAGGCAGAGGAGTAGGTAACACAGAGTCTCAGAGAGAAGGGGACCCTTAAAGGATGCAAAGCCCCTTTTATTTGACAGAACAATCTGAAGGCTGGAGAAGGGAACTGGTTCTTCCGGAGAGAAGAGCTAAAATTAGCTCGCGGGTCTCTTGACGCAGCCTGCCACTTTCCTTGCACAGCACTGTGCCGCCTCCCCTTAGGACAGAAATCCCCCATTTCCAGAACATCTTGCTAAAAGAGTTATTAAAAAAATCTATCACAAAACAATCACAGTAACGCAGCACCCCTATTCACTGCTCAGTCTGATAGGTAAATTACGGAACTTTTGATTTATGTAACTCATTATCATTGCACAGTCGCTGCAGTGATATGCTCCATTTGTCTCCTTGATCATTATGTGGTTGGTTCCCGCTCTGTTCTGAAAGCAAGACCTTAATAATAACCAGCAAGGGTAACGCAATTAACAAGATGTGGTATTAGTGTGTTCAGTTAGCCATGCGTGTGTGTGTGTGTGTGTGTGTGTGTGTGTGTGTGTATGTGTGTGTGCGTGCGCGCGCGCATGGGGGAGATGATGGAGAGAGAGACAGAGAGTTGAGGCAGTGGACATGCAAGTGCTCAGGATGTTCAGAAGAAACTAAGTCTATCTTTTGGGACCCAGTGGCCTCCTTTCCTGCAGACCCAGGGCAGGGATGGAGCCTGTGAACCTTCTGCTTAGATTAGGGGTGTCGAACTCAATCAGAGAAGGGGCCAAAATCTAAAATCCAGCCTAAATCGCGGGCCGAATGGTTTACTGAACAGTCATAAACTGACAATATCATAAACTGACAGCGGAGTGCAGTGATGACAGCGCGGTGCGGGCCACATTGCAAGGCCTGGCCGGCCGGATTTGGCCCACGGGCCTTGTGTTTGACACATGTGGTTTAGATCCTCAGATATTCCAATCAGGGCCCCTTGGGTGCATGCTGCTTGCTGTGTGTGGGGTAAGGGGAGAAGGAATAGTGTCAGCACAGAAAGAAGAAAAATAAATCTGTGGTAGATTTTGGAAGATGGTTGCCCTAATGACCCAAAAGATGAGGTCGTTCATCCCAGCTCACAGAAAGTTATCATTGCTCTTCTGATTGCATCTCTCCCCGGGGGCACATTGTGACCTGGCTTGGGTTGCAAATGCCCAGCTCCTCTGGAATAGCTGCTGATTGAGCAGATTTCTATGTCAATGGGAGGAGCAGAAGCACTTTCCCTGCCCTTGCCAGCCTTTCATCTGGACTGGCACTATTTTGGGGGATGGAATGGGGTAAACAAACCAATGTGATTTTCTAAAAACTCTGACACAATATCTGAATGTTCAATACAATTCAATTAGAAAAACACTATTGAAGGACACATGACAGCTGTAAGGATTATTGGCATTATAAATAAGCACATACTGTGCTATGGAGCTTATAAATAATTTAAAGAATAATAATAGATGATTTCTGGCCTCAGAAGTTTACATTCTATTCAGGCAAAATCAAATGGCCCAACTGCTTATAAGACGATGTCATGAATAATGAACGATCCGAGAAGCATTGCAGTGTGGTGAGGGTCTGAGAGAGTGGCTAAGGGGGGCAGAGGATGCTTCATGAAGCCACGTGAGTTGTATCTTGAGGAATGGTGGGTTTGGGGCGAGCAGAGAGGAGGGCATTGCAGGCAGGAGGAATGCACGTGACCAGGTGGTGGGAGAGTAGTGATCACTCACTGTCAGGGACAGCAGGTCTCCAGTGGATTTAGAACCAGGATGGCAGCGGGCTGTGAAGGTACAATCAGCCCTGCCTTTGGTAAGTACTGGGCAACAGCGGAAGCCTCAACCGGTTTGTCGGTCAGGTTCTTGAGACTTTTTCTAAGACAGACACCACTTCTATAACCTAGGCCCGTGGTCGGCAAACTGCGGCTTGCGAGCCACATGCGGCTCTTTGGCCCCTTGTGTGTGGCTCTTCCACAAAATACCATGGCCTGGGCAAGTCTATTTTGAAGAAGTGGCATTAGAAGTTTAAATTTAAAAAGTTTGGCTCTCCAAAGAAATTTCAGTCGTTATACTGTTGATATCTGGCTCTGTTGACTAATGAGTTTGCCGACCATTGAGGTCCTAGGCCATCTGCTCTGCCAAATGAATGTTTCGGGAAATAAAATGCATCAACCTTTGTAAATGATATATTTAATCTGTGCCCCTCACAGCTCTTATAGATGAGTCTTCACATGCACACAGCTTGTGGTCTTGTCTACAGTGACAATGTTGTATATTTTGCGAGTCAAGAGATTTGTAAACTGTTGCTTTAAGGCAAGGTCTATAATAACAGAGCAGCATGATTTTTCTCTCTTACTGATGTGGGGAGTGGGTAATAGAAAAAGCAGGTACTTAAGTTATTTGAGGGGCCACATTTCTCCCCTGGTCTATTGCCTGGAAAGAACTGAAAACCAGGACAAAGGTTCAAAGACTCTTCCCAGCATTCCCAGGAGGCCTCATTGATTGTGGGAAGAAGTGGCTTTGGGGCATCTGCTTTCCCAGGCAATCAATGCAACAACACGAGTGAGAAATGAGTAACAGCAACTGCTTAGCATCCATTCTTCCTTGTAATTAATGTCACGTGGCTGGTGAACAGCCTGGAGCTGTCTGGTGAAGAAATGCTCATTCAGGAAACCAAGCAACAAACAAACAAACACGGAAAGGCGTGCTGACACATAATTCTTGCAAAATGCAGAAGGAGAAGGGCTGACCCCAAAGCTGTCAATAACAGAATTACCAATGGGGCTTTATATTTGGTCTTTTTTTTATTTTCCTCTGAAAAATCAGCTCATATATTTACTTGCAACCCAGACAAGCACTCTCTTAATTGTTCCATTAAAGGAGGTGTTGAAATGTTGCTAATTGTCAAATGCAATTAAGTGCAGCAACATGTCACCGGTAAATTAAGGGGAAGCCAGGTGCTGCGGGAAGGGGGCGGTTGGTTGCACAGCACACTGGCTGCTGGGAAAAATCTCCAGCCTTCCTGGAGGTGACTCCTGCTTGCCTGACCAGGGAATTATATGCATCACACTGGCCCCAGATGACTGCTTCTAAGGGTTTCTGACTCATCAGTGGCCATTTGCTGTGAGTAGTTTTTAACTGCTCTGTCTCTCAAAGCTTGATGATAAGGTTATGAGCAGAGAGTGCTGGTAACTTCAAAAGGAAACGTTGCTTGCTACGTTGCTTGCTTGAGTAACCCAGGAGTCCCCCCTTATTTGCAGGGAGTATGTTCCAAGACCCCCAGTGGATGCCTAAAAACATAGAGAATGCCAAACCCTACTATATTTTTTTATTATATACTAGTACATACCTATGGGAAAGTTTGGTTTATAAATTAGGCACAATAAGAGACTCACAACAATAATTTTTCACAAAATAGAATGATTGTGATATACTCTAATTAATACAAGTTATGTGAATGTGGTCTCTCTCTCTCTCTCTCTCTCTCACACACACACACACACACACACACACACACACACACACACACTATATATATATATATATATTTGTATTTACAGTGCAGGGGACAAGGGGCTGTGAGAGGAGGGGGAGGATTCAGACGCTCTGTTGCCATCCCCCACAAAGCCAGGCCCTGAGAAGGCAGTGAAGGCAGTAGAGGACTATGTCTTCCAGACTGGCTTGGCCTTTCTGGCTTGAGGACACAGCTATGGGAGGACCCTCTATGAAGGCCTGTGTGGTTCTTCCTATAAGACATGGCTTATAATTTCCATGGCCGAAAGCCTTTTTAAAAGGAAGGATTGCCCTGGATGCTGTGTCTCAGTTGGTTGGTTGCCATCAGGGCCACTGAAAGACTGCTGGTTCCATTCCTGGTCAGAGCACATGCCTGGGCTGTGGGCTTAATCCCCCATGCAGGAGGCAGCCGATCAATGTTTTGCTCTCATAGGTTTCTTTCTCTCCCTCTCTGTCTAAAAATCAATATAAAATTTTTTTAAAAAGTGTTTATTGGATCATTGCTAGTGAGTAAAAGACCAGATCCCAGTGTGGTTATGTGAAGAAGGCAACATGTGCACTCACTAACCCATTAACTTTTCTTCATTCTCATCCTGGAGTTGATGGGTGGGAGCATGTTGGAATATCTCCTTTAAAGTGAAAGATAATGTATTGTGTCTTGCCCCTCCCTTCATAAAGAAGAAAACACAATACCTGTTTTGGATTTTGGAGGCATATATTCTACACTTGGGAGTACGGTACAACCCACATACCAGGTGACATGAATGACCATCAGCTTTGAGTGGGGCCAAGAGCAAGTCTGGGCTGTAGTATAAGTGGTTCTGATGCTTGAGCCACACAGTCAGATGCAGTGGTATCAGGGTGTCAGTGATGGTAAATGATGCACTGGAGGGTTTTGGGGAAGTCCAGAGAGAGGATCGAAATACAGGCACCTGGATTCTAGGACGGGGCCATGCCATCTGCAGCAGAGAATGACACCCCTTTTGAGAAACAGCGCATGGAGTAGTTACTGTAGAGATAGAACACTTGATGGACATTAAATGACCATGCATCTGGAATTTCCCTTCATGAGCCAGGTTTGAGCAGATTCACCAAATCGAAGGTCAGGAGAGTCCAGATTTCCTATGATGAAAGGGATACACCTGGGATAGAGCACAAGCAGGACCAGACCCCATGGTCTCTGCCACTGTTGCACCGGACCTTTCCCTCAGCTCACATGTGTGGCCATACATGTGGTGCCTAATGACCACTTAATAAAGGAGAAAGAAACCTCATGTTGGTTCACGGGTAAGTTGGCAGGGTATGAGGGTATGTTTTGCAGTTGAACTATAACTATACAGGGGTGAGTTTGAAAGACAGTGACAAGGGGAAAGCTTCGTGGTGGGAAGAGCACATGAAGTCCTTCTAGTCATCTGCTTTATGTTTAAAAACAATGGCCCACAGTTAGAACATTTATGGACTCACAGGTTTGCTGGTTAATGAGGGAACTGGAAAGATTGGAAGATTGGAGACAAGAAGGTATGGGCTAGAGACGTGAGGATGGCTATATGGAAGTGGGCCTAACATGCAAAGATCTTCATATCTTACGTTTATGTCTATCAGAGAGTGTTCTCCCGTAGAGTAGTTACTATAGAACTGGGTACATGGAAAACCTCGCCAGGATCTACGTCATTGGCCACCTCTGCGTTGGCACTATGGGCCAATGAATGTAAGAGCCATGCTGGCAGGGATTATACAAGAGCACAGCAGCACCGTCTCCCAGAGCTGATCTATCTATTGTCACTGTCACCTGACCAGCCTACCAGCAACAGGGCACAATACTGCTCTCACAGTGAAGCATCATCCTTCAGAGAAACCAACTGGCCACGTGGTGGCAAATCGACTGCAGAATAGACTCATAATCCATGGGTCACTCAAGGAACATGTGCTGCTCACCCCCACAACTCTGGGCTCTACCTGTGTAAGGACAGGTTTTTTTTTTGTTTGTTTGTTTTTTTTAAAGGAGAAACCCTGCTGAAATCCCATTGAACTAGAAACTCATATTTCCTTGGCATCTCAGGCAAAGAGAGGAGTCACTGTTTTGGCCAGAGGAGACCGGGCTGCCATTACTCACTGGAAGCAGGGAGAAACATGTTTGGCATTTGGGTGATCCACTTGGGCATCTCTTGATACTTGCTTAACCACTTTTCTTCCACGTTATAATTCATTGTGTGGCTAACCCTGTGTTTTGGGGCCTTGCTCATATTGCCATCGCCTTAGAGGCTTCCCTAATTAACTTTTCTTCATCCTCATCCATCTTTATACTGTGGGCTCCAAGGCCCCTCCCTCCCCTGTTCTGTACCCCCATTGCTGATTTCCTTAAATGGTGCCAGATGGTGACTCATAGAAGACCACAAGAGAAATTAAAATAGAAAAGTTCATTTCTCATAGGTCCTGGAAAAAGTACACAGCATAGCTCGTGGGGGCAGGGGAACACACAAAGTGGTCAAAGGAGGGTGTAGACAGAAAGAGAGGAAGGACCTTAACCCGTGTCGTTATTAAGGTTCAGGCCTGGAGTGCTTTGGGTTTCCCAGCCTGGGGCCAGGTCGGTCCATGTAAGCACAAGAGAGGGCTTTTGGTAAGCCCCAGGGGAGTCTTCTCCAAAGGGCACACAAAACAGAGGTGCTGGAGGGCAGAGGAAACTTGGAGAAGCTATGTAAATATTACAATATCAGTGACTTACATTTGCTGTGGCTCTGCGGGCTGCTATCTCGGGTATGCACTTGAATGAAAGGACTAGTGTCCGTTGAAGGCTCCCGCAGGCTGCTGACCTGGCTAAAGGAATGCTGAGGCAGCAGTGGAGTAGCTTAGCTAAACTCTCAAAGGTAGGAAATGGGCAAGTGCAGCAACTCTGGTGAGAGGAGGGAGCTGTGGCCAGGCGTTCTAACTCCAGGGAATAAGGGTCCGAGTCATGCCACCACGGAGGCCATAAAGAGCAGCAGAGGTACTCGCTGCAAGTGAGGGGCTCTATAGTGACAGCAGAGGAGGGGACAGATAAATGTCGGGAGTAGTCGTTCCAAAGCCAGCCGCGTGTGTACTAGTATGTGTGTGGGGAAGTGGAGGAGGGGGACTGTGCAAATCATTCCACTGGTCTCCTTCTTCCAGGTTTCCCCCCAAAGAGGTGCTCACTAGAACCCTAGCGGTACTTCTCCTGGAGTTTATGTGAAGAAATGGATCCAAGCAAGTCTACCAAGACATGCTGCCCAGATCCCCTTTCAGGAATAGGGAACTGGTTTCCCCAGCTGTCAGCTCTTCTGGGGGATGTTATCCGCTATGGAAACCTGCCTTCTCCCAGGTCATGCCTCTTTCTGACAAGTCCCACATGCAGTGATTTATCATCATGGGAGTATTAAGGCTCGGTCCACTCACTTCAAGCAGGATAACTCTGAACGGCCATCCAGCTCCAGAACTTTCTGTGAGGTCCATGAGGTTTTTGTTGGGCCTGCATCACATCTTAACGTCTCCTGTCCAATCTTGCTTTTTATTTTTTTTAATATATTTTACTGATTTTTTACAGAGAGGAAGGGAGGGGGATAGAGAGTTAGAAACATCGATGAGAGAGAAACATCGACCAGCTGCCTCCACACCCCCTAACGGGGATGTGCCCGCAACCAATGTACGTGCCCTTGACCGGAATCGAATCTGGGATGATCTTGCTTTTGTCCTCTCTTCTGCATTTGAGAGCAATTCCCAAAGAGCATCTATGTATCCTAGTCTGCTTTTTGGGACACTCTTCTGCTATACCCTACCTTGCAAATCTCACCACTATCGCCCTAGGTGGAACTCTCTCCTCTCCTCCAAGTTCCACATTCTTTGCTGCCTCTACAGTTGACAGGCAAATACTTTGTTCAACGTTATAATTTATTGTGTGGCTAGTCCTGTGTTTTGGGGCTTTGCTCATGCCATCACCATGGAGGCTTCCCCATTAACCTTTCTTCATTCGGATCCACCTTTATACTGGGCTCCAAGGCCCCTCCCTCTACTGTTCCATACCCCCTATTGTCATCCAGGGATCTGTTTATGGGTCTGAATTTCTTCCTCCATCCTCGGTGAATTCCTGGTTAATGAGGACAGGACCATGTCATTTTCTCCTTTCCAGCCCTAGGATCTAACACCTTGCCTGGCATCGCAGGCTCTCAATCCATGTTGATGCATTTGCTTTTTACTGCAGCTCATCATTGTCTAATTATTCTTGGGTATGTACCTGTTTATCCAATTTAAAAGAAAGCCTTCTGACACCACAGGAAGGGACCTTTTTTATTTAAAAGTTCCTTTTCTTCCTTCTGTGGAGCTTGGTGATCTAAGGTTTTCCTCTTTTCCCAATAGGGACTTGGTAAATGCTAAGGGACTCCCAGAAACAGCCGAGCTTAGCCCCAGGCAAAAACTGCGAAGTAGCAAACGTTTGTCTTCAGTTCTCTAGCATCTCCCTCCTGTGTTTTCCCCATTACCTCAGCCATTTAATTCTCTTCATAAGACTTAGTTCTAGGAAAAGGACTAATTTATAGCTTGTGAGGCATGAACTCAGTATGCTGCCTCCGCCTGGAGTATTTGCATTTTTTTTTTTTTTTTTGCCTCATTTTTTGATTTAGGAAAGAAAGAGCTCTCTTGAAAGTCTAGCCAATTCTGTTCCTTCCCTTCATAGCATCTGTTTTCGTTTTAAAGTTGATCAAGTTCATTCATATATCAGGATCCACAACGTGGGGGCCGCCCCAATGGCTGGGCGGTGTCACCAACTTAAATCTATGTCAGCCTGCGCCAGAGTTTGAAAAGGCCTCCTTGTAGGAAGCTCAGCACCAATCACAATGCTCAGACTCAGCTTCTGCTTACCTCACCCTAGAAATGGGGACCTGCTTGCCTCCTACCTCCTAGCCAGCCAGGTCCTGTTTCCACGTCGCCTTTTCTAACGCTCTACACAACTCTCCTGCCCGAAGTCCCTGGGGAAGATTGGCCACACTCGTGAAGCTCTCTACTCCCCCAATCCATTGATTGTATTCTTTTTTAATTAATAGGAAGTCACTTCTTTAAAAAAACTTTGTTCTTATTGATTTGAGAGAGAGAGATCTGCTGTTCCACCCACTTATGCATTCATTGGTTGACTTGTATAAGTTCCCTGACCAGGGATCAAACCCATAACCTAGGCGTTTGGGGACAATGCTCCAACCAACTAAACTACCTGGCCAAGACTGTTTTCTTTTGAATAAAGGTCACCAAACTCATTACTAAGTTGTTTTACAATGCTCCAACCAACTAAACTACCTGGCCAAGACTGTTTTCTTTTGAATAAAGGTCACCAAACTCATTACTGGCAAAAACTCATTACTAGTTTTCTCATTTGACAAATTACATACTCAATAAATAGTGTAATTATTTTCTTAATATCTTCATTTCTTAATTTGACCCTTCTACTATATATTCATGAGTGTAAGGACCCTTTTTTTGTTTTAAGCATCCTATTTCAGCACTCTTCATAGAGCCTGGTACACTATGATTCATAATAATGTTTAATACAAATTTTATAAATTACTAGAGGCTCGGTGCATGAAAATTCCTCAGCCCGACCTGCCCCCTCTCACAGTCCAGGAGCTCTCAGGGGTGGAGGTGTCCCAGTGATTAGGGGAAGGCAACGCCCTCATCACATCTCTGCTGCTGCCACTGCTAGTATCACAAGCCTTGGCCAGTCCTAGTTACCTGCACTGTGGGCCAGCCCTGTACGGCTGGGCAGCCACCATTGGTGGCTTGTCTGTGCCTTAGGTGTTGTCTGGGCAACCTCCATTTGAGGCTTGCCTGTGCTTCGGGCTGGCCCTGGGCAACTAGGGGGGGGCTGAGAAAAACTGGGGGACTCTGGAGGCAGGTGCAGAGTGGCCAGACCTGCCTGGGGGCAGGCCCAACCATGCAGTGTGCCTGCTGCCCTGGCGGGGCAGAGGGGACTGGCGCCGCCATTTTTGAGGGTCTGGCAGTCAATTAGCATATTCCCTCCTTATTGGCTGTGGGTGCCACCATCTTTGTGAGGGTGTAATGATCAATTAGTATATTCCCTCTTTATTAGATAGGATAAACGTGTAATTTATAATAGGTCATTGAGAAGGGGTGTTGGGTAAGCTCCGCCCATAGTTTCCCACTGAGCTTGCATCTCTGGCTCTCACCCCTCATGTCCAACGCAGTGTTGTTCCCCACTATTTTTGACCTGAGCCTTTCACTTTGCCAGTAGCTCAGGGAAGGACAAGAGAAATGGTGGGCAGAGTCAGAGAGACTGAAGAGTGAGGCATACCCATAGCCTGTGTGGCCATGGGCAGAATGCACCTGTTAAAATTATCCAGCAGGGTGAAGAACGTTAAAGAGACAGCACATCTGGGGCACTACACTTAGGAAGGGCCTTAGACTTCTAGGTCCAGAAACTGAGACATATGGAAGTCAGGAATTTAAATGAGGACACTGTATTAGTTTGTGAGGGCTGCCATAACAAAGGACTACAGACTGAGAGGCTTAAACATCAAACATGTATTTTCTCTCAGTACTGAAGGCCAGAACTCCAAGAGAAGGTTCCTGGCAGGGTAACTTCTTTGAGGCCTCCCTCCTTGGCTTGAAGGTAGCCAGCTCCTGTGCCTTCACATACATTTCCTCTGCGCCTAGTTTTGTCCCAATCTCCTCTTCTTATAGTCATATTGCATTACAGCCCATCCATAGGACATTTTACCTTAATTATTTCTTTAAAGGTCCAATCTCCAAATACAGTCATATTCTGAGGTTTTGGGGGTCAGGACTTGAACATATGAATTTCAGGGGACACGACTCAGCCTATAACAGTCACCCAGCCAGATAAAGGTTGTGTAGCTCAGGGGTTAAATAAGCTATAATGAGTCAGAGACACTAGAATTTGAATCTGAATTTATACTCATAATCACTTGGACATGTTATTTAATCTTTTGGAAACGTAGCTTCCTCCTTTGTTAAATAGAGATAAACATACTTATGGCTCCTGGCCAGTTTGGCTCAGTGGATAGAACATTGACTGCGGACTGAAGGGTTCTAGGTTCAATTCTGGTCAAGGGCACATACCTCGGTTGCAGGCTTGATCCCTGGCTCTGGTCAGGGTGCATGTAAGCGTCAACCAATATATGTGTCTCTCTCACATTGATGTTTCTCTCTATGTGTCTCTTTCTCACTTCCACTCTCTCTAAAAATCAATGGAAAAATATCCTCTGGTGAGGACTAGCAACAACAACAAAAATACTTACAACACTAGCACTATTAGATGAGGTGATGGATGCAATGTAGACTGTTAGGACACAGTAAGTCTGTAGTAACTAGTGGTAGCTGTTATTATTATTATATTTGTTATCAGCAGTGGCTAATATGATGTCTATTTACCCAGAGTTGCTGTGAGAATCTTATAAGATGGTGCATGCCAAGAAGCTGATCCATTGCCCTCCAAGAGCAAGATCTAAAAAAAAAAAAAAAAAAAGGTAGTTGTGCTATAATATTTATAGGATAAGAGCCCAGTTTTCCAAGCACCATATCTTCTTTTATCCTGCTGGATAGGGTCTGATGTAGCAAAACTGTGTGTATAGTTAATAAAATGCAAATTTTCTCATTGGGGCCATTTTAACCAGAAAAAAAATGCCTCTTTTTATGCAGAAGCTCATATTTTAGTTATTAAAACCTGAAATGAAGCTACAGAGGAAGAAAACACAACTCATCACATTCTTCAGCTCCGGGAGGTGGGACCCAGGTTCTGAATCACAGAGGAAGGAAATGTTCAGGTTCAATGCGGGTGATTAACCGTTTGATACCTTGTCAGGTTCTGACAAGGGCTCCTTCTATTTTTTTCCCACCTCTCGCTACGTCTTGTATGATTAAGAAATGGTGCTGAGTTCTTGTCATCCACCATTAAGGACTAGTCACAGATAGTTTCATAACATCTGCTTCTTGCAACCTTCTAATTATCCATAAAGATCTGGCAGAGGGAGCTGACAGTTTACCCGGAACACAGACTATGAATACAAAACAGGGCACTTTGCTTGTAGAGAGAGAGCGAGGCTGCAAAACAGGCTCCTGCTAACCTCCCTTTTTTGAATGCAGCTCCGTTGCCTGTTTAAATCAGAGTTAGGTGCGTGTCTTCTCAACAAAGACTCAATTCTGAAAAGCATCTTTTGACAAAATGAATGTAGGTCAGGAATGCTGAAATGGCGCCGCGTAGGAACTTGCTGTTGGTTGCTGCTCCATTATTCTCCTTACCATCCAGCCAGACGCTGTTGCTTCCCGGCTGTAGGCTGTATCAGCAGGCTTTGAGCTGTCCCTGCCTTGGTGGGAACCTCCTTCTAGCAGCATCAACCCCTAGCCTCCTGCAGGGTGGGCTGTTTCTCTGTTTTCCGTGTCCATCATGGAAAACAACAGGTTCCTGAGTGGAGGAGCTGAGGATTAAGAAATTAGAGAAATAAGTAAGAGACCATAGAGGCAGAAATAGATACATCAAGTTGGGAGCTAGGTGGGCGCCATCTCTCTCTCTGATGGAGAGGCAGCAAGGCAGGTTTATTTTATAGGGTCAAAGGAGCTTATTTGCATTCTTAACTAGGCTCTAAGATACTGGATTTACATATCTGGACCTGCCCCTGCTGACACCTGGACAAAGGTACTCTGCCAGTGCCTCAGGCTTAGCTCACAATTTAAAGAACGTCCATGTGCCTTCTCAGGCAGTCCTCTACAGCCTCCTGCTGCTCGATTCTTACAGTGGATGCCTTACTTGCCAGCCCACCTGCCTGGCTTTCTGGCTCATTGTCTCACCTTGACTCTGGGAAGGGGATCTTCCTGAATCCTAGCCTTGCGTGCTTTCGGTCTGCTGACCCATTATTTCATTCTGACTAGCGATCACAATGTGTCTTCCCGGGGCCGACGCCTACCTCTAACATCCACTTGGACCCAGGGATGATCTGCTCACTCTGCCCTTTGCTTCTGTCAGCCCCTGCGGTGTTAGGCCCCACTCTGCAGAAGCTACTGGTCCTTTGGGGTCTTGTCATCTCTGGACTATGATCTCACAGTCTTGCCTCAGCTTTCCTGGTTCGGTTGTCTTTCTTTTTCTCTACGTCCTGCATCCACTACAAATACGCATGTTCCACGTTCTCATGCACCAACGGCTTTTTGGACCTACAATGACCTTGAGAGGGAGGGACTATGATTTGCCTTGTAACTTTTTGTAAACTGAAGCGCACATAGGTTTATTGTTTTGCCTAAGGACACAGACTGGATGGATTTGAACCCAGAGTTGTTCTGCCTCAGCCTTGAGATCTTTCCAACCAGCCATTGACTTTGTGATTCAACATGTTACTGCTTGGAATAGTCATTTATCAGTGGTGTTCATGTCTACAGTACACACTGAAAAAGTAGCTAACCATTATAAGTGTACTTTTAAAATATATGTTATATTGAATGTTTAATTTTGAAATTATAATCAACTTTACAGTTTCCATTTCACCAAAAGTGAGGTCTTTGGTTTTAGTAACAAGTCCACACAGGAGGTCGGCAAGAGAGGAGGAGGTTCAGGTTATGAGCACAGTGATGTCACAGTGGCTTGTTTTTTTTTTTTTGTGTGTGTGTGTTTGTTTTTTTTAATAAGTTTTTTTTTTAAAATATATTTTATTGATTTTTTTTTTTTTTAGAGAGAGTGAGGGAGAGGGATAGAGAGTTAGAAACAGGGGGATAGAGAGATGGAGAGAGAAACATCGATTAGCTGCCTCCTGTACACTCCCTACTGGGAATGTGCCCTCAACCAAGGTACATGCCCTTGATCAGAATCGAACTTGAGACCTTTCAGTCCGCAGGCCAATGCTCTATCCACTGAGCCAAACCGGTTTTGGTGTGTTGTCACAGTGTCTTGTTGTAAACAACAGCAGACTCAGGCAACAGAGCAAGGTCAGTTCCTGTCCCAGAATCTGGATCTTTGGTAACTTACTTGACTTCTCTCTTTCTTCATTTTGAAAGCTGGCCACTAAGGTGAGCTCTGAGTGTCTGGCCACCAGAGTCTACTCATGGCTACTTGTTCCAGATGGACAATCACCAGCCAAGATACCTGAAGTGCTTTATGTCAGTCCCTAGGTCACAGAGTTTTCACTTCTAAGAAACCTACCTCTTAGTTTAGGCATTGGGATACTATTACCATCCTCAACTGCAGTGACTTCTCTGAGTAGGGGTCACCTCAACTGCAGTGACTTCTCCAAGTAGGGGTCACCTGGGCCATTTTCATGTCCAGGAAAGACCCCAACTTCTTCATCACATGTCAGTACCTGGGCTGCCATGACAGCCCCAAACCACCCTCCTGCCCTTGGGGCCACTCATGTCAAGATACCAGGGACTTGGAAGAAAAGCCCGAGGAAGCAGAGCAGAGCCAAGCAGATGCAGGCTCTGGCTGCTTTCGGGACTGAGCCAGTGGTGGAGGGGTAACTGGGCTTTGAATCTCTAGCGCTCTAGTTCTTTCACTGTGGTCCCCATCCCACAGAAGCACCATTTGGGAGCTTGTTAAACCTGAGAATCTTGGGCCCCACCCCACATCTGCTGAATCATTTTTATAATATTCCCAGGTGACTTGTAAGCACATTAAAGTGAAAGAAGCGCTGCCTGTTTATGAATCTACTAGAGGCCCAGTGCATGAAATTTGTGCATGGGGGGCATGTGTCCCTCAGCCCAGCCTGCACTCTCTCCAATCTGGGATCCCTCTCAATCCAGGACTGCTGGCTCCCAACTGCTTGCCTGACCGCCTTCCTGATTGCCCCTAACTGCTTCTGCCTGCCAGCCTGATCACCCCCTAACCACTCCCCTGCCAGCCTGATTGATGCCTAACTGCTTCCCTGCCAGCCTGGTCAACCCTAACTGCCCTCCCCTGCAGGCCTGGGTCCCCCTCAACTGCCCTTCCTGCAGGTCTGGTCACTCCCGACTTCCCTTCTCTGATGGTGTGGTCACTCCTAACTGCCCTCCCCTGCTTGCCTGATTGCCCCCAACTGCCCTCCCTTGCAGGCCTGATCACCCCCAACTGCCCTCCCTTGCAGGCCTGGTCCCTCCCAACTGCCCTCTGTGGCTGGCCATCTTATGGCGGCCATCTTGTGCCCACATGGGGGCAGCCATCTTGTGTGTTGGAGTGACAATCAATTTGCTTATTACTCTTATTAGATAGGATACTATATATCTATAGATTCTATAGAAATGTTGAAAACTATTCTCCAAGTGGCAAGAAAGGTTTCATAGAGATCCCTTAGGGTGTTGTGTGGAAGTTGTTGTCATTGCTGGTTTGGGAGAAAAGAAGACATCTGGACCTAATGGCAGTAGATAAAGCAACTTTGCTACAAACCAGGCCTCCTTGGGGGCAAAGGGGAGTGATGTGGGCTTTGGAGGTGAGCTACCACCAGTTGGATTATAATGCAATGCGCCATAGTGGTATAGTGATGAAATGTAATTGGCATGGTTATGTTATTAAAACGGACACTTTCTGTCTGAGGCTCTCTTTCTTCATAGAAGGGAAAGGGTCACGGGGTAAGGTCATGAGGCGAAAGTTTCTCCTTTGGCCTGTTTTGTGTCCAGATTCTGGGCTCAGTTCCCCAGTGCCAGCAGCTGCCAGGGGAGCGGTCTCCAACCCCAGCCCTCTTCCCTCAGATCAGCTGGACCCTTTAGGAGGGAGAGGTGAGCTGAGAGCCAGGGTTCGAGGGTCCAACTTGCTCAATTACCCCCACTCTGGTCTCTGGAAGTTCTTGCAGGTGAGCGCCAGCCTGGGGATGGCATGCCTGGTGTCAGGACTGCCCTGACCTTGGCAAGCTCTTTAATGGGACCAGTAAGCACGGCTTCAGCTCAGAGCTGCTCCTCGCACCTGACACTGGCTTCTTGCCTGGAGCAGCCACCCTCACTGATAACTTGTTTCCTATTTCTTGATTTATTTCTCTTGATTGTTCCACTTTCTTGGGAGCGATTTTTTTCTTTCTTTATTAGCTCTTCATCCATTTCTTTTTCACAAGTACTTTCCACCTGTCCCTGGAAAAATGTAGTAAAATTTGAAATGGCACTTACCCTGGAAAAATGGTTATTTCTGATTTATGCCATGCCTATTTTTAAAAAAGTCCTCAAGGCTCCCAGAGTATGACACGTACTGAATATGAAGCTGAAAAATAAAAACTCACCTAAAATGAAGGTGATGGGAAGAGGAGATAATTATTCTAAAGCTAAGAATAGTTGTGACTAAATTGTACAGTAAATTGAACACTGAATTGCTGGCTGCCAAAGATGTATATATAGTTACTAATTTCTGGCTGGTGGATACTAGACAAGCTTCTCAAAGATACTTTTTCTTGATAACAAGGTTACAATAATAAATTATATATATATATATATTTGTTAATCCTTACCTGAGGATATTATTTTTCATTGACTTTTAGAGACAGTGAAAGGAAGAGAGAGAGAGAAAAACATTGATGTGAGAGAGAGACAAGGATTGGTTGCCTCCCACATGTGCCCTGACTGGGGCTGGGGATTGAACGTACAACTGGGGTACGTGCCCTTGATTGGGAATCGAGCCCACTGAGCCACACTGGCCAGGGCTAAATAATATGTTTTGAGTACTTAGAGTCTACTAAGCACTTGCAAAGCCCTTTACATATATTATCTTATTTATCCTGACACCATCATTAAAAGATAGCCCGCTAGCATGGCTCAGTGGTTGAGCGTCGACATATGAACCAGTAGGTCATGGTATGATCCCTGGTCAGGGTACATGTCCCAGTTGTAGCTCAACTCCAGTTAGGGATGTGCAGGAGGCAGCCAATCAATGATTCTCTCTCATCATTGGTGTTCTATCTCTCTATCCCTCTCTGAAATCAATAAAAGTTTATTTCTTTAAAAAAGAAGATAGGATAAAGTAATAGTCCCATGTGTGAACTCCATAGGGAGAGAGCCTGGGTTTGGATCTCATCTTGGCTGTTCACAAACTATGTCACCTTCGGTAAGTCCCTTATCCTCTATTTGTGTCAGTTCTATCACCCATAAAACTTGAGTATCAGTCAGACCTTATAAAGTGATTGGGAGCATTCAGTGGCTTAATATTCACAAAGCAGTGTCTGGTCCTTTGTAAGTACTTGTAATTATTACCATTATTTCCCCAGGACAGATAAGGAAATTGGGTCTTAGAGAGGTTAAGTGGCTGGCCCAAAGTCCCCTGGCCAGATCACATTGGCACCAGATCTAATCTGTCCCCTCTTAACCATTTTCACCCTGACTCCAAAACTGTCAGCAATGCACTTGGGTGCAAATAAGGAATCAGTATTAGCCTTGAGCAGTCCATCTTTGATTACCTTCATAGGTGAGAATTTCTCAACTACAGATTATTGTTGGGGGGGACTTCTCCCAGCTTTACAGCTTGGTGAGTCCTCTGGAATATTATCTACTTGCAATATGACTTTAGGTTAACTTCAAATAATGAGGGAGTTGTATTGCAAATATTAGTGTGTATTTGTTGACCTATGGGTTCTATTTATATTTATTCTTAGCCACCAATTCTTAATTCTTCCCATATACAGTTCAACATAGAAGAAATGTAGGTCAGTGTCCGCTCAACTGTTACTATATTTAAAATTTACTTCGATATCACATACCCCAGGGAGCGACTTGCCTTGTTATTTTGCGTGATCTCTGGATACATAGGTCTCAGGCCTGCATAGTGATACTTGACCAAAGTCGGGTGTAATTCCGCTACTGCCCACCAGGTGTCCCACCCAGACCTGCTATCTGACATGCAGCCAGGAAAAGGACCTTCTTCACTCTTGGAAAGGGGAAAAAGGAATAAAAGGGGGGTGCAGGGCTTGAAGGGGAGGGGGAGGGTGATTGTGACAACACTTTCAGATGCTGCTTCTTGCCTCCAGGCAAAAGGACTTTTTCAGAATTATTTTTCTTTGATGCATAGGTGTCTTTCTCCAGAAAGCCTGGTCAGTTCCCTGCAATTTAGAAAGCTTTTATTTCCTCTAATAAGTGTTGTCTGGCAGGCAGGCCCTTTCATCACTGAGCTTGGGGTTGGGGCTGCTGTGTGCATCCCTTTCCTTTTGACTGAAAGCCCCTGACAGCCTCCCAATCCTCTATGGATTTCTCGTTCCAGCATCTGATTGAAAAAGCCATATGGGCATAGCTGGTGTGGCTCAGTGGTTGAGCATTGACCCATGCACCAAGAGGTCCCCAGTTCAATTCCCTGTTGGGGCACATGTCTGGATCCCCAGTAGGGGGCGTGCAGGAAACAGCTGATGGATGTTTCTTATTCATGTTTCTAACTCTCCCTCTCCTTTCCTCTCTCTCTAAAAAAAATAAAAATAAAAAACCAATAAATGTATTTGAAAAAAAGAAAGACAAAGCCATATGGAAGGTATGGAGCTAGCTGGCCTGTCTGATTCCTCAGTACCTCCTTAACTAGGGAGGTCAAGGACAGGAACCGATGTGTGGTTGGGGCACTAACCAGCAGTCTTGGAAATAGTAAACTATTTCTCCTATGATGTTACTATTACCATGACAGAAATACTTCCTCCCCACCCTCAATTAAGATTGTCATCTGCTTCTCCTGATGGAAGGGATTTGGGTCCACTGACTTTTAAAACCTGGGGACATTTTAAATTCCAGAAGGCATGTTGTTCTTTGCAGGTGGTTGGCTCCTTGCCTGCCCTCAGTCCTCCCTCCCCTCTTCCTTTCTGCTGAAGAAACTCCTGCGATTGGAAAAGCTAGGGTCGGGATCAGAGTGAGAGTGCTGTGTCTGAAGCCATGTGGCTTTGCTCTCAGACATTGCTGCCTGCACTGGGGCTCTCTGCAGGCCCTTGTCCATCCTGTTGTCACCACCAACAGACCTTAGACACTGACCACAGACCCGAGGTGCCAGATGGATGCAGTGCTCCGAGTGGCCTGGCAAACCAGTGCCCTGACTGTCCCTCACCTGTGATGGCAGCCCCACCGGAGGCCTGCGGGGAATGAGGACTCGAATGGAGCACCGGTTTTAGAAGCTCCACTGTGGGCTGTTTCCCTCATAAAGGACTACAGTCCCAGGAGCGTGTCTAGCTTCTGTACCCACAGCCTCATTATATTCATGGCTTTTAATATTCGGAGTGCCTTTTGCCAATACGCATTTTCTCCTGAAGTGGGGACCTGGAGCCCAGATGCGATGTATTATTGATAGGATTGTAATTCACTCCTCTGGGCTTGTATCTACAGTGTATACCATTAGCACAAAATATTAAATTACCAGCCGTTGTGTATGTTTGTCTATTCAAGTTTGGCTCAATGATGTTTGCCTTTCGCCTCAATAAAAGATCATGCGTAAAGGAAGCAGGGCGATCTTATTTGTGGTTGTTGCAGGAGCATTTTGATGAAATCATTTTCTCAGTCCCGTGTTTTGGCGGGCCATGCTTTGCCATAAAGATAGGAGACATAAAACAGTGGGGGTTGGATGGGGAAGGGGGTTGGGGCCGTTTATTCCAGCGCTCAGCACACACCAGCTTCCCTGGCCGCCTGCCCTGGGCCTCACTCAGGGTTGTCTCTCTTTGCAACGGGGCGGGAGGCAGTGGGTGGTGGGCAGTCCAGAACGGGAGCCAGAAATATAGCCACGTAGTAGCCTGCTGTATAGGTGGCACCTGCAGTGGACTTGTGGGGTGGGAGCACACCAGCCTGAAGTCACAGCAGCACGTCCTGGCTAGTCTCTGACAGTCAGCCCTCAGGTCACATTGCTGGGTCCAGCCCCACCTGAGCCAGCCCCCCCCCCCTCTCTTAGCCCCACTTGAGCCAGGCCTCACCCCCCCTTCTCTCTCTCTCTCTCTCTCTCTCCTCTCTCTCCTCTCTCTCTCTCTCTCTCTCTCTCTCTCTCTCTCTCTCTCTCTCTCTCTCTCACACACACACACACACACACACACACTTACTTCTGCAGAGCCCTGAATGGAGGATGTTTGCTGGTTAGTTACCTAAGTACTCCCAACCCCTCCCAACCCCCTTCATGGCATCGTTTTTATGGGTAACCATTTTTTAAATATATTTTTATTGATTTCAGAGAGGAAGGGAGAGGGAGAGATAACAACATCAATGATGAGTATCATTGATTGGCTGCCTCCTGCACGCCCCACACTGGGGATCAAGCCCCCAACCCAGGCATCGAACCGTGATTTCCTGGTTCATAGGTCCATGCTCAACCACTGAGCTATACCGACCAGGCTGGGTAAACATTTTTTTTTCACGCCCCTGGCTTGTCCTCCTCACTCCTTTGTTATCCTAATGTTATGAGCCTAATGAAGGGGCGAGGGTGACAGGGACAGAGAAATGCTTTTACTTCTTGGCTCCGGCTTCAGTCTGGGAGCCCTTAACTCCTCAGGGGCAGAGTCCCAGGGAGGAGGTGGGGGAGGGTGGAGGGGTCCCTCTCCTCAGAGGTCACTGGCTGGGGGAGGGACTCAGACACCCAAGTGACAGGTGGTGCCTCCACAAAGCTGGGATCTCCTTAATAGGGAGCTCCTAAGAAAAACACCCTCTGCCAGGCCAGGGGGCTCTATGGAGTTTTGCTGCCTGAGGCACATTCTGGAGGGGAAAACCGGTTTTTCTGAAGACTCGGCAGGGCCAGGCTTTGTTCAGAGCTTGCCTCCTTAGCCAGACTGGCTCCTTGGAGGACAGCCTGTTTACCTAACGAAAGGGCAATTAAGAGAAAGCCTTGGGCATCCCCCCTCCATCACTGTGGACTTCCTTAGGACTTAGGGGCCTCCCCCACCTCTCTGCACCACCCACTCCCCACTTCCTTGTCCTTCCCTAAAGGAGTTAAAAAAAATCATCACACAGGCTTGTAAAGCCAGGGAAATCAGTGTTAAAATCCATCAAAGCAAATCACAGGCCCTGACAGCTGAGGCGTATTGTTTGTGTTTTTCCTCCCAGATTTCTACTGAGCCTGGTGTGTTCAGCATGTATCTTGGGGAGAGGAGACCCCTAGAAAGGCAATTACGATTGATAAAGGCTTCATGTTGGATCTGACATTGTGTGTGTGTGTCAGATATGTTCAAGCATGTTCATCTTTGCAGAACTGACACCCACTCCCTCCGAGATACAACTTGTTCAGCGTCTGGAATCTCTGCCACCTGCCTTCACTTAAGTCTTATTTACATGTACTTTATTACAATGTAAGCGGGTTTCAAAACATCTTCCGGGAGTTTTTTCCTCCCCATCCTGCAGGTCCTGCTGGCACTGCGGGTGGGAGTGGAAGGCAGCGGAGTTCCTTGCTGATTGCAAGTCAACTTTCAGCCACCTGCCTGGAAGCCCAAGAACAGACGGGGCTGTTAGATTGTCCCCCCTCAGGCCTCCCTTTTACCCCTGCGGTCAGGGAGTCAGCATCCAACAGCAAGAAGCACAGACGCAGTTTGCCAGTAGACGGACGACTTTTTAATGTTTGTAAGTTACAGAAAACACGCATTCCCGTTGCATGCATGTAGAAGGCCGCTCCTACCTGTGCTTCCCCATCCGCCTGCACCCGTCCCCTCTGCAGAGGACACTCGCTCCAGTGTCTCCTCATCTATCCCGCCTCTCCCTGGGGTTCTTTTTCTAAGTCAGAGCTCCCCAGGCTGCCACTGTCGGGGCTGCTGCTGCTGTGGTGTCAGCTCCATGCCTCCTGAACTTCACTCCACTGAAATCTGGTTGGGTATGAAACAGACTCCGGTGGAATGAAGGACAAGAGAAACACATGGATCGTCCGGGGGCCTTTTCCTCAGAGGGCGGGCTGCACGCCATCCCCAGACTCCACACGCAGGGTGACTGCCTGGTCGCAGGCCTTCGGGATCTTTGAGTCGCAGATGTGGGGGATGTGGGGACCCTGGGTGCTCTCTGCCCTCCCAGGATCGCTGCCTTCCACGGGCTGCAGAGAGCTGGCTCACCAAGGCACCCTGTGTCTGCAGCACGGACGGACAGACAGTGCTGAGTGGCGGGCTGGGCTGTGGGACTGGCACTCTGCTCTTTCTCACCCCTGAGGCAGCCGTCCAGGCCTATCCGTGGGGAACTTCTCTGTGGCTACCTTGTTGGGGAGCTGGCCATCCTTCCCCTTTGTCCGTGTCCCCCTGTGTGTGATGTGACTGAGCTCAGCGTGGAAGCCAGGTGTTCGGAAGTCACTTTAGGAAAAGACCCATCACCTATGGACCTGCTCACCAAGGAGATGGGATGCAGGGACGGGGCCTCCTCTCCAGAATGCACTGTCCAGTGAGCGTGGACAGCACTTTGCAGGCCCGTCTGCCAGTGTGCGATCAGGAGGAGGGGCTGAGGAGCTCGGGAGGGACCAGGACCCCGGCCTGAGCCAGGCCCATTCTTGGGGTGGCAGTGTGTGTATGTGTGTTGGGGGGTGTTAGAGAAGGCTGAGACTCCTGAGTCCTTGCTCCTGGAAGTGGACTTACCCAGGACATCTGTTTCTGGTGGCCCCACATCCTTTCCTAAGTCTGCTGGGAAATGCACCGCCTCACCTTCTGGAGGCATAGGGCTGGGGGCTGTGGGGAGGAAGGAGAGGCCTGGCTTTCAGAGACTGAACTAACGAGGGCTCTGAGGCTCCCGCCCTCCTAAGAGAAGGGCCCAGGGACCAGCGGCGGTGTGGCTGCCCCCGGGCCTCTTCCTCGCTGTGTTCAGACATGCCCACGGCTCAGTGCAAACCCCATAAAAGGCTGTTCTCAGCACCAACATGCACACCGGGTAGTTAGGGCAGATCCGCCCTGTTGTTTGGAATACTTTCTTCCTGGGGCTTGTTCTGACCCGATGCTGGGAGGCAGTAGCTCAGAGCGCGGCTCCTCCCCTGCCGTCCAGCCTCCCCAGCCCCGGGCATCGGGCCTCTGAAAAAGCCTTCCCAGCAAGGGCTGGGGGTCCTGGCTATGGCCGAGGAAGAGCCCCGCCATCCTGAGTACTGAGAGGAAGAAGGCTGGCCCATCCTCCTCCACTCAGCCTTCCTCATGAACCCTCAGTTCAGTCATGAGAGAAACGCGGGCTGCTTGTGAATGATCCACACCACATAGTCCTGCACTGACTGCCTTTGGCCTATTTTATAGACCTCCTGTTTGGCTCTGATAAAGGGTGGCAGGAGACGGTGGAAGGAAAGAGTTCTGGGATGGAGGATTCTCTGCATTCTCTTTGGATTTTAGCCCAACTTGGAAGCCAAGGGGCCAGTGTGTCTCCCTGCAGCCCCTCCTTACCCGCCTCTCATCCTCCACCATAGGCGGCCCACCAGATTCTCCAGGTCCTCGGTGGGAGTGTGCGGAGCGCCTCGCCTTCACGTGGGGTCCACGGCCTGCAGGATGGGTACTTCCGGATGCGACGTGTCTGTGAAGCACGTTGTGAAAGACAATGCAGACAATAGGCAGCACTGATGGTATTTAGAGACTCCAGACAAAGCAGGCCCTTTCCCAGCGCCCTCCCCTCACCCTGTAGACCTTTGGTGGCTACTGTAACAGGAGCCCTGAGCACTCTGGACCCCTCGCCAGGAGTTCAAGATTCTTCTGTCCATCATGCCTTTGCCAAAGTGATGCCCCGAGGACCTCTGCTTGGCCACTCGCAGAGGAGGGTTTGGGCACAAGAAGCAAACCAGGCAAGTGTTTGGCTTATGGAGGAAGCTCATTTGCTTTCCTGCCCCCAACTGCCTCAGGACTGGCCCCAGATGGCTTCCTAATGAAACCAACTTGGACACGAGAAGCAAAGAAGGGAGCCAGGCACTTGATTTCCTGTTAGTGCCGCACCTTCCAGCCCAGGACTGAAATGCCCGCCCACCCCCAGCTCCTCGTGCTGTGCAAATCTCCACGAATCAGACAGAGCTGCAGCCTGGTACCTCACTGCTCAGCACCCCTGTTCCTCGCCAGCTCCCAGTACAGTGAGCTTTATTGCCTGGGATCAGTGGAAATCCACAAGACGACCCCAAGCGAGCTGGAGGTTTGGTTAGAATAGTGGGGTCGGCCACTTTGGCCTTGAAGAAGGTGGTGATTGTGGCCTTTTGCTAGTGAATGTGGCCTTTTCCGCAGTCCATCCTCCACTCTTCCCGCCCAGGGGTTCCGCAGAGGTAGTAGCCTCTCAGCTTTCCCAAAGCCCTGCAAACCCAGAGATGTCGGACTCACCTGTCGGTATGAATGTCGGAACCTTCAGCACAGCAGGGCCTACTGTGAGCTTGATTGGAAACAATCAATAGATTTTTCCTAAGATAACTCAAACAAAGGGGAGGCCACAGGCTCATGTGCAGGAGAGAAAGAAAAGGAATTCCAAGTCTTGGAATGTTCCTCCACTCCTAAGGTTTGAGGACAGGAAACGAGAAAGGAGAACTACTTACTGTATAAAGTGTCCAGTGCGGCAGACCCGTGCAGAACAGAAATGGCTCCTGAGGGAAGGTGGGGGGTGGAGGGTCCCCAAAGCCATTCTCCCGTTAGTAAGAAGGCATATGAGAGTGAGTTGGAGTAGAGGGGACTAAAAGGTAGCTGGAAAAGAGAGTTTGGAATATGGTTGGGGTTCCGTGGATGTTTTAGAATAGAAGTTGCTAACAGACAATGAAAGAGAGAGAAACTGGTTTTTCCAAGGCGAGGGGGAAGAAGGACTGGCCCCTTTCAAGGAGGTGGCACCAGTTTCACTCTTTATTTATGCACCTCACAGCAAAGCTTCGGGTTACCTGCTGGGCCCAGCCAATGGGGAGAGAGCCCGGGCTGCTGGCCCCGCCTCTCAGGACCCACACCCCAGGGGGCCGTGAATGGCCAGGCCTCTCTGCAAACTAATGTTTCTTTCTTATTGTTCTGTGAACACCAGAAAGGGAGGAAAGGGAGGTGAGGGCTGCATCACTGGGGAGTCTGCAGGTTATCTGAGTGCTGGCCTGGAGGCTTTGGCCTCTGGAAGACCTGCAGGAAAGAAAAGGGAATGCTGAGATCTTATCCTGGCTGGAAGAAGCGATGGGTGTGTGTGTGTGTGTGTGTGTGTGTGTACACATGCCTGTGTGTAGGCAGCAGAAATCGATGGTCCTTTGAGCTTTCAGCCGTGACCCCGTTTCTTAGCTCTCTGCAGTGCACTTCAGGAATCCAGCCCATCCCAAGGCAGCCAGAGAAAGGGGCCAAGGGTCTGAGCGGAGGCCCACCTCCTGGTAATTCTGATAGGAAGCGCAAACTGAGCTTGCTGCTCTCCAATGAGAAGCAAGGGGCTTTTGCAACCCAAGAGACTTTGCAGCTTGCTTTCCTTTCATTCCTGGGGTGGGGAGGAGACCACTCTTTGTGAGGACAAGTTGCTCAACTGTGCCCCCACCCCAAGCCCCTCTTTCCCATGCCTGCTCAACCCCCCACCCCCCTTCTTGGCGGGAAGGTAAGGGAAATGGAAGCCTCCTCACACATAGTGCACTTCTCCTGAATCCTTGCCTGATGCCCGCGTGTTCTCAAGGTGAACCTGGTAGATGCCTCCCTCCTCCGGGTAGGGGAGGGATGGAAGGCCTGGCCCAGGGGACATCTTGGTGCAGTCCTGTCCCACTGCCCTTCATAGTGTTGATCCTGACTGCTCAACATCTCTTCAGAAAGCTGCTCATCCAAACCTCTTACCGAACAGGTGGGGACCTGAGGCTCTGAGAAGAGCATCTCTGTCTCACGTTCATGCAGGTCATGATTCCAGTCTACCTGGACCTCCGGACCTGCTCCTAAGGGCTCTTCCCTGGTTCTGGGGGGCCTCGCATTTGTCTGGGGCATTCGGCACTTTTTCCAGAAGAAGAAAAGGCTCCACGGAGGGTGAGGAGAGGGAGATTTTCTGGGTGACAGCTTTCTTAAGTGTGGGGGATTCCTCCCCAAACTGTCAGGGCACACAATTGTGCTGCCAACTGGACCCAAATTGCCTTACCGTTCTCCCTTTTTCCAATTAGAAATGTAGAGAGAGAAGCAGAGTCCCTGGTAAGATGATACACATATACTTATGAGTTAGAGACCCTGGACCTTTGTCCAGCCCTATCCCTCTTCCTGTAATTCATTCATTCATTCATTCATTCATTCATTCAATGATACACGCTCTCCCTCAATGCCTCACTCCACCTCACTCAACCCTGTACCAGGTGTGAGAGCTCTTTACCCTTTAGGAACTCCCGACATAAATACACATATACATGCACAGATATAAAACAGGCCCATGAGAAAAACACTCTGAATACTCCCCCAAAGGGAATATTCCAATAAGACAAAGAATAAGCCAACCTTTGTCCCTGAGGTCCAGGGAAGGCCCCACCGAGAAGGCGACATTTGAGTTGGCCCTGGACAGAGGAGGGAGGCCTGGAGCTGGGTTAAGACCCTCTGGAAGGGAAACCCCGAGGAAGGAGCCCTGGATCAGAAGCTCACTGTCATCCAGGGTAGGACTAGAGGCAGCAGACTGGCTGCTAGAGAGATGGCTGCCCTAAAACGTGGGGTAAAGGGAGGGCAGGAGTGGCACCTAGGGTGGCATCAGAGGTCCTGCGGGTCCTATTCTTCGCCATCCAGGGGGCATCTTGACCTCTACATTTGTTTAGAAAATAGAAACAATAACGTAGCCGACACAGCCGGGACAGACTCACCTGCCCGGAGTTATTGTGATTATTATTTACCTTCCCCTCAGCCTGATTCACCGAGGTCCAGAAGGATGCTCTGTGGACTGGTCCAAACACACTGGCTCTTATGGTGGGTCTGGATGGGGGGTGAGGGTGGAGCATAGCAGGGTGGCTTTGCTGGTAGCCTCCTGTCCCGCCATCCCTCTACCTGGCTCTTTGTTCCAAAGTCACTTAAGAGGCAAAGGCTCTAGATGTGCTCCCTTCCCCCACATCTACCATTGGCGTTTCCCAGACTCTTTCAAGGGCCGCATGCCTGTGGGAGGGAGAGTGTGAGGGCAGAGAGGAGTAGCGGGGGCAGGGCAGGTGGCTGGGCTGGAGCACAGGCCTCCGTCTCCTCTCAGGAGCTAGCCATGTCATGGTGTGTGCTCACTTTCTCTCATCTTGGGCTTCATGTGTTGGTTTGATGTCCTGTATGCATCCTCATTCCTTCTCCCCCTCAACAAGATCCTAGCCAGGATTCTCTGCTGTGAGAAGATCTTTGGGCCCCACGGGGATCTCTGGTCTGCCATCCCCTCCGCTCTGACTTCCAGCGCCATATGTGACTGTGACATCTTTAGCTGTTGAGTAAACAGGTAAAAGACTGCAAACTCTCCCAAGTGTCCTAACACCGGATAAGCGCTTGTTACCTGCCACTCCCTCCTTCTGAATTCTGGTTATATGCTCCTCTAGCCTTCATGCCTCACACGGGTGCCCACCGTCCTCCTGTGCAGTCAGTTGTCTCTCCTGGGGAGGGGCACAGAACGAGAAGCAACCGAGGTGTCCAAGGAGCCCATTTGGAGTGGTCGTTGTGTCCTCTTAGGGGTGAAACAGGGCGGGCAGTATGACAGAAGGACACAGCTTGTTCCCAGAACATCAGAGCCCGTGGCCTGGAGGTGTGGGGGAGGGTGCCCTTTGGGCTGCCAACAGCCTGGAGCAGGGATCCTCAAACTTTTTAAAGTGGGGGCCAGATCACGGTCCCTCAGAGAGCTGGAGGGCCGGACTATATGAACTACTAATTCCTACTGTAACACCTCGGCTGCGCTCACTGCCCAAAAAACCTGGCGGGCCGGATCAGACTCCTCTGCGGGCCGCATGTGGCCCACGGGCCGTAGTTTGAAGACCCCTGGCCTGGAGCCTTCACCACCTCTCACTCTCGGCCTCTTGCTCTGCCCCACCTGTTGAGCGAGGAGAGCCTCTCGCTACAGGTTTATCAGTAAGGGCCCAAAGCCAGGAGCAGGCCTGCTAATTTTTTTCTGCCACTTCCTGCGTGGTCACTTTGGCCCAGAAAGTAAATGCATCAACTTAAGGGGAGAAGATGAATGTGGTTTAGCAGCAGAAATAAATAATAATAATAATAATAATAATAATAATAATAATAAAAACAACTTAGGGTTTGAGCTTATAGTAAGCTTTACAAGATTCAGTGTTATAATGTGGCTGTCAAAGAGCAAATTCTATCTTTGGTTGTATTATTAGAAATATGAGCAAGAAAACAAGGGAGGTGATATTCCAAGTCTACTCTATATTGCTCAGATTACATATAGCTTATTTTGTTCAGGTATAGGCTTCACGTTTGAAGAAAGGTACACTACAAGTATGAAAGGGAGAAAAAGGTGATCAGAATGGTGGGTGGCCTTGAAAATGTGTCCCTCTGAGGAAGGATTAGGCTGTTTAGTCTGGAGAAGTGGTGACTAGGGAGCAGCAGGAGGCATATGACAGGTGTTTTCCAGCACATGCAGATGCGCCACGTAGAAGAGGGTCATATGTGTTCTTAGTGGCCCCCTGGGTAGAATTAGGAACCATTTCTTTTCCAATCATCTGTTCCCCGTAGAACTACTTTCTTAGACACAGACCCTGCAGGACACAGGCAAGTGGAAAAAGACACCTGGTGATTCTGGGGTTAATATAGCCCCTTGAGAGAGGGCAAGTCCCTCCCAACCCCTAGGGGTACGTGGAAGGAGCAGGCATGCTCCCTGCATCCCCCCACCAGGTGGAACAGAACACCTGTCTGAGCAGGTGGGCCAAAGCCCTCAATCCAAGTCAGTAAATCAAGTGGAAGCCCCTTCCTGCCAACTTGACTGCCCCCTCCCTCCCATATGTCTGTAGCTCTTCAGTGGACTTGTTCGGTGCCAGTGCTGTGCACGGACGTTGATTTTGGGTTGGTCTTCACTGGCCAGGCTTCTGTATTCCCGAAATCATATCCGCACTCTGCACATAGCATCCTGTGCTCTGGGCCCGCTACTCCAGAGTCATCTTGTAGTTCCCGAGGCCCCGTCTTTCTCTCTCACTAGGCCATGGACCTTCTAAAAGAAAAGAAAGCCCTACATTCCCTGTGCTGGGGTGTTCCCGGCACCTTGTGGGTGCTCAATAATCATCTGTTAAATGGGTAAAGGTGAAGGGAGGCTGTGACTGAGGAGACTTGGGGTCCGGGTCTTACACCCCCTTCCCTTCAGTCTCCTGGCCCCTCTCCACTCCAGCATTGATCAGAACCTGTCCCAGAGTTCCAGGAGCTGTGACGGGATGTTTTCCTGTTCCGAGGAGTAGAAGGTCCCTCATCCCTGAGGTGGCCACATTCTCTGGAGATGGTAGAGGAGGGGAGCTGGGCCGAAGCCTGCCCGTTGAAGGTCTCCTCTCTCCAGCCCCTCCCTCCCAAGGCCTCAGCTAGTTCTCCAGGTGAGGGGAAAACCCCAGGCCCCCTGTCCCCTTCCTGCTCAGGGCAGAAGAAGGAGCCCAGGGGATCCTGTAGCATGCCAAAGCAAAGCCATTGTTTTAGCTCAGCTCCTCTGGACACGGCCCTGGCCCACCGTTATCTGCCCCACACAATCTCTCCTACCTGCCTGGAGGCTTTCTGGGTTTGGGGAACTTCCATTTCCGTGGAGAATGGTCATTGGAGATTTTATTTTTCTGTGTTTACAACATCCGGGGACGACTTTAGGAAAGCAGAGGAATGGGCAAGTTTCTAGTGGAAGATGCTTTGATCAGCCGAAGCAGCTCGTGCTCCTGAATGGAGAGAGAGACCCCGAAACAGTGAGCGGGAGGTGGCTGTGCTCCTTCTGACCTTGACACCTGGCTCTCAGCGTTTGGGGAATTAGAAGATTGCAGGCTCGATCCCCAATATGGGGCATGTAGGAGGCAGCCAATCAATGATTCTCTGTCATCACTGTTTCTATCTCTCTCTCCCTCTCCTTTCCTTTCTGAAATCAATACAAAAATATTTTTTAAAAAAGAAAAGTGTCAGCTCCACCCTAGATCAGACATGGATTTGCCACTTGGGGGGTCTAGAGTAAAGAATGGGAGGGGATTGAAGGAGCCTAGCCCGCCTAAGAGGGGGGAAAAATCCTAAGCCAAACTCTTCCGCATCAGCACCTCTGCGAGATAGATCTGGGCAGGTAATCGAGTTTGGCAATCTCTGCTGGCTGCCTCGCTGCATTTTTTTGTGTTTCATCAGATGCCAGTTAGAATTTGCTAAATAAAGAGGGAAGATCAGCAGCAGAGGGGCAAGTTTTAATGGGGAGAAACTGACCCGGGGAGCTGCTAAAGGGTGACAGGCAGGCTTGAGGACACCGGGCTGCTGAGCTCAGCACTGGCTGGTGCACATGCTTGTGTGCACACACCTGCGAATATGGACCTGTGGCTAATTACTCCGTTAAGAACATTTCAGCCTGGCTTGCCTAATAGTCCCAGAAAGGAGATTAGGTGGGCAAATGAATGCAGTACACAAAGAGGGAGAGGGTTGCATTGCTGCAAAACTTTTCAGACATCCGATGATCTGTTGCAGAAATAAGCCACATTTGGGGCCCCTAGACAAAACAATTAGAAAGCGGACCTCCAGCTAGGGAATGGTTTGGGGGCTCAGAGGACTGGTTTCTGCTCTCAGAACACGCTGGCCGGTGCCAGCACATCCATCTCACAAAGCCTGGAGAAGCGAGCTCTGGCTGAGCTCAGCAGTTCTGAGCAACAGAGCAATAAAGCAGCCCGGGAGCCCTGTGGCTGCAGCGAGAGGGGGCGATCCCACAATTTAATAAGCAGGAGGAGGCGGCAGAGCCAGAGCAAATTGCCCGGAGGTGATGAGATTGCTGTGCCTTCCAGAGGAGCCCGAGGGAAGGGGTTTGGGTTTGTGATGCTGGGGTGGGTGATGGGCTGACAAGGAGCTGGGGAAGAAGAGGAACCGAGCTTGAGGCTCAGCCCTGGCATCCACTTTCCAAAGGCAGGGAAGAACCATCGCCTAAATCTATGCAGCATCTTTTGAAACTGGGCACTGGGAGGAGTTAGGGAGGGACTCTTCATTCTTAAGGAACTAGAATGAACCAGGCGTCAGGGGTGACACCTGTTCGGGGTGGGAGAGGCAGAAAGGGAGCAGACTGATGTTGGAGCCCAGACTCCCAATTGCTGCTGGTGCTGTTTAGTCGAGCCTCAGTGACTCTGACATGTGTCCTCATGGAGGAGTGGGCATGAAGGTAATGTCTGGGGGTGTCCCCCAAAACAAAGAGCTGCACTGTCGTTATGAAGCTGAGTGCAACCCACAGTCCAAAATGGTAAAATGCAGACTCGGGAGTCGCCGGCTGGACCCAGTTTCTAGCTCAGTGTCTGTGGTCTGAGGACCTGCCGGCGTTCCCCAATTTTCCTCCACCTAACCCAGAGCTGAACTGCAGCTGGCTAACACCTGCTCGGAGCGCGAGCGCCGCTTGTTAGAATTCCAGGGAATCGCTCGCCATCTGGTTGTTAAACACGTTGGTAGCTTGAAAGCAGCCCTGGTGGGAGGACTTGTACCATGCTCCAAGTCAGGGCCCTCCCAAGAGCCAGTTGCTAAGTGTTTACAGCCCAACTCTGTCCCTCCTCTCTGGCTCTCCATGACCCCCTCCCCCTTCACTGGCTCTCCATGACCCCTCCCCCTTCACTGGCTCTCCATGACCCCCTCCCCCTTCACTGGCTCTCTATGACCCCTCCCCCTTCACTGGCTCTCCATGACTCCCTCTTTGGTTCTCCGTGACCCCCTCCCCCTTCACTGGCTCTCCATGACTCCCTCTCTGGTTCTCCGTGACCCCCTCCCCCGTCACTGGCTCTCCATGACCCCTCCCCCTTCACTGGCTCTCCATGACACCTTCCCCCTTCACTGGCTCTCCATGACCCTCCCCCTTCACTGGCTCTCCATTGACCCCTCCCCCTTCACTGGCTCTCCATGACCCCCTCCCCCCTTCACTGGCTCTCCATGACCCTCCCCCTTCACTGGCTCTCCATGACCATCTCCCCCTTCACTGGCTCTCCATGACCCCCTCCCCCTTCACTGGCTCTCCATGATCCCTCCCCCTTCACTGGCTCTCCATGACCCCTCCCCCTTCACTGACTCTCCATGACGCCTTCCCCCTTCACTGGCTCTCCATGACACCCTCCCCCTTCACTGGCTCTCCATGACCCCCTCCCCCTTCACTGGCTCTCCATGACCCCCCTCTGGTTCTCCATGTTATCCCCCTCTCCCTTTTTGTGGCTCTCCATGTTGCTTTCCCAGGTCTGAGGGCTGGCTCTCCTGCCCACTTTGCTCTCAGTGACACTCAGCACATTGGGACAGCAATGCTGAAGGCCCTAGTTCTGGTCCTGAACCCCACACTGCAGCCCCACAGGCTGCTTTCTCTTTCCAGGAGATGCAGCCCCCATAATGCTTCTGCTCTGTGCTCTTGTTTACACTCATTCCTCCATCTAGAACATTCCTCTGAGTATTCTGAATGTACTGTCCCTGAAGCACTCTGCCACCCCTCTCTCTTTCCCCACTCACCCCTCCCTCCTTCTCCACGTGGGCCTCCCCACATGCCTCTTCCTTGTGACTGTTAGGCCATCCCTTCCTTCCGAGGCAGGGCCAGCCCACGGACATGCCCCGAAGGTTTCTCTTAGGTTATTATACAGGGCTTTCCTCATATTTCCTCCTGTAATCCCATGGCATAGTCATTTCAAAGATATGGAAAGTGAGGTAACTCACAGGAGGTAGCATGACTAGTAAGTGGTAGCATTTGGATTTGGGGAAAAGGCTTTCTGACTCCTCGGGCTGAGCCTTCCCCTTTAGTCTTCCCATTACACTTTCAGATTCTCAGCGACTTTTCCTTCTTATAAAACCCACAGTGCCCTGCAGGAGGTCAGGGTTCATGCCTGTTTGATGAATCTATTGAAACTTCCTTTCAGTCACGTATTTTGTAGCAAAAATGAGATGGGGATTAGGGAGGAATTAGAGATGGCATTACTTTCACAAAATTAACCCTGTCCCAAGGAAAGACCTGAGCCCCCTCCCGCCACCACCACCTCCATAAGCACTGTGCTAAATGGTCCCTTCAAAGTGAAGGCAGGAGTTTTTGTTTTTTTCTTTATTTTATAGTTTTATTGCTTTCAGAGAGGAAGGAAGAGGGAGAGAGAGATAGAAACATCAATGATGAGAGAGAATCATTAATTGGCTGCCTCCTGCACACACCATTCTGGGTATTGAGCTCGCAATCCGGGCATGTGCCCTGACTGGGAATTGAACCTTGACCTCCTGGTTCATAGGTCTACGCTCAACGACTGAGCCGCACCGGCCAGGCAAGCCAGCAGTTTTTGTAAAGATGGTGAAAGGGTTTCAACAGGGGCACAGACATGCCGCCGTGACTTCAGCAGGAGAATATTATTTGACAAACTGTGCAGTTACAATATTGCACAGATCAAACCCTCCAAGTTTAGGGAAGCTTGTCTGCCTCTTGTTTGTGTTATAGCCAACAATAATGACAATTTAACATTTCCCTCAAATCTGAGGCCCCTGGGCCCCTGTGAGGATGAAAAATGGACAAGTTAAACAGGCTCTTTTGCAATGACTGAGAGACACCTCAAAGGTTTTCCTTGTAGTTTCAGATTTGGGTATTTTTGTTGTTGTTGTTTGTTTTTAAATCTAGTGCTTCTTTCTTCCATACCAAAAATAGTAATGATAATAATAATAATAATATATAATAATAAAAGCGTATTATGCTCATTAGACCAGACGACTTTCCGGACAAAGCCAGGGCTACGAGGGAAGCCCGGGTCCCAGGTGCCAGAGGGAAGCCTGTGCCGCAGCTGGGGGGGGGGGGGGGGGGGGAGGGGGGGGGAGGAAGGCCTCATATTGCACAAATTTTGTGCATCAGGCCTCTAGTAATCATAATAATAGGAAATGGTAAAGATTTTTAAATGACTGAGAATTCCCTTTTCTCCCATAGGCCCACTGCCTAATTCTATTGGGTTTGGAAATCTAAGCAGACCACTATTTTCTGACAAGTTGGAAAAGAAATAAGAGACACCTCCCTCCTCTCATCTTTTCTGAGCCCTAAGAGAGCCAGCGGCACTCAGCAGTTAGGAGGTGTCCACGGGGCTGTCCTCTGATGGGAAGTTGAGAGGTAAGTGTGCCTTCTTTCCCATGAAGGGTCTGCCAGGACGACAGGCGGGGAGATTATAGTTTACCTCTGGCCAGCGTTTTGAAGAACTGTGGTGTTCCTATTCTCTTCCAACGGAGCTCTGATGTGTGCAGACTCCCTATAATTAAGAAATAATTGGATTTAACTATAGGGGTAGAGCTAGTTTCCAACCAAGTGCTCTCAAATAATTTGTTGCTTTTTAGAAAGAAAAAAAAAAAAGTATACTCTTACTGGCTTTAGTGGCATGTATTATGGCTCCCTTCAACTCACCAAGGGAGGAAAGGATGGCTGATGTGAGCCCCAGTAATTGTAGTGGGGTTGATGGGATCCTAGTATCCTAGTATCTCAGCTCTGAGCATTCCAGAAAGTTCACTTTCTCTAAAAAGGAAATCCAGACAGGAGGCCTTCCCAGGGTCCCAGGGTGAAATGTCTCAGTCTCATGCCTATGGTTAGGACGTTACGCTAAATGTCCAGAGTTTGCATGTAGCGGCTTGTAGGTAGAATCTAAGTGTGGGTGGATTGTTATTAGGTTTGCATGATGTTTAGAGTTTTCGTGAGTTCGTTGCTGCAGATATTAATTAGATGGTTTCACATAAAATTCTGGATTTCAGCCTCCACTTAAAAAAGAAACAGAAGAAAAAAAAAGTCTGTCCATTCAGGGCCTGAATCCCTCCATTACCACACTCTGCTCAACCTGAATTTCTAGTCCTTTTAAGAAGGCAACCACTACTTACACATGTGCCTTTCAGCTCTCACCACACATTTACTTAAACTTGTTGGCTCTTGGTGTTTGAATCATTTGTATCCTTGGGATCTCTCTCTCTCCCTCTCTTTCTCTCTCTCTCTCTCTCCCTCTCTCTCCCCCCCCCCCCCATCAATTTCTACGTAATACGAACTTACCTTTTATTGAAGGTAGTAATTTAAAGTTCTTACTTCAAAAGTAAGTACCTTTGAATTACAGAACCATACTTAAATCTCAGCTCCTTTGTTCACTTACTGTGTTACTTTATATAAAGAACTTTACATTTCTGATCACTGTTTCCACACCTGGGGCTTCTATGATACCACATTTAGGCTAGAATGAGCCCCAGCACAATCCTTGACACCCAATGGATGTTCAATGACCGTTAGTTTCCCATGCTCTTATTCTGCTCCAAATAGAGGCAGAGAAAAGCAAATGTTGGCGAAGTCAGTGTCACAGACTCTTACACAGCACGGCACCTGGGAGTTGGTTCACTCTCCCACACAGGTGAAATACAGAGCAACCCTCTTGCTCCAGGTTACTCAGGGAACAACAATGAAACCCAGGTGTCCTGGGCTCTTAGCCCAGTGCTCATTGCACTCGGAACAGCCTCCCAGATCCACACAGATTCTTCCGAGCAGAACTGAACATGGTGTGAGCGTGGGATTTTTGTTGCTCGGGGCTTGACAAAACGGTCGCAGACAATGAGTGGTTTGAATGTCTGAAAAGAAGCATTAGGGAGGGACCTAAATTAATCACACAACTGTTGCAAGATATAACCTGGCTGTTAATAAGCTCTGCTTTGCCATTTCACTCTTTAATGAGTCAGTTTGTTCAGACTTCCCTTTAATATGCCTTGCCTTCTTTCTTGAGGTGACTGTGCAATAAAGGTGTGCCATCTTGGTCAGCACCTTAAACATCTCTGGCTGACACTTAAAGTGAAGTAAAATAAAGTGGAAACAGCTGACCCAGGCTCATCTCCTTCCCACCAGAATTCCTTATGTTAGGGGTGTCGAACTCAATCAGAGAAGGGGCCAAAATCTAAAATCCAGCCTAAATCACGGGCCGAATGGTTTACTGAACAGTCATAAACTGACAATGTCATAAACTGACAGCGGAGTGCAGTGATGACAGCGCGGTGCGGGCCACATTGCAAGGCCTGGCGGGCTGGATTTGGCCCGCGGGCCTTGTGTTTGACACATGTGCCTTATGTGGTCATCAGACATGTGTCTTCACTTACAAAAGACTCAAGGCAAATGGTTAAGTGGAGGCCAGGTGGGGTCTTGAGCAATAACACCATCTTCTCATAAAGTATTTCAAAGTCTCTCCGGTTTGGGAGTTGGAAGACCATGATTCAAGATCACACCCATTACCAAGGATCTGTGTGACCCTGGACAAGTCACTTCTCATCTATGGATGTTAGTTTTCCTCACTAAACTAACACCCATAGACGGGAAGTATGGATGACTATTCATGTAGAACTTCACTCTTCAGAAGGTTGTCCATTGACTTTGGGAAGGATTCAAATCAGGTTGCTGAAGGACAGTAGAGAAGTTCTGATGCTGGGTTGGGTCAGAGAAAGGCTGGTGTCAAGGAACCAGAGTCTGAGATTTGTTGTTTATAACCTTTTGTAATTCCAAGGAGTTTGAAGAATTCCAGATCACTGAATTGCTTTGGCTGAACACAGTGCAGGGGTCAGAAGATAGTGCCATGGAGGTGGGTGATAAGGTAATGAGGCAGGAAGTGGAAGGATTTGCAATTTCATTCCTAGACTGAGCAGTGTATCTTTGGGAAGCGAGTTTCACTAAAATTTACCTACCTCAGAAATGTAGATGTGGGAAGATTGTGAGTGAGTCAAGGATGAGATTTTAACAAGACTCACTCTTGCTTTTTAAATTCAGGTCAGATTACAGACAGGATTATGTAGAAAGGAAGGGCTGATGGATTTGTTCCTCCTAATTGACTGAGTGGTTTCCAGCAAAGCATTTAGTCGCTTTCAATCTCTGGGGTTGATGTCCTTTCTCGGGCTGACATGATTCTATTCTCTGGGTATATCCAAGTCTTTGGATAGAGAGGCATTAGATGGAGCGAGAAAGAATATATGGATATGGAATTTTGACACATGACATTGACCTTAGCTCAGGACCACCAGCATTTCTCCCGCTGCCTGTAACCCTAGCTGAGCTCTTGGAATTGCCTAGTAGTTTGGGAAATTATGAAAGGCCTGTAGAAATGCAGAGGCAGATGGAGATTGGGCTGGACTGGATTGGATCAGTTGTAGCGTCTGATTTCAAGCCAAATACATTCTTCCTTGCTTTTTTGTTTTGTTTTATTAATCCTCACCTGAGGATATTTTTCCCATTGAATGAGTGGAAGTGGGGGAGAAAGAATGAGAAAGAGAGAAACATCCATGTGAGAGAGACACATCGATTGTCTGCTTCCCTCAAACCCCAACCTGGGCCAGTGATTCTAGCCTGCAACCTAGGTACATGCCCTTGACCAGAATTGAACCAGTGACCTTTCAATCTACAACTAGGCACTGTAACCACTGAACAAAACCAGTTAGGGCTCCCTTGCTTTCTTCCTTCTCCCCCTTCCCCCAGATGCTGTTGATAGCAACACTGGCTCTTCTATCACATAGACCATCACCCATGACCTCTTTCTCTCTAGTCTTGATCTACCCAGCCTCTATGCTGCTGTGTGGCATTCAACACCCGCCCCCTCCCCCCCCCCCGTGTGCTCCTCTAGCCCATGGTGACCTTTTTGGCTCTGACCTACAGTGGCTGTTCCATGCTGAACCCTCCAGTGTAGCTTTTAATTGCATGTGTTTGTGTTGTTGTCTAATAGTTTCACATATGTTGTTTACAAAGCCTTTTCTGGGTTTGGGAAGCCAGGGACCATGTTTCCTGCTATTTTAAATCGTCCCCAGCAGCCCTAACTGGTGTGGCTCTGTGGGCAGAGCATTGGCCTTCGTACAGAAGGGTTCCAGGTTTGATTCTGGTCAAAGGCATGTACCTTGGTTGCAGGCGCATCCCCATTAGGGAGTGTGAAGGAAGTAGCTGATCAATGTTTCTGTCTCATTGATGTTTCTTACTCTCTATCCCTCTCCCTTCCTCTCTGTAAAAAATCAATAAAATATATTCAAATAAATAAATAAATAAATAAATAAATAAATAAATAAATCGTCCCTGGCCAAGCATGCTGGCCTCAGTGTCTGATCTTTCATGGTCATATGCTCATTATCGGAGACTTCTCCCTGCCTCCATGTACCTTCCGCAGCTCCTGCTTTGCTCCTGCCAGTGACAAACTTTCAGCAGAGGGCCTGCAGTTGCCCTAGCATGCCTGTTACAAATCAGCTTGCAGTAAGCTGTCTGGAAGTGCCCTGGTGAGTCAAGTGGGCCCCTCCTTAGAGACAAGGAATTCTGAGGTCTAGCAAGCACATGCCTGCCCATCTGTGGACAGATTCCAACCCCCGTCTTGCCTCGGGGAACACTCCTTATTTTTACCTCCAGTAAGCTTCTTCCCTCCTCCACTGGTTGCCCTGACTTGTCAGGAGTAGATGGCAGGGCATCTCTGAAGAGCCAGCACTTGGTGTGGGGAGGCAGGATGTCTTCCCGCCCCCATCCCAGAGCGAGAGAGTTGCAGGATTCTGGTAGGTTCACTTTGGTAAACCCAAGAGCAGGAGGAGAAATCATGGAATCATGGCATGTTTGAAGCCTGAGCCCAGAGAGAGGAAGAATAGGATGGAGAAGAAGAGACCAGAAGAGCTCCGAATGGACTTGACCACCAATTAGCTGTGTCATCTGGTGACTCATTCATCTTCTCTCTCTCGCTCGCTCTAACTCCTCTTCTGGAAAACAAAGTAGTTGGATTAAAGCAGTAGCTTTCAAAGTTAGAAAACAAAGGAACCTTTTATCAAGCAAAATCTCATTCAGAATCTCAATTTCTAGAATGGGAACACAGGGCCATTCTGATTGAAGCTGCGTGCGTAGGGCCTCCTGGTTTCCTCCTGGTCATTCAGATTGCCCCCTGAAACACCTCATCAGAACTTCCCAGAATCACAGTTTGAAAGCACCGAGGACGTTCATTTTGATGCCACTCCCCCCCCCCCCCTCCCAGCTCTGCCTCAAAGTGTGGTCCTTGGGCCAGCGGTAAGGGCCTGTAGCATTTCAGCTCTTCCTTGCCACCCATTGAATCAGAATGCATGTTAACAAGATGCCCAGGAGATTCCTGCAGGTCTGAGAAGCACTGCTGGGCCATTCTGTGACCCAGAGAGCTGGGTGGCAGGAGGACCAAGGGGGCATCCTTACATCCTTCATTGTGGTATATGGGCCCAGTCAGCTGGGGCCGAGAGTGTGGGCCACATCTCCTTGTTGAAAATTTGAATGCCTCCTGCATTAATTGTCTCCTGGGTGGGAAATCAGCATGGAACACAGTGAGGCTTGTTCTTGGGCTTAGCTGAGGAGGGTCCTGCAGAGTGTACGTTAGGAGATCCTGCAGACACAGCATTTCAAAGGGGCCTATGTGTTCCCGGTACGGGAGTGCCCACTGCAGGCGGCTTATTGGTGTGACTTTGTAGGCAACTGTGCTCCTAATCATGCAGGACCCCCGGTCTCTCTTCGTGTCTAGGGCATGGCAGGTGGGCGTGGCCTGTGTTTTAGTCTTAGCTCTGATCTTTCCTGGTATTGTTCCCTGGGTCTCTCTACCTCTCAGGGCCTTGGTTCCCCAACCTGTAATGCAGTGTGGTACACGTCACAGAGCTGTGAGGATGAGCTGAAATCTGTGGAGGCTCTTTTTACTGAAAGCTAAGGGATTTGTTTGTACCAATTCTGATCTGTAAAGACACCCAGAGGTTGGCCTCAGCTGGGCTTGGTAACACAAGACGACCCAGAGGTGCAAACATTCCTGAGGGACTAAGAGCTGGTTTCAGTGTCAGCCTAAGCTGTTCTCTGGAGCCCAGGTTTTTGTCAAAGTTGGGCAGCCCTGTGGATGGTGGTCCTCCCCCCCTCCTTCTCCTCCTCTTCCATCTTTTTGGGGGTCTTTTTAAAAATGTATTATTGATTTTTACAGAGAGAGGAAAGGAGAGGGAGAGCGAGATAGAAACATTGATGAGAGAGAAACATCATAATTCTGCTGCCTCCTGTTCCCCAACTGGGAATGGAGCCTGCAACTGGGAATGGAACCAGCAACCTCTTTGTACATGGGTTGACTCTCAACCACTGAGCCACACCAGCCGGGCTTGATAGTTCTTTAAAAACCTTCATCAGGACTTAATGAACTAAATGCTTAGTTTGTTGTTGTTGTTTTTAAATAGTATTGTGGGAAATTAGAAAGACAGTAAAGTATATCTAAAACTATTCTAAAATAAAATAAAAAGTTTATTAAAACTTGAAATCCAAGGAAAAGAAAAGAGAAGAACCCAGGATTTGCTCATTATGCCCCTGTCCTTAGGAAAAGCCCAGCAGCCCATTCCTGCTATGATTTTTTATTTTTTAAATTTGGCAGAAGTTGGGATGAAAGGGGGTCTTGAGTCAACTCGCTATTTTTCGCTGTCTTTGCTAATGCCCCAATGGCCCCTTCTGTAAAAACTCTTCCTGGTAACAAAAGCATGTTTGTGCTGTGGGTGGGGATGTTTCGGGAAAATTTGTATGTTTCTGATGTTTTTATGTTGACAGAAGAATTTAAGTGTCATTTAGTAATTAGGCCTTTAGGATTTCTCCTGGTTTCTCATTTCCTCTTTCCTTTTTGAAAACCTGAGATCTTCCTCAGCCAAGAATAAACAAAGCTGAGCTGCAAAGGGGCGGGCTGGGTTTGCCCTTGAAGCCCCTGGAGGAGAGGTAGGTTCTTAACTTGGCGGCAGCCATTGGTCGTGCATGGTCACCCCACTCTTCTCCCTTCCCTTCCCTCTGCTCAGCCCCCGCCATTTATTTCATCCCATCTCGCCTACCGGTGGCCTTCATTCAGAAGGCATCCACAGAGCTCTGTGCCTTTAGGAACACAATGCTCTTTGGGGAACTCTGTGCTACACTTGGAGAGACTCTTTGCTTATTGTGCTGTTGCCACATGAATGCAGGCAAGTTCAAGAGAGATTGGGAAGATGTTAATACTCTTGGGATGGAGCCAGGTGAACTTAAAAACATTTTTTTTTAAAGTATTGATTTGCCCTAGTTGGTTTAACTCAGTGGATAGAGCGCTGGCCTATGGACAGAAGGGTTCGATTCAAGTCAGGGGCACATGCCTCAGTTGCAGGCTCCATCCTCAGCCCTGGTTGGGGCATGTGTGGGAGGCAGCCAATCGGTGTGTCTCTCTCACATCGATGTTTCTCTCTCTGTCTCTCCCTCTTCCTTCCACTCTCTCTAAAAATCAATGGAGCCCTACCTAGTTGGTTTGGTTCAGTGGATAGAACTGAAGAGTCCCGGATTTTATTCTGGTCAAGGGCACATGCCTGGGTTTTGGGCTGGATTCCCAGTAGCAGGCGTGCGGGAGGCAGCCAATCAATGATTCTCTCTCATCATTGTTAGGTTAGCGTTAGGGTTTAGGATTTAGGGTTTGGGCTAGATTTGGGGCTTACTGTTAGGGTTAGGGAAATGTGTAGGATAGTGTTTTTTTTAAAAAAAAAAAAAAAAAAATCAGTGGAAAAATATCCTCAGGTGAGGATTAATGAAATTTAAAAAATGTTTTTAAAGTACTGATTCTTCTGCTAAATTCCCAAGCTGGGGAGTCATTCTGGGGAAGCTGGTTTGGCAGTGATGTTCAGCTGAGCTCTGTGATATTGGAAAGGTCCTGCCATCACTGGTCAGGCCCGGCAGAGGGGAGGTAGGTTTTGTGCAGCTGGATCTGCCCAAGCCTGTGTGCCTGTTACTGAGAAATGCTTAACTCCTCAGCTAACCAAGACTCCATGGGATTTCCCCCAGTAATTCAGCATCTTTCTTCAAAATCTAGGCTAGGGATCGATTCCCAGAGCACTGTGGGGTTTTCATTTGGATCTTCTGTCTCTTTGAGGACTGGGAAAGGGACACATACCTCCTTCAATCCTTCCTTTCTTTTCCATTAACAAATCGCCTGAATGCAATGCCTCCCATATTCGTGTCTTTAGCCCATATCGTTGTCCTAAGCATAGGACCCATTTTCCAGCTTTCTTTTGAATGTCTCCACTTTGATATCCCATATGCAGTTCCAACTCAACATGTCTGAAATGAAATTAATCAGAATATCCCCCAATTTATTTCCTCAAACACGCCTGTGTTCCTTTTCAACTTTCACCCAGTTGTTCATGCCAGAAATGTAAGACTCACCCCCGATTCCTTTCTTCTCTTACTCTCTGAATCCTATTGGTCATCAGAACTTGAACAGGCCTGACTCCAACCATCTTTGTCCATCCCCATTGCTGCCACACTAGTACAGACCACAGATAAATTATGTAGAAGGTCTCCCATCTACCCCTCCCAGTTCCAAGCACAGACACTGACACAATAGATGCTGAAGAAATGTTTGCTAAATTAAGAAATGAGAAAGGAAGGGAAGACAAATGAAGCAATTACCAGTTGGTGCCTCTGAAAAGTCCAGGCAAGACACAGGAGAGAGGAGAGAAAGTGCAGATAGGTATACCTCTTGATGAGATGTTTCATAACATTGCTTTGTTGCAGGACCATTGACAGTAACTTTGTCTAACCCAGATCTGAACAGCTGCAGCATAAACTCATTTTCACTGGCTCTGTCCTATAGATGGGCTAGTTCCGTTTCTTCTGTGTGTGGCTGAAGAAGCTAACAGGGATTTAACACCTTTCTGCAAAACCAGCTTCCAATCCATGCAGCAGATGTGAATCCATTTTCTGGCAGAACTGCTGCCCCAGGGCTGGCTCTCTCGGCCCAAGAATTAGCAAAAAACCAGCAGTTGAGGTTTGGGCTCATCTTCCTATGTCTGCAGGATAGCTGTGTGCATATCAGCTTCTTGCGTATTTGTCCCTTCACCCTTTTCTGTGCAGCTTCCAAATCCTTTGTAGTTTTTCCCCTTCCCCCAAATCAGGAAGGAATGAGATAGCAACAAGAGAGGCCAGAAAGAAGTCTTAAAGCTCCTCCACCCTGTGCAAAGTGTTTGAATTCTAGTCTCTCTCTGTCTTCACACCAGAACAGGACATAACATGTTTTGCTGATGCTAGATCCTGGGACTGTTGGGAAGGGGAAGGAAGCCTGACAGAATGGCATTGTTTTAAAAGTACTCCTTCCCCATTTTCACTCCCCTACGAATGATAACTTAAAATAAGTATGGCGCCTTCAGTTTTACAACCCTTTCACTCTGTCTGGACTAGCTCAAAGGCCTGGGGAGGCCCAGATATTTTTGCAAGAGTGTGGCCTTCTGCTTTGAGAGGAAACCGCTTTCTGCACATGTTGGTACAGAGACCCCTGCATAGCATAGGACAATTGTGCCAATCTCTACTCAGGGGAAGCCAGCGGGTCCATGGCTCTGTATCTCCTGGTTGGTGGTGGTGGTGATGGGGGTAAAGGAAGGGCTTGGTGTCTATGGGGAGAGTAGGAGTTGGGAGAGAGGCAGGAAAGTATTGTAAAGGGAAAGGATAAAAAAATAAGCCTTCTTGGAAAGCACAGTGCTAATGGACTAAATTATTTGCTCTTAGACAAGGCACATATTCAGTTATGGGCAGGAAGATAATTCTCCTGGATTTGGGGGAATTCTTTTTATCTGCAGGAGAATTTCAAGGTACAGTAGAGACGAAGAAACTTGTTAGGCTTTTACTCCTTTAAAACAAAGGAAAAAGACAGACTTAAGATTGTTTTTCTTTATTGTGATACTGTGAGAAGAGTTTGTCAACATTTTTATTCTAGGCTCTTCATCCAATTCACTTAAGTGATTAATTGTGTAATAGCTTTTCTGAAAATCTAGATTTGTAATTCATTAGTCCCACTAATTTTTAAAAATTGGATAAAAATGTTGCCTGTCTGCTGAAATGGAACAGACTACCTTTATTTCATCCAGAAAATGATTTTCAATAATGTAATATGTTATTGACTAAAGCTTAACTTAAAGTTATTAATTATTTAAAACTCCAAAGTTTCGAACAAATAACACTAAAAATCAACCTTCCTAAGTTTCTGTCTGCAAAGAACGACAGACCCAGGAATTCAGAGCTGAAAGGGACAATAAAGATCATCTGTCAATGGGTTTCAACCAGGAGCCCTTGGGTTGTCAAATGGCAATGACTAATGAATGGGCACAAGTGGATTTAGTGCCCTGGAATCCTGGTGCTAAGATTTCTGCATGCTTACGTGCTACATGGTGTGATGTAGTTGCACACAACAGAGAATTCCCTTCTTCAAAGTGACAAGTGTGACCCTATTTACAAGATTGAGTCCAACTCATTATTTGAGTTATGAAGATACTAAGGCCTGATTCCCCAGGTCAATAAAAGGGCAATTAATGAGGCTGATTTATGTGTCTATCTTTAATGGAATTAAGTTTCTGTTGTTTCTTTATGCCCATTTTAATAGTAGTTGCACATAAAATACAAAGAGACCTTCTCTAATCTATAGTGAGAGAACCAATCAAAACCTCATGTATGTCTTGGTACCTAGGTATTTGCTTTTTCCTTCTTCCACTAAGCACTGCAAATATATATTTTTAAAAAATTATTTTATTGATTTTTTTACAGAGAGGAAGGGAGAGGGATAGAGAGTTAGAAACATTGATGAGAGAGAAACATTGATCAGCTGCCTCCTACAACCTCCTACTGGGGATGCGCCCACAATCAAGGTATATGCCCTTGACTGGAATTGAAGCTGAGACCTTTCAGTCCACAGGCGGACATTCTATCCACTGAGCCAAACTGGTTAGGGCTACAAATAAATCTTATTTTTCAAATCAACCAAAGGGTTTAAATGTGCAAGAAGAACAATGGAAATTAAAATTAGAAAGAATGGATAGGCCAATTGCTTGAAGAAATTGTAATGCTAATGAATGGATGAGAGAAGGTGGAAGTCTAATGTGAATTCTTCATCAAGAATAGGGAAACCCGATAAGGGAGGTTAGAATATATGAAGTAGGATAGTGGGAGCTATTAATCTGTAGTCATTTTGCATCAGATCACAGCCTTTAAGTCCAGGTGGTTACGTCTTCATGTATTAGAGACATTTGCAAATTAAATCTCAAAATTCTTATTTTCGGCAATCATGAAGAATTGAAAACTTCTCAGAATACTGGAAATAGGAAAAAATATTCTTCTGATTAAAAAACACACACATAACAAAACAAAGAAAAAGTAGTGTTAGAAGCCACCTCAAAGCAAACTTGACATTGGATCTGGTAAAACTCTTCACCAGTACATTAAACTCATGCTTGATACATGCTTAGAAAATAATGACTCTGAGGGCCCCAAAACGTAGCATACATTGATTTCCAAAACATGTTTGACAAGGTCTTCTATGATATCCTAAAGGATAAGACTATGATAGGTGTTTTAAGCCATATTTATGGCTGGTTGAATTGATGTATTTAAAGAGTGTTATGAGTGATAATCTGGAAGGAGAGGTCAGTGGAATTTACCTTTGACTTAACCATGGTAACCATGTTCTGTTCAATACATACATCAATACTTTGAAGGGACACAGTAACAAATATGACTTATAATTTCTTTGTATGACATAGAGTCATGTGTCTCTCAGTAGCCTAGAAGTCTGGGTCAATTCATATGGATGAGATTTCAAGCATGCAAATATTAGTCTGCTGCATTGAAACTCAACATATCAATCGTTCAGCCACAGAACCAGGAGACCTGATTTTGTACATGTTAATATTGAAAGGGAGAAGTCTTTCTAGGTAAAGGGCTTTTTATTGAACCATGAGCAGAAGATGAAACAATAGTGGGATGCAGTTTTCTTACAAGTTAATGTACTCTGAGCTGTATCCAGAGAAGCATGTTAAGGTGATTAGAGGCTTGGAAAACATGTCAGATAAGGAATAATTGACATAACAAAAGATCTTGTAATATCTGAGCTAAAGAAGAGGAAACTAAAATGTCAAGGTTGTCTTCCCATATTTGAGGTTTCCTTGTAAAGAAAGGGAGAAGGGTTTGCCTTGTAAGAACTTAAGGTAGTAGAATGAAGGTCAATAACAGAAGTCAAAAGGAGACACAGTTTAGTTGAGTATAAGGAAAAACTTACTAATATTCAAAAAGAATGGGCTTACACCCACATTCATAGCAGCATCATTCACAACAGCCAAAGAAAAGAAGCAACCCAAGTGTCCATCAATAGATGAATGGATAAACAACATTGGGCAAACACATACAATGAATGGGATATTATTCATCCTTAAAAAGGAAGGAATTTCTGACACACGCTACAACATGGATGAAGCTTGAGGACATTCTGCGAAGTGAAATAAGCCAGTCACAAAAGGACAAATATTCTACTTACATGAGGTACCTTGGGTAGTCAGATTTACAGAACTAGGAAGCAGAATGGTGATCGCCAGTGGCTGAGAGAAATGGGAAATGGGGGCCATTGTGTAACAGGTGCAGAGTATCAGTTGGGGACGATGAGGAAGTTTTAGGGATGAGCAGTGGTGGTGATGCAGAACAACGTGAATGCGCTTAGTGCCGCAGGGCTGTACACTTAAACAGAGTCCATATAGCACATTTTTGTTATGTATATCTTACCACAGTTAAAAACAATAAATTAGGGGCTCCATGGCCCCTAATAGAATCAACCCTAAAAAATACAAGAAACGGAGGCTCTGAGAAATACCGAATGTCCCACAACTGTTGGTATCTAAACAGCTGCAGGATAGTCTCATGGTGGCATATGCTAGAGGGAATTGAAGAATTAGAAGAGATCAATGCCAATGCTTTCAGAACTTCCATAACTCGACATGAACACAGGGGCTTATCCTGTGCCACCAACTGAGCCAGACTGTATACTTTCTTGATATTGCATCACATACTCAAGAGTGTATTCAAATATATCATTGAAACATAAGACTGTTTTATAGCACATACATGTCATATAAGGAATAATTGACAAAAGATCTTGTAATATCTGAGCTAAAAAGAGGAAACTAAAATACATATGCATTTCAGTGTATAGTGTTCAATGGAAAATTTAAAAATGGATGTCTAGTTAGCCCCCATCCAGGTTCAATGTTAGAACATTGCCAGTATTTTAGAAGCCTTCCACCCCTGCCATGTGCCCTTCCCCAGTCACATCCCTCCCTTTCCCAGAGATAATCCTTCTCCAGATTTTGTGACCTGTTCCTTGCCTTAAAAAAAAGAAAACGCTTAGTACCTGTTATGCATCCTTAAGCAACATAGTTTGGTTTTGCCTGCTTTGAATGGCATGCTTTCATTTGTTATTTCCTTCTTTGGCTCATTATACTTCTAAAATTCATTGATACTTGCATATGGCTGGAATTAATTTATTTTTAATAGATCAAAATGTTCCCTTGTGTGTATATGCCATGATTTAATTATCATTTCTACTGTTGATTGGCATTTGGGTTGCTTCCAGCTCAAGTTTGTATGGACACTGCTGCTAGGAACATTCATGTTCATGACTCCTGATACTCGTGTGCAGGAATATATCTGGGAAAAGTACCAGGGAGTGGAAATTGTGGGTTGTAGGTACACACATCTCCAAATATTAAGACTATGCCAAATTGCTTCTCTAATGATTGAATTAATTTACATTGCCATCAGCAGTGTACAAGAGTTCTCATTGCTCTGCATACTCCTCAGATTTAGGCTACATTTGGTGTTGCTCAGTGGTTGAGCCTCAACTTATGAACCTGGAAGACATGGTTTGATTCCCGGTCAGGCTTGTGGGCTTCAATCCCAGTGTGAGGCGTGCAGGAGGCAGCCGATCAATGATTCTCTCTCATAATTGATGTTTCTATCTCTCTATCCCTTCCTCTCTGAAATCAATAAAAATATATTTAAAAAAGAAAAAAGAATGAAAGGCAACTACAATAGAAGGCTCAAAAGTCAGCCAACTCAGGAATCTTTTCCTGTAGGTTACCCATGTGGCCCAGATACAACCCGATAGCTTCAGTTAAGGTTATTTGGATGACAAAGTGACCACAATGAATTTGTAGTAATCAGGCAAAATTCCTAAAGCATCATAATACTGCTCACTTGCCAAAGTGGGAAAAAGTAAGTGTTAGTACCTGTTATGTAGTGACATCTGCAATGCCAAACTGGACACCATTTCGTACTTGGTCAATTGCTGTACTCAGGTCATTCTGCTTTGTGTCGCTGAACACAGTCCGGCTGTAGTTTTCCAGCTGCAGCAGGACCAGATCTGGCAGCTCTATGTCCGGGCTTCGGTCCCTCTCAGGACTCTGTCTGTGGTTCCCATGGCAACTTAGTGATGGAGTTCTGGTTGGTTCCTAAGCATGCAAAGGGTAGGCAGTGCCATGTGTCCTTTGGCTAGCTGTCCGTCCCCATTTTGCCCCTCAGTCCTAGGTTTATGGTGCCTGCTCATCAAATACTGAGGAACTTGCATTCGAAATGCAATCATTAAAGAAAGGAAGTTCAAAGCAAGACATACTAAATAATATCAATGGCACAGTTTGGTGAAGCTTAATGGATTCGGTAGAAATGAACTGGCCTTAAGAGGACGTTGTAGGCCACACAACATTGGGTGGCTTTGGGCTCTGGAGCTGACAGCCTGAACTTGACCGTAGCCCAGCCATTTTCCAGCCATGCAACCTTGGGCAAGTTAGTTGATCTCCCTGACGTCAGTTGCCCCACCTGTAAAATGGGTGGAGTAATAGGGCTAACTATGTGTGTTTGTCTGGGGAGAGGGGGTTGTGAAGATGAGATAATTACTGTAAAGTGCTCAGCTCAGTCCCTGGCATTAGTGTTCAGTAAATGTTACACATATTATTAGAGTCTGTATCCCTGAAGAAACACTTTAGAGTGGCTTCCTGGATCATATAAGCATGAACTTGCCTGGAGAGACAGGGCAGGATTTGACCTCTTAGGGTTTGTTTTTCCCCCAACCCCCGAGACTGGTAATTTTCAGCAGTGAACATTTAGAATAAGCTCCGGTTTTACTCTCCATCAAACCAGAAGTGACAGCAAAAAGAGACATTTTTTTCAGAAAGGAAATTAATCTCCTAAACAGGGTGATTTTACCCTTTTCTTTAAATACTTCTAAACTCATGAGGGAGAAGCAGAGCACACATTATCCATCAGAATGAAGCATCACCCAGCGCTGCGCAGTTTCATTGACTTTAAGATTGCCCTCTGAGCTATAGGCGGTTTTTTTTCTTTCCCAGAGTACAGTTAGCAGGAATATTTTTCTTTAAATGGCCCCATTTCATTTGCATTTTTAAGCTTTCACTGCGGAGAGCAGAAGCAGTTGTAAATGGCTCCAAGAAGGTGGCTGTGATTTCTTCAAACTCAGCACTGCCTGCCTGAAGCTTCTGAAATTGAGTGTCAGCTTCCCTAAGAGTAGAAAGATATTATTTCATATTTGTGCACGCAGCTCGCTGCTCAGCTCTCGGTTTGATGGTCTCATTTAGCCACAGGCATTCTCCAGCAATGATTCGTTCTCCCCAATAAAATTAAATATCACCTTCCTTCTTCCTCCCTAACCCATCCCCCCTTTTTTAATAAGACATTTTCTTGTTTAGACTGAAGTTGAGAAACTGCGAGTTCTTATCTGATTCCTTTTATTGCTCTTTTTTTGATAAGGAGAGAACAGCAAAAAGGTAAAAGAGGAAAATCTATGATCCAAAATCTAAATGGAAAGCCAGACCAAGATCACAGATTCGTTTGAGTTTGTTTAAGATTTAATAGCAAGATATTAGGAGAGAGGAAGGGCATAGAGTATGGAATGCTTTATAATGTTGTATAATGAGGACCAACTGACCAGCATTAGCTTCATGCTGATTCTTGAGTTCACACCATTTACCCCAATCACCTCCACAGTTAGGGGCCAGTCTGCAGGGAAGCCCACCAGGGCCACTGTGTCTGTGGGGTTCTGACACCTCCCAGGCCACTTCAGGAGAAGGCTGGGCAGAGTCCAGAAAGGGGTTGGCAAGCAGGTCTTAGTAAGCTTAAAAAGAGCAGGGGGTCTTTGCTTTTATGAATTCATTGTTAGAAGGTGCAAGCCACATACTGGTTTGACTGATAGGATCCATGAACAAAACAAGTTGAAACAGAACTCATTTTCTCAAATCTGGTTTAATAAATAGGTGTTCTTCACCATACAGATGAGCTGTATCTGTAGTTTACAACTTGGGTCTTTCGAACCCGAAACACAATTTATTTGAAAATGGCCCTTTAATTGGATTGTCAGGTTTCTTGGCCTGTTCACAAAAGTCTATTTAAGACATGTAATTTTGGCTGAAGTTATTGTTAAGTGTTTTACTGATATGGGAACAGGAATCTGTGTGGTGAGGGAAGAGGGGGTAGAAGAAAGAATCTTCTTGAATCAAGCTCTGGAGAAATTTTGTAGTAGACTTGGCAAGTTTGGGGCATCTGCCCTTTCTGCTTCTTTCTCCGTTGGCTGTCAGAATCCTGTATTGCCCCAATGACTCAATGCAGCTATAAGGAATGTCCTAAAGAGGATTCTCACTTTGGATAACGGGTGTGTGAGCCAACTGGAGTGCAGATTCTGTGGACCGAGTGGAGGAAAAAGAGAATTAGAAATTCAGTCTGCTCGCCTGACATAGCTCAGTGTTGAGCATCAACCTATGAACCAAAAGTCATAGTTCGATTCCCGGTCAGGGCACATGCCCAGGTTGCAGGCTCAGTCCCCAGGGTGGGGCATGCTGGAGGAAGCCAATCAATGATTCTCTCTTACCATTGATGTTTCTATTTTTCCCTCTCCCTTTCTCTCTGAAATCAATAATAAATATATATATATATATATATATATATATATATATATATATATATATATATATATATATAAAGAAAATCAGCCTGATTCCCATCCTGGTGATTTTATGTTGGGTTATTCTTAGATGTTTCTTTTCTATCTTTGGGATCTTTCCAAGGTGACTTGAGTGCCCAGGGTCCAGGTCAGTGACTCCACCAGACTGCTCCCAAGAAAAACTACTTAGACATTTTGGAGGTTTCACATTCGGTGCTTCACATCTCAAATATTTGTTTTCCCAGGGGCCTTCCTGTCACCTGCTTTTTCCTGTCCTTTGCTATTTCTCTGTGCTTCCTCTCATTTGGCCCCGCTCCGACCAAAACTTTCATGTCTGTCCTCTGGAATGTCCACATTCAATACATCCATTCATAACTTCAGACGTCTCACTGACTATTCCCTTCACTTTTTTTTTTTTTTTAAATCTAAACCTGCTTCTCCTTTCTCAAGTGGAGCTGCTCATTCTTTCCTACTCAGGGTCAGCAGGTGTCATTGGCACCATCTCTGCTGAACACTAGAACATCTAAGAATAACCCAATATGAAATCACCAGAAAGGGAAATGAATTGGGTAGAAATGTCTGCCCCTTTGGAGACATCAAGAGATGCCCTCAGGGCAGGCTGGTTTCTTCAATGAGTGAAGCAAGCCTGTCAGTCTGCAGTGAATTGCAAACCACAGGATACTCCAAAGGGGCACAAATGTGACTCTGCTCCTGGGGTCACAATGGAGGGAGAAGACCCGTGCTGCCAGAGGTTCATAGTTTTTAAGAGCAGCCTTCCAAAGAATACAGGCTTTTATATGAACTCTCCTAATCTGTAAATGATAGGAAATAATTTATCCTAAAACAAATAAAGAACAAACCCCGAGCAAGCCCAATAAAATCTGGCTATTGGTCTGACTTGGCCCATAAGCTTCTGATTTGTGATTTCCACTCAATTTTTTGGACATTGTTTAACAGTCTCTTACTCATCCTCCACCTTTCAGTGAGACATCACCATGTGGCACAGTCTTCCTCTGCATCTGAATCCCCAGCCTTATTCTGGCTTGGTTTGGTGTTAATGGGGGTGCCCCCACACACTCTGACTTCCCCATTCCCTGATCTTCTCACGTACAGTGACCTCCACTTTCACTGTACTTGAGCCACTCACATGCATGGCCCCACAGCGACCTTGTCATCTCCTAGGTCACATTCTAATTTCTGACCATAACTTCCTATCTTTTTACTTTAGGAACTCAATAATTTATACTATTTCTATCTTTTAAAAGAGACTCTCAGACCATTGATCTCTATATTCTTCATGTCTAGAAGCCCCTTTCTCATTTCATCTCCAGCCTCATGATACTTCAACCTCTGTCTAGCCAATGGAATGGCTCCATTGGCTTTCTTTCATAGTTGGCTGGTAAAAACTTAATCCTGGATCTAATTACATATTATCCTTCTCAGCCAGTATTGCTAAGGATTGTAGAGAGACCCACACAGTTCTGCAAATTAATATCATGGCAGCTTCATGGTTCTGAGACACTACTGGCTCTCTGTTGCTACCCTGTAATCATTCCTTAGTTGGCTCTCTCTCTAGTTCTCTAGATTAGCTCTTTCATGCCTCCTTCATTCCCCTTCTCTCCTCAAATGTTTGACTTTCACAAGTTAAACATGGCCTTGCTTCTTACTTCACAGAGAAAGTAGAAGTCACAGATGAAAACACTCCCAACTCTCCCTTAACTTACTGCCACCAAACTTAAAATTTATCTACAACTACCTCCATGCCTCCCTCTTTCATTTCTGTTATAATGGAAGAGTAGCATCCCCACCTGGGCTGACGCCTCCACTTGTCCTCTGGAGCTCTTCTCTCCTAGTTCTTAGCAGCCTGGCTTGATCAGCGTTCCCAATCTCTTCCCTGCGAGTCACCATGTTCCTTCCCTTTTGGCTTCTTCCTACCAGGACAGGTCTTTCATCCTGAATATCCAATTCCTTTTAGGCCTCATGGCACCTTTTTTTTAATTTTTTTTTATTTTATTTTATTTTTTAAAGAAACACATTCAGCCTCTCTGCTTCTTTACTTTCCATTCTCTATTCTACCCACTGCACCCTGGCTTCTGCCCTTATCACTCCACTGAAACTGTTCTCAGCAAGGTCATTGATGACTATTTTATGGCTGAATCCAATGGAAACTTTTAAACTATTACCTTCCCCGAACTCCCTGTTGTAGCTGACACTTTGCATGGTCTTTCCTTGCAAGTTGAAAGCTCATTTCCTGGGCCTCCATGACCACACATAGCAGCTGAATTCCCTTACCTCATCAGGCTCTTTACTAGGCTACCCTTCCTTTTCTCACTCTTAAATATCACCGTGGGTTCTGTCCAAGGTCCTCTTCTAGTCTTATTCTTGTGCTCCTGTGGTTATTTTAGGATTCCACAACTTGTCTAGGGAAACTGAGATAGAGTAGAAGGGGTAGGGTGCATCTTTTGTGATGAGAAATAGTGGAAAGGAGGTTAGTAAAGCATGCTGGTGGCAGAAGATGAAGAGACTGATATGTCAGAAAGGAAGTTGGCAACAAATGAACAAGTATTGGGTCTAGAGTGTCTATATCAAGTGTTTTAGATGTTAGGACATGATCTCTTATTGTATAATACAGTATATGTCTAGACTTTATCATGGGATCCTGGGAAGGAGCTTCTAAACGCTTGGAATTTCCAAAATGATAGTAAAGTTTTTGCTATTCATGGTGGGCCCTTTGGACCACACTTGAATTTATGCTAATGAAGTAAGTGCAGTGAACCCTTACATAGTTTCTGGACGATGAGTGATCATGTTGGGAAGGCCAACCATGTGTCTGGAGTATCGGGGCTTTGAGCCAATGACATTGGTCCAGCCTTCAGGAGTGGAGGGCAGCTGGAGACTGAGTTTAACCACACGGCCAATGATTCCATTAATGATGCCTACGTAAAGAAACCCCAGTGAAAATCTGGATGCCCAGGCTTCTGGATTTGTGAACATCAGTGTGGTGCATCCTGATTCCACGGGGGAGGACACAAAAGCTTCACAGTCTGGACCTTCCCTGGCCAGGCCCTGTGTATATTTCAATTTAGCTGGCCCAGGGAGTTGTGTCCTTTATGATGAAGCCTTAATACATATAACACATTCTTTAAGTCTGTTAATCATCCTGAATGACTGAACCGAGGGAGCTATGAGACCCCCCGAATGTGTAGCCAGTTGGTCAGAAGTGCAGGTGGCCTAGGACCCCTGAACTTATGGCTGTTGCCTGATGGGAGGGCAGTCTTGTTGGAAACTGAGCTCGTAACTCGTGAAGTCTGAACCAGGTCCGAGTAACCAGTGTCAGAATTGGGCTGCTATATTGTACCTCAGTAGGAGAAAGGATGCAGACTCAGTGAGGGCCTCATCTAAATGAGACAGATGAGTAGAGAGGAATATAGAGGACTACACAGTCACAGGACATTAGAGGCAGAACCAGATTTATTTAGAAACTGTCTCTCTAGGGTTGGGGGTAGGATAGCAATAAGGAGATTTCCAAAAAAGGCAGACAGATTATTCACTTTAAGTCTGGTCTTACTTTCCTTTAACAGCGTTTGTGCTTCTGAGGTCTTGGATCTGTCCCTCAAAAATTCTCAACTACTATATATTTCCAAGTTTAAAAATATGCCTTTTTCTTTCATCCCCTAGAAAAGGCAGAGAGCAACTCTTGGGGATAATAATGACACCGTTTAAGCTGTGCTCTCTTGTAGTCAAAATTGTGTCAGCCATATTGACCCCTGATGGGATTTATGGTGGCTTAGATCTCTGTTGGAGAAATAAGTTTCAGGCTGTAGGCAGATGGAAAAAGGTCTAGGGCTTGGAGCATATTATTTTAGTGAAATTGGGAAGAAATTCACTTGAGCCTTCCTCCCTTCCCCCCTCCCCCCCTTTTTTTTAGCTGTAAAACCTAAAAAAAAAAAAAAAAAAAGATTGTCCATATTCTCCAACCCATGTCTGTACCCTGATCTCACTGGGCTCTCTTTCATCCTGAGTATTTCCATTTTTGACAGTAATATGAACTCCCATAATGTGTTGATCTTCTATGATGTTGCTGGTCACCAAGCCAGCTCCTTATAGACCCTTCCTCTCCCAACCCAGTTTCAAGTCATAAATGTCTCCATTTTACAGATGAGGAAACTGCAGCTTAGAGAGTTCAGTCACTTTGTAAATGACTCTTGTTTAGAATTCCACTTGGTTGGAGTCCAGGTCTACCCAACTTCACCTCTTCAGGGTGAGACAGGTGCTGATCCTGGAGCTGGAGAAAGAGAATGTTTGAGACTCGGTTCTTATCCTTCTAAGGAGCTTGCAGTCAAATCAGAGAGACTGCTATTTTCTGATGAAGGTGCTAGTTTGGGGCAAGAATGGTGGAATAGAGACTTTTCTTAAAATCATGGCCTGCTGTTAAGGCTAAAAGATCACCAAGAAGGATCCCTAGCAGCAGCTTATTTGGAAAAAGCTTGCCTCTCTACTTGAGCCTTCAAAAGATTATTGCATATACAGTTGACATTTGAATAACACAGATTTTGACTGCATGGGTCCACTTATACATGGAATTTTTTTTAATAAACACCTATACTGTTTTCCATCCATCATAATAAGGACTCTGCAGATACAGAGGGGTGACTGTATGCATTAATCTACCCTTTTTATAGGGGTCTGAATACCCATGGATTTTGGTATCTGCAGGGGTCCTGGAACCAATTACCCATTGGCACCAGGGATGCCAAGGGACAATATAGGTTTTGGGAAGCCAAAAGTTATACAGTTGACCCCTGAAAAATGTGGGTATAAACTACATGGGTCTACTTACACTCCAGTGTTTTCAATTGACCTGCGCAGTTCAAATCTGCCGTGTTCAAGGGTCAGATGTTGGTTGAGAACCTGCAAAGGGCCAACTTAAGTTATAAGAGGATTTACAGTTGGTGTTGTTCAAGGGTCACCTGTATTTGAATTCGAACCTTATTGTCTTTCCTTTGTAACCATGCCAAATCCCACTCCTAACACTTCATGCTAGTTTTAAAATTTCCAAGTCAGGAGACAGAAAGTAACATTATTGACATTTACTACACTTAGAGAACTTCATACCCTTTAAAAATATTTTTAATCCTTTTAGAGATCAAGATGCAGGGGCTCTGTGTTCAGCTTCCCTAAAATTTTACAGCTTTAAGAATGAATCCATGATTCAACCTGACTCTAAGGAAATGCTAGTCAGCATCTCAAGGTTCTTTTTTATACTGCATGGGTAGTAATCCTATAATGTCAATGGCACTTTTAACTTTTGCAAGCGTTTGCTACTGTTCTGTTCTTAGTAAATCTAAGAGCCCCGGCTTTATGAGGCGGCTGGGACCCATGCCTCCATTTGATTGAGGAAACTGAAGTGGACATGTAGTGTTTAGTGACTTGGGGACTAAACTAAACTCCTAAGGGAAGAGACAGAAGAACACAATTCTTTCAACACCACCAACTTTTAAGTGGACTTGAGAGAGAGAGAGAGAGAGAGAGAGAGAGAGGTAGAGAGAGAGAGAGAGAAATGGCCTGAAATCCTATAGGAGCCAGTCATTGCACTCTGCATTTTAATTTACTCTTTATAACAACCAGTCAAGTCAAGGGTGATTGTCCTTGTTTTGCAGATGAGAACTGGGCCCAGAGAGGTTACAAATGGCCCCAAGTCACACAGTAAGTGCAGGTCCACTCTTATTACAGCACACTGGCTCACATGTCTAACTGTCAACAGGATCTTCCAGTTGAACTTGTTAAAAAAAACATGTGTAAGTCTAAAATATAAAAAACAAATCCATTAGTCCAGTGTGCTCTTTTCTCCACCATCCCCCCATCTCACCTACCCTCTTCCAGGTAAGCACCCTGACAGGTGACTCTGCTTGGTCAGTCTGCCCCTTCCCTGAGTTCACTACCATTGTTTCTACTTCAGCTCCCATGTGCAATGGGTCTTGCTGATGACCACCTCATGGCTATCTGACCAAGTGGCACTCACTGTTTGCTTCCTTCACTTTTTGCAGGCTTTACACTAGTCCCTTTTCTGAAAACTCAGTCCTCCCTCGGTTTCTGGGCCACCAATCTCCTTGTTATCTCCCACCTCTCTGACTTTGGCCTCTCACTCTCTTCATATGTTCTCTTATTTAATCTTTAAGTGTCTATGTCCTCAATCTTCTGCTTGGATTGGTTTACCCAACCAATAGTTATTGCATGTTTATCATGTCAGGCCCTGTGCTAGGCACTGATGATCAGAGATAAGTGAGCGGCCGCCAAATGGCCTGAAGTGTGAGAAACTGGCCTGCTCTGGTCCCTCCAGGCTGACTGCCCAGCCCAGTGGTCGGCAAACTCATTTGTCAACAGAGCCAAATATCAACAGTACAACCATTGAAATTTCTTTTGAGAGCCAAAATTTTTAAACTTAAACTTTTAATGCCACTTCTTCAAAATAGACTCGCCCAGGCCGTGGTATTTTGTGGAAGGGCCACACTCGAGGGGCCAAAGAGCAGCTGGTGGCTCACGAGCCACAATTTACTGACCACTGGCCCAGCCCATTCATTGCCCGCTCCTTTGTCTGCACAACTGCTGCTCTTCCCAGAACTCAGTGAGCTTTCTCTTGCCTCCAGGCTTTTGAGGAATAGTTTCCTCAGCCAGGAATGTCCTCTGCAGCTCTGTTTGCTCAGCTCTTTCATTGTTCAGGATGTGGCTCATGCATCATTTCTCCTGAGTCTTTACTGACTCACCAGGTAGGCCAGGAGCCTGCCTCTGTACTCACGTACAATGTAACTGAACTTGTCTCAAAGTCTGTCCACTCCAAGATGGCAGGCGTCAGGTCTTAGGCTCTTTAGTATGACCAGCACCTAACACAGTCCTTTGTGTGTAGCTCTTTGAAGAACGAATGAATCAAGTTGGCCATGACTGCTTCCTGCCCCTTTCCAGCCTGGACTCCTGTTCCTCCTCCTCTGTCTGCATTATTCATTGTTGTCCGCTGTGGTTGTACATTAGGTTAGGACCCAGCTCAAAACTTTGTACACAATGGGTATTCAATAAAGATTTTTGAATAACAGCATGGATGCCTAACAGCGTAGCTTTTGCAAATTCAAATTCAAGCCAAGTGTTTCCTGTCGCTGAGCACCCACACCCAGAAAGCTGATTCTAGGAAATGTTGCTTTGGCAAGATTTGGCTCCTGAAATGTATTACTGTGTTTAGTTCTCTTTCACAAAATAAAGTTTTCAAAGCCCATATTGGTTGTTGATTTGTGTAACCAAGTGACACATAATTTTTGTTTTAACTTCCAGAAAAACAGTAGTCAAGGAGGTGGGGTTCGGGTGAGACAGGAGTACGAGGAGATGACTGGCTTTCATTATATAAGAATTCATGCAATTTGCCATGGTTTCTGGTAAATGCTGGCAAACGTTTGTTTGGCCCCAGGCCCTGTAAAGGCACTAAGCTGCTTCCTTTCTGATGTTTCTGCAAGACGGAGTCAAATCTGGCAGGACAGGAGTAGGGCAGGGACAGGGTGGGTGAAGGGGATGGGTAACGCCACCCAGCTGTCCTCAACTCCTGTCCTCAGGTCATATCTGGACTTACTAAGTCTTTGAAAACAAAGTTGCATGGATGTCCATTATATGTGGCTCAAAACTCTGAGGGAAGACACTTGCACACCTTCTTACTCCCCCGCCCAACCCCCCCTGGCACCCCGTGTCCCCCAAATACATAGGACAGAGCTCAAATATCAGGGGTCTTAATCATTGTCACTGACTAACTGCAACACCTGTATCATGACCATAAACTTATTTAATCTTCACAGGAACACTCGAGAGAGGTGCTTCACCCCATTTTATAGACAACAAACTGAGGACCAGAGAAGCTCAGTGACAGTGGCCAGCTCCTAAGTGGCCGGGCTGTGCCGTCATCCTGACTTTCCAGCCGTGATCACTGCACTGCTGTGAAGGTGACCTGACTGAGGAAGACAGTGGGCACAGACTGGCAGGAGATGCTTCTTGGAGTGGCCCCGTGAGGTATGAGAAGAAGTACTGGAGCAGAGGTGCGGTGGGCTGAGTCTCTAGGGACAGAAGAGGGGACACTCTGGAGCCGATTCCATTGGGCAAAGAGGTGAGTGTCCCCCTGCCGGTGCCATGGCGGCCTTGCTCCACTCCAGGAGACATGCCAAGGAAGCCTTTCGGCTTCTTCCCTCTATCTGGAGTTTGGGGAAAACTCAGTGCGAACAGGCCCATAAAACCGACCTGAGCTGGTCATTATAACCCCAGAAAAGGTTAAGAAACAGGTGGCGGTTGGCAGGAGAGGCATCGAGCGAGCTCTCAGAGAAGCCGGCTTGCTTACCTCTGGCTTTTTATCTACTGGTGCCGGGCCTTCCATTTGCCAGGCGGCAATGACAGCAGCTTTTATGAGTAAGCAATTTTTTAATGAACTTGTTCCAAATGTGTGCTCCGTTCTTGGAACTCTCTGTGCTCTGAAGCAGCTTTAGCATCATGGCCTCCGGTGGAGCAGCCAGGCTCTTGCTGGCCTTTATGCAAGCAGTGTCACTTGCTCTGCCTCATTCTTCTCTAACCTCGACGAAAGAGGATGAAGGGGTAGAAAAACATAATAACAACAGCCTTTTCTTGTGCTTATTATATGCTGGGCATTGTTCTAGATGTTGTGCATTCATCTTTTTATTGTGTCCTAACATCACCTTGGGTCTAAGGTATTTCTAAGCCCCATTTTACGGAGAACACTGTGGCTCAGAGACATGGAGCAACGTGTCTGATGTTTGGTAGTAAGTGATAGAGACAAAACCTGAACAGCACAGGGCTGTCTGCCCACAGAGCCTGTGCTCCCGACCCCGCTGCTGTGTAGGGTGGACCGGTGGGGCTGCTTACATCAGCCTATGCCAAGGAGGAGCTGGGGGGAGGGAGGATTATCTCAGGACACTCGTTACTGCTGTGCAATCACGTGCCATGCTGGCCCATGCAAGAGCCGTTGTAATTCAGTGCCGTTGGCTCTGTAATTATGGACAATTTTCTGGTCTTTTGCTTTCATGGAGGGAAATAGAAGAGTTTAGAGAGCTCCCTAAAACTTGTTGCTGTGCATAATAATGCTACCTTCCGTCTTGGAGAATGGCTGCAGCATTTATCCCGGAGCTCAAAGAATTTTCATGTTGTAAATTGGTTTCTTTATGGAGACAGGATCTGTGGCCATCTTATTCCAAACCCTGCCCCTGCCCAACTGGATTGAGGCTGTTGCAAGTCCCCTTCCTTGTCACCCTGTAGGCTGCTCCCAGTGGACAGGGACAAAGAGCTTCTCCATCCCATCCACTGGCTGCGAGTCCAGCTGTGGGTGCAGCTGCGGTTCAGATCTGCTCCCAACACCTTCTTTCTCTGTGACTTTCCACCAGTCTCCCTGAGCTTCTATTTCCTCACCAGTAAAATGGGAATAAATTTAAGAATATCTCTCAGAGGACTATTGGGAGGGTTAAAAGAAATGATGCATGCAAAATGATCGGCTCAATAAAGGTTAGCAAGGTTATTATTCCCTTAGTTTTAGCTCCTATCTAAATCTTGCAGTTAAGTATTGGGAGCCACTATTAAACCATGGCTAGTATATTCCATATGTCAACAAATGTACAGAGAGTGCCAGGAGCCAGGATCTCTCTAGGACCCTGTTTCCTAATGCATTTTTAGTTTCAGTGTCTGTTTATGGGGTGAAAAGTGCAATGAGCAGAGTTTGTTGTGGAGAGAGCCCCTCATCTCCCATTCCTCCCATCTCCCTCCTTGTTGCACAGGCTCCCTTCTCTCGCACCTGGTACCCTCCTACTGACCCCGGGCTCCCCAGAGCTCCACCCTGGAACACTCAGGCACCTGGGCCCTTACCTTTTGATTAAGGCACAGCCAGGCCCTTTACAGAGAGGGATATATTTGCTTGGTGTGACCCAGAAATGGATTTGTTTCTCTCCAATTAGTTGGGAAATCGAACTTGATCTATGAAGAAGGCAGATTTATAGCCTGAGCTGATACATGACTGCCCTGGCTTTGTTGTAATAAAAGATGAAATTGCTCCAGTGGGGTCTTGGGTGGGCTTCAGGCTGGGCTTCTAATGACTGTTCCCGCCAATATTCAGAGTCTGAGTGAGGCCGGCCAGGGTGATCAAATAGCCCTTCCTAGTAGATAAAAAATAATTTGGGAGCTGAGAAGAAGGCAGTTGGAGTGTTTCACTTTGTCTTTCCTTTCCTGGGACTTGATGATGCTCATGAGGTGTGGAAAATAGAGCTGTTCTGGCTAATTTTTTCAACAAAAGTCTGTGGAGATTACGTACCCTTAGGGCAGATGGCTGCCATCTTGGCCTCCACCCTGGATTAGGCTGTTTCTCTCTACTTCGCTTCTGAGCTTTCCTTTCTCTGCCTCTCTTCAGCTGTCAATCTGCTTTTGTTCTGTTTGCTGCCTCATCCTTTCTGCTCCTGCCTTTTGCTCCTTGCTTCTTGCTATCTATATATACATCTTCCTATTTCCCTCCCTCCCTCTCTCTTTCTCTGCCCTCCTCATCCTCTTGGCTGGTGCATCTCATTCTCTGTTTTATTTGCCTCCCTTCCTCCACTGGTCTTATTTTTGGTTCTCTTTACCTCTGATTCTGGTTCATAATATCTTGAAAGAGGATTTGATAATGCTTGCCTGACCCTGCCTGACACTGGTGAGTGATTCTCCCCAGCAGCTTTTGATGTGGTCTGTGTGAGTGATGAAAGCTGCTCCATTTGCTCTTCAAAGCTCTGCTTATGGGGTGCTTGGGTGCATCTTCTCAGGATATCACTTTTTCTCTCTCAAGAAACCAGTCCATAGTAGAGGACAAAGCCATGCCACTTCCCATTTGTTCATTGTCTTCACAGATATCTTAATGCTTACAGGAGAAGGATGATATTGTACAAATCCACTTAAATTTTTAAAAAATCCATTTTAAAAATGCTGTTATTCCTAGAGTCCTTATGTCAGAGATTTTTAATTTGAATATAACCATTCTCAGCCCGAATGTGGACACTTTGATTTGGACACTGGGTAATAAAACAGAAGAAAAATGCTGTTTGATGTTAATATCAGAATCCAAGCACTTTGGTACTTGGCTACTTAGGATGTGGTCAGTGAAAAATCAGAGGAGCTAAAATGGAAAGAATAGTTGGGCCAAGTCCTGTTAAGTACTTATCACCTGGATCCCAAAAGCATATGAAAAGATGAGGTGCACATTTTACCTGGATTAGGTTTCTGCTATTTCTATTTTTCAACATAAAATTAGAAATCAGGCACCTGTACTTACACATCCAGTGCTTGAAGAAAGAGGATGGACAAAAATAGTCTGTAAAACTTTTTTCTAGCTCACAGACTCACCCATTTTGAGAATTTAATACATCAGGTATGATAAATATAGTGCATAGAATAGATTACTGAGTTTTGTGCTAGAATACCTGAATTTAAATACAGATTTGGAAATTATGTGTTGAATGATCTTCAATGCATTAAAATTTTTTAACAGCTTTACTAAGGGGTAATTTACATACCGTAAAATCCAGCCATTTTTGGTGTGCAGTTCAATGTTTTTTTTAGCAAATTTATAGAGTTGGGTAACCATTGTCACAATGCAATTTTATAACATTTAAAATAAATCTTTTAACCTCTCTCCATTTTCTTTCTTCACCTTAAATTGGACTTATGTGGTGGATTGATTGCAAAAGTGACCACAATCCTTCAACACATTGCAATATGACTTTGTTGCTTCTTCCATAGAAGAGGTAGAACCAATTTCTCCAGATCTTGAATCTGGGGCTGGCCTTGGGACTTGCTCTGACAAATAAATTGTGGTCCAAGTGATGGTATACTAATTCTAAGCCTAGAACTGAAAAGGTCTTTTTGGCTTCTGCTTGCTCTTGTGGAAACCTGCTGCCTCTGCCATGAGTACAAGGTTGGGCTGGCCTGCAAACAATGAAAAATTGTATGGGGAGAGGCTCCAATTATTAATGCCACCTTAAAAGGTTAGGCCAGCTTAGCTCACCTTCCCCAAATGCCTTCCAGCCAAATATAGGTATGTGAACACAGTCCACTGAGATCAGCCAAGCCTATCCTAGAATTGATGAGCCACCCTGTAGACTCACAAGAAACAATGGAAGGTGATAATACTAAGCTTCAGTGTGGTTTGCAAATCATCATTACTGTGGCAATAACTAACTGATATAGTGTGGTCATGAGAATCAGTTTCTTAGAAGCTATGAAAACATCTAGTACTCTGCCTATTACATAGTAGACTTTCACTATATTTTAAAAATATTCAACTTAAACATTTATAGAAATCCTCATGTGTAAAGCACTAGGTTTGAGATTGTCAGTGGGCGGTTCAGAACTTGAAAAAGACAAGATGGAAATCTTTCAGGAGTTAGCTCCAGCAGGGAAAACATAAACAGTTATAATACAGAACAGCCTGTCCCTCTATTATAATATTTATGTCTAAATGGTTCCTACATTGTCTGCAAATAGCCATGTTCTTCTTTCCTTGGTATTTCACTTTGCTTGAAAATGTGTTCAAAGGGATATGGTTTATTGAAAAAACACCTCAACAGCACATTGGCCAAAATTACATTTTATTGGTATGTCCAAGGACCATGTTTGCATTCACAGGAAACAGCCTCTGTCCAAGGTTGGCCGGGTGAAATGCCTCATGTAGCCAGGAAAACAGAAAAGCAGACATGGAATCAGAGCCAGGGTTGGGAAGTGAATGAAAGTGGAGAGAGAAGTGGGTGGGAAAGTATCAATTTCTAAAATGACCAGAAGCTTAATTCTAAGAATGCCTAAGGAGCAGCGCACTGCTTACCAGACTTGTTTTGCTTGTCCCTGGATATTCTAGACTCTAGAATCTAGAGGTTTGGGGTTGGGAGGAGAGAAGGAAGTGGGAGTTCACAGACAAGACCAGTTGCTGTGGTCAGTTGGGCTCAAGCAGATTCTCTGAATTCATACTCTCCAGGGAGTAGGCCATCTGGGTAGTGTGACAGCACAGTGCAGAGCCTGAAGCAGGAGCCAGGGGCCTTAGTTCTGGTCCTAACTCTGACACTGAAGAATGCTTGCTGTGTGACCATAGACAAGTCACTTTCTTCTCCCAGCTGATTTCTTAGGTCCTTTCTAGTTCAAAGCACCTGTAACTTTGGGTCTAATTCACCCACTAAGTTGAAGAAGGAGATCAAAATCAAAACAAACAGAGGCAGATGGCAAGGCTTTCTCATAATATGCATGGACCTTTAGAAAATGGGGCTATTTGGGAAAGCAAATCAGAAGTCAACAGGTGATCTGGGAACCCTCTCCACTTCTCTGCTGAGTGCATTGAGTTCTCACCATGACTGTCTTCATGGACTCCAGAGGTCCTGCCTACTCCCCCACCTGGGACGAGATGGCTGAGTGAGCAGCTTCCCTCTTCTTGTGGAACAAGGATTTCAAAAGGAGTTTCTTAAAATGAACATGAGCTGTTTAAACACAGATAAAGATTCCTAGCAATCTGTTGGGGGTGAGAAGATGGTCTTTTTTTCCAGGAGGTGCAAATAAAAGAAACTCAAAGAGTAAAGTGAGCTCCTTGCACTGAAGCTGGGTGAAACCAGTGCTCTCTGTGCTGGTTAGGGTCTTTTAGGATTACTGTCAGCCATCCCAAGGATAACTGGTCAGATTCTGGGACATCTTTGGGAGACACAATCCTTGAATCCTCCTGAAGCACCACTGGGAGGTGGTGAAGGAAGAAGCAGCAGAAGTTCCGGCTTCAGAAGGCCTCAGCCTAGGTCTGAATCCCCAGGAAGTGACATCTCTCTCCTGCTGTAACTAACTTTGACTGCCACCTTTCAGATCAGGTCCACTGAGTCCCACTGAGAAGTCATTTGGCTTCCCACCACAGGGGCCCCTCTGAGGCCCGAGGCTCACCTCTCTTGAGAAGAATGGCAGTGAGAAAGGAGCCAAGCTACAGGAGACTGGACTGCCTGGTCTGGCTAGGCTAGATCATTTTTTTTGCATTCACTAAACTTCCTGTATTAAAGCTGTGGAGAGAAAAAAGATGAAATTTCTCTTTTGGTTGACAAGAAATTCACAGTCTAGGAGAAGAAGACAGCGTCTATATAACCATATGGTAAGAACTATACATAGACATTAAGTTAAGAACCAAGAGAGGCATCTAATACATCTATGGAAGATCAGAGAAGACTTCCTGGAGGAAGTGATGTTTGAGCTGAGGGTTAAGGATAAGCAGGAGTTAGCTCTGTGAAGAGAAGCTCTGGAGTGGGGCAGGGCATTCCAGAAAGAATAGGCAGCATGGAACAGGCATGGGATGAAAACGGAACAGCAAGGTTGGGAACTATAAGCAGTCTATTGCACTGGGATTGGTCCAATCAATGGGTTTACTGACTCTTCTCACTGTGCTTCCTATCCTGATTCCACCCCCTTTGCCCCCCCTCCCTTCTCAAAGAACACAGCATGGGGGCTTGAATGCCCAGTTTTTACTCTTTAAGGAAAAGTTCTTATGGAATTAGCAGAATGTATTTCCTGGAACTCCTACATTGTGACTTCTCAGGAGGGCGTAAAGAGCCATTGACTAATTGAGGGCAAGTCATTCCGCCCCCACTGTTCCATAACTACCTCTGCAGCAATTTGGAGGAAGTAGGCCAGAGGTCACCAGGAAACAATGGCTCCTACCTCAAAGCAAGCTGTGATTAGTCATAATGAAGCAACAGCTACATACACCAACAGGTCTAGTTGGCAGCGGATAAAGCTCTTACCTCAGAGAAAAACCAGGGCTGGAAGTGAATGTGCTGAAGATCTGCTGCCTTCTTGCTTTTTTATGGTGGCCATGGTGGAAGTGGGGTGGTGGGGAGGGAAGTGGGGAGACATATGATACATGCATTTATGCTTCTAGTCACCAAATAAATAGGCAACCCCCAAAGTTATCCTCACTATTCAGCTTTTTTTGTCTCCTTCCTTAAATAAATCTTCTCCTTGGGTCACTTGTAGAGGACCTGCAAATGCTCTTGGGGTCTGTCAGGAAACACCTTATCCCACAACGCAGGCGCTCTGCAAATTGGTAGGTTTTCTGTCCTCCTGTGACAAGTTCTATAGGAAGCGTACTTGTGACCTGACACTTTAAGAGGACTTTTATAAGAAAGAAGTTCTTTCTGGTAGAGGACTTGGAATCATAGTACGAGGAGCTGGAAATAACCTGTTTCATTTTGTAGGTCAGGAAACTGAGTTGAAGATAAGAGGGAAGTGACTTGCCAAATTAGAGAGGAATAAAATCCGACCACTTGAGTCAAACCTCCTGCTCCTTGAACACCTCTGCCTGCCCCCATGCTGCTGTTCTGGCCGTTGTCACAAAGCATAGCATACTGTTTAATTACGTTTTAAATGAGCATTGGCGTTAAAAGAAGCCACATAAAGAACCACATTGTATTGGGATGGGTAAATTCAATGCTCAAATGAACTAAAACGACATTGACACTAAAAATGTCCCTCTAATATTCCTTGAATATGCAAACAGAGACACCACTGGGGGCCTCGACTTGGATTGTTTTGATTCAAGTGGGAATTCATGTTTAACAGGTCTTCCTGCCCATTGTTCAAATACACCTATATTTTCTGAGTTATTTTTGCATTCATAATTCTTGACAGGAAAATCTTCCTATATAATCTTTGCTTTATTTCTTTGTTTCAGCAGATTACCTTTGGTGTCTAATAGAGCAACAAGTCACGTCCCGTGACTCCAGGCTTGCTATTTCACAGCATACCAAACTCAACCACAAGACTTTACCTCCAAACTCACCCAAATCAAGGGTGGAGGTGGGGTAGCTCTCTGTCCCTGGGGAGGTGAAATCTCTGACCAAATTAGTATGTTACTTTTTTTTTTCCATTTTTTTGTCAAATGCTTTTTTTTGCATCAATTGATATGATCATTTTTTTTATTTTTTAAAAAAACTATTTTTATTGATTTCTGAGAGAAAAGGAGATGGAGAGACAGAAACATCAATGATGAGAGAGAATCATTGATTGGCTGCCTCCCTCAAGCCCCCTGCTGGGGAGCAAGCCCACAACCCAAGCAGGTGCCCTGACCAGGAATCAAACTATTGGGTCGGCAACTAAGTAATTGCGGCTTTCACACATATATGGCTTCAGTTGAATTTTTAGGTTTGCAGACATAGTACAAATGTAAAACACATTTTGTTATTTGATAGTTGGCTATTCAGCTGTTAATCAGTAAAAAAAAAGTTTTTTGATCTGTTTTGTAGTTTTCGTTTGGCTTTCGTTGAAAAATGGAAAATCAAAAGGAACATTTTCGTCATATTTTGCTTTTTTATTTCCGCAAAGGGAAAAACGCATCGCAAGCTCATAAAAAGTTATGTGCTGTTTATGGTGACGAAGCCTTAAAAGAACGGCAGTGTCAAAATTGGTTTGCCAAATTTCGTTCTGGTGATTTTTCACTCAAAGATGAAAAACGCTCTGGTCGTCCAGTTGAAGTTGATGACGCCCTAATCAAAGCAATAATCAATTCGGACTGTCACAGTACAACACGTGAGATTGCAGAGAAGCTTCATGTATCACATACATGCATTGAAAATCACTTAAAACAACTTGGCTATGTTCAAAAACTCGATACATGGGTTCCTCACGAACTGAAAGAATCACAGTTAATGCAACGCATTAGCAGCTGCGATTTGCTAAAGAAACGTAATGAAAATGATCCATTTTTAAAACGACTGATAACTGGCGATGAAAAATGGGTTGTTTACAACAATATCAAGTGGAAAAGATCGTGGAGCAGGCCAGGTGAACCAACTCAAACAACATCAAAAGCTGATATTCATCAAAAGAAGGTTTTGTTATCAGTTTGGTGGGATTACAAAGGAATTGTCTACTTTGAACTCTTACCACCCAACCGAACGATCAATTCTGATGTCTACATTGAACAACTAACGAAATTAAACAATGCAGTTGAAGAAAAGCGGCCCGAATTGACAAATCGAAAAGGTGTTGTATTCCATCATGACAATGCAAGGCCACACACATCTTTGGTCACTCGGCAAAAATTAATGGAGCTTGGTTGGGATGTTTTGCCACATCCACCATATAGTCCTGACCTTGAACCATCTGATTACTTTTTGTTTCGACCTTTACAAAACTCCTTGAATGGTAAAAATTTCAATAATGATGATGATGTCAAATCGTACCTGATTCAGTTTTTTGCTAATAAAAACCAGAAGTTTTTTGAACGTGGGATTATGATGCTGCCTGAAAGATGGCAAAAGGTCGTTGATCAAAATGGGCAATACATTACAGAATAAAGTTATTTAGTTCCATAAAAAAATTGTCTTTGATTTTCTTTAAAATCCGCAATTACTTAGTTGCCGACCCAATATTATATGACCTCCTGGTTCCTAGGTCTATGCTTAACCATTGACCCACACCAGGCAAACCAAATGGGTATGTTCTTTCTCAATTTTTTCAAAGTTCCCCAGGGTAGTAGGGGATGATGGAATCCAGAGAGCTCTGACATCAACTTTCACTGAAGCTACACAAGCTCAGATATGGGGAAGAATCATCCATGTGAGTGTTGCTGAAATATTGGTGAAATACTACTCCTTGCTATTTAAGTCATTCATCCGTGATAAAAAAGACGTCTCTTAGGGATGATTTAGGTCAGTGGTGTCCAACCTTTTTTAGTATGGAGAGCACATTTTAATCTCACAAAATTTATAGACCTGCAGATAAAGACACTTAACAGTTTAGGAATGCATTGGTAGAACAAACGCTTAATATCACAGGCCATCAACTTTCAAGGAATTTGAATGCAATTAATCACAACCTTATCTACCGTATTTTCCGGCGTATAAGACGACGTTTGAAAAGAAAAAAAGCCTGCTCAGATTGGCCAGAGTCAGAGACTCGGTCTATTAAAAAAAGAACTGGTGTTGCCTCTGAGGTGGGGGGTAGTCTTATACAGCGAATATAGGCCTAAACCTATGTTTTAACTGTAAAATTAGGGGAGTTGTCTTATACGCCGGAAAATACGGTATATAATATCCCAAATTTGAGTTATTGCTCTCACTGTGTTTCTGTAACTCTCTGTGCCTGTCTTCACCACTGGACTGGAAACTCCACAAGGCCAGAGCTGTTTTGACTTGTTTACTATCTATTGTATACTCAGCACCTAGCACAGTTCCTGGCACAGAGTAGGCGCCTCATGACTAGCTGTAGAGTGAATGAATAAGTACATCAGACTATATGTACATGAGTCATGCATGCTATTTAGCCAAACTATCGGTACTGATTCATGCCAACGTGGTGTTCCCATGGGCTCCTAAGGCCCATGGATTGGAAACCATGGATTTAGGTGTGCATTCTTGTGTCCAATATTTTGTTCTATGTTCTCCGTAGGCAGTTTAATGGTTAGCAGACCACAGACACTGGTCTCTGGGTTTAGAGACAAATGATAACTAAAGCTGGGAGCCTGGGCCAGTTGACCTTCCGAGGTCCTTTCCAAAACAGAAAGTCCATCCTGAGAACAAAAGACACAGCTAAAAAAGCTGCCCCTCCCCAACACCCACAGAAACAGGGAGGCTGATGACAGCTTCCCTCAAGAGTCAACATCTGTAGGAGCAAATTCTAAACTAATCTCTGGGAGCCTCTAGGCATGTTCTTTGTTATTTCAACCCCAAACGGGCTGGTGAAGGTACTTTGCCTCTTTCCTCTGTCAGCCTCTTTGCGTGGGGCTCGCTGATAACCGAAGTGACACTCAGTAAATAGTCTTTGTCTTGTGAGACTTCAGCTGGGTGTAGAGACGAGCAGGGAATGGAGGAGTTGAAAGCAAGAATGCTTGGTTTAAAAGATGCCTCATGTGTGCATGCCTCACAGAGTGTGTGCATTAATATTTAAATGCTGACATCCTTCTTTTGTCTTTAGATAACACTTATCCTCTTGATTCCCCTTGCTCCTCTCCGCACTTTCCAAACAAAGAGAGAGTAATATTCCAGGTGTGAACAAATCTGGGAGGTTTACTGCTTAACATTCAGAAATTCATAGCCCCAAGGAAATGAGTAAAAGAGAGGAGGGGAGAGAGCAAGAGAGATGAAAAACAGACTCTCCCCACCTGCTATTTAGTGATTAGCTCCCAGATAAGAAAGGCAAAGATGGCATTCCAGGAGATCAGAACTTGCCCGGACGGAACTCAAAGTAAAGTAGGGCTTGGAGAACAACAGTGCAGCCAGAAGGTGGAGGGGAAGCTGGGCCGCTGAAAGCACCATCCATCAATTTCCTCTCAAAACCCCTCCATTCCACACAACTCTAAGTCCCCGACTTCACCCTCTTTTTCATTCACCCCTAACTCACCTGCTTTGGTTTATACAAAGGAGTCTTGTACAGATTAGCTCTGCCACTCACTAACTGTGGGACCCTGGGGAAATCACTTGCCTTCTTACAGATCTAGTGGTTGCTATCTATCTGAGCTTAAATCATTTACTCCAAAATAGAGGAAAAGAAGTCAACAGTAGCAACCAGGCAAACAAACAATAACTCCTCTAATCCCGGGCGGGGGAGGCCCGGCTGAATTTGCAGGCGAGCAGCTTCTGTTCTAGTTCTTACTTGCACGCACACCAGGCTGTTTGACTAAACCACATGAAAAACAAGTGCTTATTCATTCCCTCGCCGGGGAGCAGGCTGCTCAAATGAGGTGTTTTCCCTTTCTCAGGAGAAAGGGGGGGAAATGATTCCTGTTCTTTTCTACCCTTCGGCATGTAGCACCTGTGGCCACGAACATGACCGGGTTTGGAGCAGAGGGCGCAGGATACTGTGTTCTTGTGTGAGCGCCTGGCCTTTTCCCTCATTAGCCTGTCCAGCTCCCTTTCTTCTTATGACTGAGAGTGTCTTGTCCTTGACAACAGCCGTGTGTTCAATTTTTCCAACACGGTGAGGTCAGCACCTTAGCTTTCGCTTCCAGAACAGGTAAGAGCCATCAAGCCCTGACAGATACAAGTTACTCATTCACCCTGATTTTCATTTTGCACTGCTCCCATTTTTTTTTTCTTTTTTTTTTTTTTAATGTGGAAGCATAGACAAGTGTATGGTAGAAAATAAGTGCTCTGGTGATTAAAAACTGGAAATCACTAGCTTTGAAATTGCTCCAAAAAGACAGCCCCAGATGTCATGCAAACTCCAGTTGCACACGGACTGTAAAAATCAGACTGTGGACGTTGTCTTGTAAAGTGTCCACAGATGTGACAGCAGAAGAAATTCTCACAGCCTAGACAAGCAAGAGTTCAGTTTTCCCCCTTTCTTTCTGTCTTATTTGGGGGTGGGGTGATTCATCAAAATGTTCATTTCAATATGTAATTTGCTTCAAAGACTTTCTGACTTAATTTATTTTCTCACCAACCTAAATCCAATTCAAAAAAACGTTTATTGAAACCCAGACAATCTACTTTTGGTTGATGAGTGCTAATAGGTGCCATGTTACCCCGTCAACTTATAAGATCACATGCTGAGCTTGGAGCTAAACAGGAAAAAGGAAATTAAACTGGAGTTTGAATCTGTTTCCTCCTAAATTCTCCACCACAGTTGGATTTGTACAATACTTAATGAGAAACAAAATGCATTGTGAACATTTCTTTATTAAAAAACATTCTTTCTTTGTCAGAGTTGGAAGACATGTTTTGTCTGATAGACCTCTAACACAGAGGGGATGTGTCTATGGAAAAAAAGAAATACCGTTGAAAAGTCTCGGTGTTTTCAACATTTCTTTGCTAGTTCATGGGCTAAAAAAATGTTTTCCATAAAAAGTGACACATATAAATGTTTTTTGGACTCCATTTTCCCCAATAGAGCAGCCTCTCTGCTTTCTTAGGTTCCATGGATACATGGATTTCCCTGAGAAACATAATAACGTCATGTATTTTTAGTTTGAGAGCATTTGTTGAGGTATCTATTAGGAAGAGGCAATAGGAGGGCTTGAGTGCGTGTATGTGTGTACTGCTAGCGATGGTGTATCCCTATGGGACTAAAATTTCACACCAGCTTTTTAAATAAATCATTTTGGTCAAAATGGTTGCCCCAACATTATTATCTCCTCGCCCCCCTTGATTTGTAGTTAACTAAGAGAATGTGGCCATTAATATTCTAGAGTTCACTTGTCCCTGTGGGCCATATCAAATATCATCTCCTGCCTCCCCCTGTATGCGGACTACTTCTGCCTATCTGTAAGGGACAGCCAGAATTGAATTGCTTTTCAGTTCACTCATTCAGTCACTCACACAATAGGGAGTAAGTAACCAAATACCAATTCCGTGCCAGGCAGTCTTCTGGGTGCTGGAGATACTACAGAGAATGAGATGGAGACAGTCCTTAACCTTATGGTCTTACATTCTGATATACGAACACAGCCAATACAATAAACAAATACCATAGTCTCAGTCCATGATAATTACCATGGAGGTTGAAAAATAAGGAGATATGATAGCATAGTGTATGGGAGGCACTATGCTGGTAGGGATATCAGAGAAACGCTTTCTGTGAAGGCAATGTGTGGAGGCAGGCAGGTGGAGGCAGGTGGAGATTGGCATGCAGGGAAGAGCGTGCATGCAGAAGCAGCAGCGAAGATGATAGCACCTCAGCAGGACACATTTAGTTTGTTCAAGTGAGTGGTCCCTGCACTGCATTCTTATGAAGGGGATTTTTTGGGCCCATCTGCAAACCAGGTGGGAAGTTGTGTTCTGACGGGGATGAATGTGAAGACCTGGGATACTTCCTTAAGGGAAACTGAAGTGTTGTTTTTCTTAGAGAGGGAGGAACTGCCGGAGATGTTGAAATTTCAGAACTCCTGTCTCACGTTTGCCAGAGAGAGACTATGTGTCTTTGGAGAAATCTCTTTCTTTGACTTCAGTTTCTCCCTGAAATTAGGATGCTAGACAGAGACATCTTAAATTCCCCTTTGGCATCAACAATTGCTAAGCCCTCTAAGAACAAAAGCTGGAATTGCATTTTCTTGCTTTGGTATATCTTATTAATTTAAACTTGCTCACTGGGAGTTCAAAGCCAAGATCTAGTTAAAAATGAGCATATGAACTAGAGTTTCTGACCAACTTCTTCTAGAGTACAAAGGAGCCACGTTCAGACACTTGAGGTCCTTTAATCTTGATTTATTCTGCATTATGACTTTAGTCACTAGGGAACCCCTTCAACAGGCAACCAATAGAGAGTCTTCTACGGATGGGGTGGACTTCCCAGAACACACTGATATGAGGCATCTGGTCCATATGCAACTGTGTGAGAAAGGGCAGGTCTGACAGCAGAGAAAGGCCAGACAGGGGCCCCAGGGACTTAACCTTCAATAATATGGGATCCTTTCGCATAAAGGTCTTCGGTTAAAGGCAGCCCTTTACTGCGATCCCTTTGCTTGCTGACATGGAAGCAGTCTTCTTTAAATCCTGCTATAATGAGTAGGAAATCCCATGGTTTTCTTTCTCTTTGGGTCTGTTGTATGCTGTTTTATTAGTTTAGGGTAAACTATATCTCAAAGCCCAGTAAAAGTATAGGATGAGGGGTTATCATTTACCTATGTGTTTAGTGTATGAAAGAAGGTATCTAGAGAGACACATAGTGAATCAGAGGTAGTCCTTGACCTCAAAGAACCTCTTCAACATAGACCCATAGGCAGGTACCTAACACTAACACAGGCCTGAGAGAAGGGAGTGATGAATGCAATGAAGGGGGTGTGGTGGATGCGTTGACAATTGGAATCAGCCCTCAGTGATAATTAGGACTTTAAGGTAAGATGCAGGGGCAAGGAAGGACATTCCTGTCAAGGGAGCAGAATGAGTTAAAGCTGGGCACAGCATACAACTTCCAGGAAATAATTCAATTTATTTGGGCTTCAAGGGAAGGGAACCCTTAGAAGTTTCTATTTAAGCTCCAATGCTTAACACAAAGGAAGCCAGAGCTCTGTCCCTTTGGAATGCAGCTGCTTTGAGTCCTGGAATTTCCAGTTCCCATTCCAGAAGAAGCACAGAACTCTCCTTCCCTCCTCTTCTCCCGACTCCCCTGCCCCCTCCTCCCCCCTCTTCCTCTCCCCTCTGGAAACTCCCCTTCCCCTATATCATACACAAGGAACCTGAGGAGGGCAGGCTGATTTTCTATAAGATAACTAAGCTTGCATCATTTGTGATCAGGGAGATATTTTAAAATTCCATTCTATTTTGGCATTCTTTATGATTTGCTTCAGAGTTGGAAATCAACGTTAGCCTTTGGATGCTTCATTGTTCCTTTGTGGTGATTTTGAAACACCAGTTCTGTCTCACCTTCCTCCTTCTAGACGTACGTGCTGTATCTCAGACACAAGCCTTTGGAAACTTCCCTTTTCTTCTCTGATTTCAGTCCCCAGATCTTCTACAAAGACAGTTAGTCACCTGTCTGTACACCCACATACCAATCCTTATCATACATAGGTCTCCGAGAAATAAAACCACCTACTTCCGGTCCCAGCAGTCATCCTGGTCATTCCCACATCACCATGGCTTTGTCCCACCCTAATTCTACCTTGTCATTCCGTCAATATTCTTTTCAGCTCAGTGGGTGCCAAGCAATGGGTTTATATTTACTCTTGGCATATATGTGATGAGCACACAGAATTTTACCAATGGGGTTCACAAACACCAGTGGGGTTTAGAATTATGGGTGTGCGGGGTGCTTGTTAAAAGCACAGAAGCTCCGTCTCTCCCCATACACATTCTAATAAAATGATGGGGACCTAGAATTTTCATCATTAATATGGACCCCCGATGTGTTGGTGCAGGAGCTGGTGGTGAGAAATTGTGAGCAAAATGGAGAAGCTTCAGGCTAATAGCCTAAAAATATGCCCTCTTTTTTATTTACCCTTCATTGTATGCAAATTTAAGTTCATTCAGGGAAAGAGAGTTTGTACTCTGCTTTAGTTCTAAAGTATCACTGTAATCTTATTTAAATGGCTGCATTTCTGGAAGAGACCATTTTATTCCAAAGAGAATTTCATTTCTGGTTGTTTAAGATAGGTCTCTTATTTTAATTCTCAGTTCCCTTCTTTAATATGACCTAATAATCCTCTCTGCATCTCGATTTTGTGCCATATTGGTGTGTGTTTTTTAATAGAATATTGCCAGTGCTGGCATTAATGATAGAGTTGTCAGAATTGTATTCTAAATGAGAACGAAATTCAAATAAGGATCTAAATGGAAAATATGCCTATAAATATTTTAAAAGATCTCTCTTTGGCAGTTTTTCCCCCTCTTAGCAAAGAAAATGTTGATTTATATATATACTGTAGGAAATGCATTTTACTGTTTTATGTATCATCTTAAGAAATATTCAGCTAAAATCTGCCTGTCAGAACTTCGAATAGAGGTCAGAGCACTGGGTAAAAATCTGAATCTGGTTTTGATTTCCTTGTGTAAATGGTTTCTCTAGGTTTGTCCATTATGCCAAATTTACTGGTTCTAATAACCACTCCAGACCCATCTAGTTCAATTTAATCTTTCCTGGTTAAAAAATTTCAAATGATGATTTCAAAGACAGAGGTCAGCTCTATTTCTACAGCTAAAGAAAATGAGAAAGGTATGAAAGAGAGGACCTCAGACAGCTTTAATATCATCTCCCTTTAGTCTGATCTTGTGCATGTTACATAGAGTGAGATTAGGCATAGAAATATGCATTTGTGAGGCCTAAGGAAAGAGAAACAAATTATTCATAGTCATCGTGCCCCCCCTTCCCCTTTGGCAGGAATATTCCTTTTCTCAGAGTCAATGCAAAGATTTGAGCTCATTTCTCTTGAGATTTCAGATCATTGCATCAAAGGCAATTTTTTTTCCCCCACAAGCAATGGCTTTGCCATCTTGCCCATTGAGATAAGAGTTAATATTTTGCATAAATACTATTTTCCAAGGAATAAAATGTAACCTCTCTCTTTACATGTGTAGTCCTGTCTTAAGAAAACTGAAAAGAAAACTGAAGAAGCAATGCTTTGGATGATGTATTTCAAGCCCCCGTAGAGTCTAATGGAAGGGGCCCTGTGGCCAGTCATTCACACTCCTGCTTTCACTGACCCTCTCTTTGCAGGAGGCTTCAACCATCTTGTGGATCCTTGTAGGACAGATTTTTCCCACCCCTCCCCATTGTTGGCTCCATCCATGATGAGCTGGGGGAGAAGCTTGTGTATTTGTGTCTCCTGGGGAGCAAAGTTCTTCAAGCAAAGGCGGGAAGCTTAGTGGCATTAATGAATGCTCTCAGTGTGTGGGCTGGACCCTGGGAGCCCAGAGGGGCAGGAGATGGGCTCTCTCTCTATTTGAAATGATTATGTTCTACTTAGAGGCTTTGCAATAAAAATAGCTCTTCTTCATTGAGCGCTTGCTTTGTGCCACCCACTGAGCTAAATCATTTCCCAAAGGCAATCAGCTTTGGCCTCACAGTAGCCCAGTGTGTCAGGTGCTGTATTCCATTTCACAGATGAGGAAGTTCAGGCTCACCGTTGTGTTGGTCCCTGGGGCAGGTGTCAGGTTGACATTTGAACCCTAGTCTTTTGGACATCAAAGGCTCTTCACTATATATACGCTCCCGGGCTGAAAATATAAATAATAGTCCATGACTGAGGACCAGGAAAGATCAACAGAAAAAGAAATTCATCTACGAGGTCAGAGGGATTAGAAGCCGGAAGGCTTTTTCCATTCCAGTGTGGCAGTGCCTTCTTTTTTAATGACTTCCCCTTGCAGGCTAAATTCTCCAGGATGCTGTTGACAGCCTTCAGTGCATCATAAATAATGTCCCAGGTGCTCCACCTGCCTCGGCCACAACCCTCGGGAGAGCTGCAGTATTAACCCACTCTCCACTGACATTCCTTCTTTTCTCCTGTCCCCATTTTGAGCTCAGTGTCATTTGTCCTGTTTGATGATTGCTTTGTAAGTGCTCTTATATATTTTTGGTAAGCAATTTTTAGCTCAAATGTGTGGTTATCTCCACAGAGGCAGAATCTGTTCCTTCTATGTAGTTAGAATCTAACAATTCTGTAAACATATCTTTTTATTATTTTTTTGTTTGGTTGTTGGAGAGACTACCTACATGCTAGGCCCTGAAGTAAACTACTAACCACCATCATTTCATTTTGTCCTAAAATTTAGACAGGAGAGACACTACTGACACCCCTCCCCTAATATCCATCTCCCCCTTTTAATAACGTTCCATTTATTCTTATTTTAAGCTGGGTACATGGGCACTAGGAATTAAAAACCCCATCTCCAGCTCCCCGACCCTTTGCATAGGGATGTGGTCATGTGACTAAGTTCTGGCCAATGAACTAGAAGAAGAAGGGTTTTGCAGAGCTTCTGAGAAATATCCTTAAAGGGAAATGGGATATTCCCCTCCTGCCTGATGACTGGGCTTTGAACTAAGTGCTTGGACCTTGCAAAGCCACCTTGAACCATGTTGTATAAGTGTGTGGTGTAAGAAGGCAGAGCAACCAGATATAAGGAGTCTGTTCCCCTGGTGATCTGTGGAGCCACCATGCTCATCTGAAGCTACTTGCATCCAGATTATTTGTATTCACTTTAACATCTTGCTTAAGTCACTTGGGGATTTAGGGTTTCTGTCACTTGAAAATGAATCTAATACTAATTGATACAATAGGTTCAAATATTCCCATTTAAAAGACGAAGAAATCAAGGCTCAGAGAGATAGATAACTAGAGAAAGATGGATGACTAGATAATGGAGAAAGTTAGGTCAATTGTTTAGAATTTCATAAGTAGCAGGTTGTTAGTGGTAGAGCCTGATTCTCTCTTAACTCTAAAGCCCACTGAAGAGCCCTAGCCAGTTTGGCTCAGTGGATAGAGTCTTGGCCTGTGGACTCAAGGGTCCTGGGTTCAATTCCAGTCAAGGGCACTTGCCCAGGTTTCAGGCTGGATCCCCCATATGGGGCATGCAGGAGGCAGCCAGTAAACGATTCTCTCTCATCATTGATGTTTCTATCTCTCTATCTCTCTCCCTTTATCTCTGAAATCAACAAAAATCCATTAAAAAAATAAAAGCCCACTGCAGAAGCTTCCTACTATACATATGCTTGCTAGAGAGTGCAGGCCTCCAAAGTGAGTTTCTTGTCTTCTCTCCCGAACCAGAGATTCTCCTATGTAGGCAGAATCTGGTTGAGCTGCTGCCTGGAGAGCAGCTCAGATGTTCCTTCACTGTTTGGAAAGACGTTCCAACCAAACTCTGTACCCCTGACCAACTGGGACCCTGGACAGACTCATCCTCTAGCTACTACCTCATATGTTTGCCAAGTAGCTCATTCTTAAAATGCAGGGTAGCTTGGGTGTCTTGTACCCCTGTCAGACTGCTGAACCTGCCTGTCTGAACAGATCTACTCTCCTGTGACTTTATTCTCTTGGCGTGTTAACACACGTGCTTGTGCTTCTCCCACTGGGGCTTAGGGCCCGAGCATGTCTGAGAACTTGAACGGCAGCAAGTTTTCCTGCCAAGAACATAGCAAACATCCCTGGAAATGAGGAACAGGAGAGTCTTCTTGAGAAGTGTCCTGTCCTGACTTCTGTGCGGATCTTCTGCCAGAAACTTACTTCAGACACAGAGACCCCAAGGTCCTTTAAATGCTCAACAATAGTCTATGCCACAAATACAATTCGAGTAGAGAAAAATGAGTCTGCTTTTGGCTTTTGTGAGTGTATAGGGGTCTCTCCTACCGTCTCTGATCTAGTTTACTGTGTGCCTTTGAAGAGAGGGGAATGTGTTATGTTGGAAGAGCACAGTGAGATTCTGAAAGCCTGGCTGCTAGTTATAACACCCACGCAATGCAGTTCAGTCTTGGGACGGTCATCTAATCTCTGAGCCTCTCAGCTGTGGGTGGGAATCCATTCATTCACCCACCTCTCATTGTATGCATGCATCTATCCATTCATCCAACTAAATATCTACTAAGTGTGCAGTTCTCTGGGTTCTGGGCACACAAAGATGAACAAGATATGGCTTCCCCACTGAAAGAGTTCACCCTCTACCTGTCAGCAGTATAGTAAGGGTCACAGTGTTAATACAGATGATGGTCCTTGAGAAAGTATAGAGCTAGGCATGCAGTTGTGACTTAATTTTTCCTCTTCTTTTTGCATGACATTTTTAACCTTTGGTAACCTCAACTAAGGCGGGAACTTGAAAATATGCCAAAGAGGGTCAGTGGGCAAACAGGCGTAGAATGAATGAATTGACCACAGGCAATAGCTGGATCACAGATGTAGCATCAAGTGGTGAATGTGGACTCATTCTAGGACAAGTATGTACTGAGAAGTACCTTGAAACTCTCCCTCCTCTCGGCTCCTGCCTAAGCTCATATCTAACGGGAGCCACAGGCCACAGACCTTTATCCTTATGATTGCAAGATGCAGCTGTCAGCCAGGAGAGAGATTTCAATATTTTATTGAAAGCATTTTGCAGCGGGAAGTTTTTTTTTTCCCCCGGTGCCAGCATAATTTAACTGTGATTTAATAGCTTCTTTCATTTACTTGTTAAATTATGCCTCTCCATCACCTTCCCTTTGGGTTTTCCCGCCTTTTGGTCCTACAATCTGCCATTATTTATTAATGCCCCATAATACATGATGGAGGCAGGCAGAAAGCAGCCATTTCCCAGTGATTTAGGAGGCTGCTGGCAGTGCAGCCACATGAACGGGAGCATATGTTCTGAGAGTCTCCCCTATACTTGCCTTGTTGGAACAGAGTTGGGCAGTTCTTAGCCATCATCTATGTGGGTCCTCCCTTCCCCTCCCCATCCCACCTTCCTGGCCATTTTCCTGCCCTAAGCAAATTCAAAATACTTGGCTTTAAATGACTGGTGAATCATAGCTCGTGTTTTGTTTTGTTTTTGGTGTACCCACTCCCAGTCCCCTCACCAAGTGCCAACTGCTAGAATAAGCATGTGCCTCAAGTTGTGCTTAACCTAGAGACACTAAGAGGTAATTTGGTTTTCCCTCCAAGGGAGGAGCCCTGTGTGGGATTATGAAATTTCAAATAATTTGAACTTCTGGGACTCGGTTCTTGGAAGGAAGACTTGCATCTCCCACACTTTTTTTTTTTTCCCCTGGGGTTGTTTCGACACATGGAATGACTCTCTTACGCAACAGAGTTAGGAGGAGGAGTTCCTAACTCAGTACATGTGGGGGAATTGAGATATTTCATGACTTGATCAAGAATATAGAGTGGGTCATATCTGGGCCTCCATCACAGCCCACTTCCCCCAGGCATTTGTGAGTGGCCCATTCATTCACTTCCCTGGTCCTGGTTTTCTTCTCTTCTCTTCCCTCATGCTTAGGACCAGGCAAGTACTCATTCTGTGATTTGCTGGATTCCACATGGAAGCTCTACAGGTGGCATGGAGAGAATGACACCTGGGAAAATGCAGTGACCAATCCAGTCAGTCAAAAAGTGTCAAAATCAGAATTAGAGCCCAACTTTCTCTTCGATGGTAAACTTTCATTGAGGTTGGTTAGCATTTAATATTTGGGAGATGACATATAGTCACGCTCTTAGCACAGTGCCTGGCATTTAATACAGGCTTGCCTTCCTAGACTAAGGACTTACCAGGAGGGACAGTGGGGTTTGTGGACTTGGGCTTCGCTTACTGATTGGATGAGTTTAGATGAGTGCATTGCCTCTCTGGGTGTCAGTCTTCTTATCTGCAAAATCAGCAGATTGGGTTAGATAGTCTTTGAGAAAATTTCCTGCTGTAACTTTGTTCCTGAGATGGCCTCCTTTGAGATTAGGAAGGACTTAGCGCCTGTTTTGGGACCCTGGGGTCTGAGGAATGAGTTGGGCAAAGTAGAGTAAGGAAGTCATGACCAGCTCAGAGTACTTGGAGCTTTGTGCTTGCTGTGCAGGGTGATGGTCAATCAAAGCAGGAGAATTCCTTCTATTTTTTGGTAGTTCAGCCTGTTTCTCTTCTGCAGGTCCTGTTGCCACTTGGCAGATATTGCACCGGGTCCCCACTGATTCCCTTTTGAGCTTGGACCATGGATGCCCTAAAGGTTGGGCATATTTACGATTTCTCCTTCATCCTTGAGTACACTCATCTGGTTCACCCTTCCAGATGGCAGCAACAGCCTTGGAGCCTGGGCCTGGCCCTCTGAGGATATGTCCTGACTTTTCTGGAGGGCCTAGGCAGCCGTTGCCCATCTGGTGGTCCCAAGGGCAGGACAGGAGATCTTAGATAAAATAGCAACTGGAATATTGATCCTACTCCCTCTGCTAATCCATGTCATCTCTTCTTCTTGCCCTGCCTTGTTGAGGATGGCAAACAGAGTAACTGAGTCCAGAGACTGGAGCTTTGGGTCTCTCTTTCTCACCCAAATTCTGTTTTCTGCAGCAAGCCCAACTTCGTGCTGATCTCTGCAGCCCCTCCTTTTGCATTCCTGCAGTGCGCAGGTTTGCGATGACACACTCTGTTCCTCCCCACGTTTTCATCCCTGGGGTGCCAAGGCTGGGAAACTTCAGAAGGCCAGGCGATTCCGTAACTTACCGTCAATGCAGAATCTGCCTAAGCCTTGACTAATGCATTCCCTGCATTATTAAACACAGATTAAATATATATGGATATTTAAATGTAATGTGTTATTTTCCTCAATCTGGCTTTACTCGATGTTCCTTTGACTTACCTCTTTTCATTGCTCATAATTGTGTCAGGGATCATGAATTATAGGCAGGCAGGAGCTGGAGCTCCCTCAGCACCAAAGACTGCTGTCCCATTACATTTGCCCAAGAGATGCAGGGGCACTTCTCCTGCCCAGGAAATTATTGCTGGGCTTCCTCGCATGGGAATTGTTTCCTTCCTAGAGAGAGCTTATTTCAATGATTCAAAGGCTAGGGCAGCCAGAGCCTGGCAGAGCTGTGGGTTTGTTTCTGTTCTGGAAGAAAGCTTGTACCCAGGGCAAGTCATTGAATAACAAATTCAGACAGAGTCTGAACTTCAAGCTGGTGGCACCTTCGCCCTTGTGTGGATGAGAAATTGGTCTTGATTAGCTCCAAGGTCTTGGTAGACTGACCTCCCATGGTTCAGTGCGCGTCTGAGGACCCAGAAGGGGGAAGTACTGTGCGCTGTTTTCACTTAACTGTGCAGTCATTTTTCTTGATCCCCCTAAAATGTGTCCCTCTCTGGGAAAGATTTTCCGACTGATGCTAAGCAGTCACTGGATCAGGAGAGTCTGCCTGTGTGTTTTGTGTTAATTAGACTATAAGACATCGATGTTCTGGGGGCAGTTCACATCAGCAAGCAAGAGCTGATTGTGTGCATCTCCTCCCAACTCCTCAAGTTGGTATCTTATAATCAACTATTGTGGGAGTATTTACACCATGGAAATAGGCAGAAGCTAGAAAACATGGCCTTTTTCTCCCTTGGAGAACTGGTTGCTCAAATATGTAAGCACACAACTGCCTTAAGCACCCTGAGAGCACTGACCAATTCCCATAGCTCTCTTTATCTATTACTAAACACGTATGAGAGTTTACTGAACCATCTTTTTAAAGATGGCCATAGTCAAGTTTCAGATCTTTCTGTTTGACTATATATAAGTTCTGATCTTCGTTAAGTGCCACAGTCTCCCACCCTGTCCTCCTCCCTCTAGGATTGGATTATTGATGTTAAGTTTTTTCAGTGAGGAGACATGATGGTTCCCACCACCTGTGCCTCTCTTGAGTGGATTCTCCTCCTTTGGGTGTGCTGACCAGACCTCCCTATTAGGAATCAGAGGGGTTGTTTAAGGAAGAAAATTTGATCCCATCTTGTCCTGAACCCTAGGACAATTACTGATAATCTCCCTCTTCTGACTGGAGAGTTACCAGAGATAGGTGACCTAGGGCTTGAAGGGAGGGATGAAAAGGAGGAGATGGGATTATTGGTGAGGAAGAAAGATACTTGACTAGACTGACTCCAGCCATCAGGCCCCTTGTCAGCTGGATTCATGAAATTCCCAAAGAAGGAAAGAAAACTACCACATTCCATGATCAGTGTTCTAGTATAGTGCTCACCATGTTCACCACACAATGAACAGCACAAGATCCCTCATGTTCCTTGTGCTTCCGGACTTAGAAATTCTTAACAACTACTTGACCATAGTGGTCCCTGTGAATGCCTAGTCTAAAGCCTGAAACACAGGAGACACTCAAGAGACATTTATTGAATTACCGACTCATTTTATTTGACATCCATGGCTTCCACGGTTTGAAAAATGAACGTAGCTGTGGGTAGGGAGTGGGAAGGGTGAGTAGGGGCTCTGTCCTCTTCCTGAACCCTGCTTTATTCTTTATGCTTCAGTCCATGTGGTCAACAGGCCCCTCAAAGGAAAGGAGGTAATTTTCAGGATGCTGAGGATGCAAACATGAGAGAGAAAGGCTGAGGCAGGAGGGCTTCTGGGCCTTTGTGCATCGCCACTGCCTTCATTAAGGGCCCTTTCAACAAAAAAGTGCCTGCAGCTCAGGTGAGCAGGGAGTTAAGGTCTGAGGAGAATGGAATTTTCCTTGTGGTTGTACAGACTTGTTTCAACCACAGGAATGAACACAAGATTCAACTTGTTCCCTCAGCTATTGTCTGGAACTCTTTTCCCTCCAGCCGCTGGCAGCTGGAGCCTTTAATGTGACATTTTTCTAAGTATTAGCATTGCTCTCTGGCCTTCACTTGGTAGTTTTTTTTCCCCCCTCCCCTCATACCCTCACTGCCATCTCCCCCCTCCCCCACTACCACCCCCCAAGACTTCAAATCTCTCCAATAAGCAGTGCTCTGCTCTCTGCCACCCAGCCAGGGGAAGATATCTGGGGGTGGTTTATTTACTTTTTAAAAGACGAGTGTCTCCTCTCCTTCCTGAACCCCCACCCTGCAACTCCTCCTTGAAACCACAAACCACCATCCTCCCCTCATCCCAAATCCCAGAGCAGAGGGCAGAGATGTCTGCAGGATGGTCAGCCCAATTCATCTGCCGGTTGAGCCATCTTAGCAAGTGTTTCCAACAACCTCATCAACACAGAAAGGATAGCACATTTTTTTCTCGGTTAATTTTTGTTGCTGGTCCCCATGCATTTAGTTGGCAGTCTCACTGAGCTTTAGTTAGAAGGCTTATTTCATGAATTTTGCTTTAGATTTTCTAGTCGGTGTAGCCCTCCTGCCTCAGCCTTTCTCTCTCCTCCCCCTCCCCCATCCCACCACAGGACTCTATCCAATGGCAACCCATCTTCATCCATTCATCTTTAACTGAGGGGGAGCACAGAAAATTTACCCCCGAAAGGACTGACAAATTGGGGCTGGGGGAGATAGATTATATCACAGATCCTCTTCCTTGATTGCCTTGAAATTCTCACTGCATCTATTTCATCTTTTTGCCCAGTGTCTGAGCTCTCCCTGCCTCCAGGGATGACAAATAGCAATAGAAAAGTCAGCATGCCTTGGAACCTCAAGCAAGCCGAAAGCTCCGGTCTCACCTTCTCTCTGCCAATATTGCAGTGGAAAAGCATTCCTGCAGACAATTATATTTTATATTTTATTTTAAAGCAGCATTAGAGAGATTGAAGCAGGTCTTTTCAAAACATTCTCTTTTGATGAGGTGCAAAAAGGTTAGACAAAAAGCCAAACTTTGGTTTCAAATATGAGACACCTTTATTCTAATTATAATCATAATGATCCAGTGTATTAGGGATTTAATTACTTGGAATTAGAATTAAAAAAAGAAGACATCCTGTAATTACCATTGAACTTATCTTGAGGCATAAATCTAATAATTAAATACTTTCAGATGTCACCCAGTGAGTAACTAAACTTAAAAAAAAAAAAATACTGTGAATTCCTTTCCACCCCTGTAAGGAAGGTTCTAAAACTATCAGTGGATTTCAATGAAAAGATCTGAATATTACTTAGCATGAAACACAGTCTTAACAAAATTATAATTTCAGTTATTTGTGGTTCTCTCCCCTGTTGATCAGGATGTTTGAGCAGGTGAGAAATGACAGAGTTAGGGCTTGGATCTGAATGAAAATACTTCCCTCAAGAAAGATAGCTCCCTGAATTCGAGCTTCACTTTTATTGCCTGTAAGAAAAGGGAAGTAGGTACCATGCAATTTTTATGAGAACTAAGTTCTGTTCTCTGATCTGTTTTGGCAAAAAATAACAGTCCATATGCTTTCCCCTTCTGGCAGTGGAGCATGGGAGGAGGTTTGGCAGCAGCAGAGGACTCTAAAATCCAAGGGAAGGTTTTAGTGGAGAGTGTGCTCCAGGGAATTTAGTTCCTTTCATGGGACTATGCCCCAAACTCGACCACACCAGATGCATCAGCTCTGGATAGGGAAGGGCAGGAGCTGGCTAGTGGAGGAGCGGGATGGGACAAGTCTGCTGAGGTGTCATAGTCTCTTGAAGTTGAGATCTAAGCATGCTGCCCTTCCCTCAGCCCTCCTTTGGGAATAGAAACAATGACATTGACATTGTTAGACAGGCAGACCAGAAAGAAGAAGGAATGATCATCTCAGGATCAGCTGCATAGTTTACCTAAGCAGGTTGTCTTTCCTCACGTATTCAAACCTCCTTGACATCCCATCACTATAAGTCCTCTGTAAAATGCTGCTTCCCTTGGAATGGGCAATGCATTAAATAAAGAACACTACAGGGAAATGATGCCTGAGAACTCAGGCTTACAGAGAGAAATTTGGAATTGATTCAGAGAGAGGAGGGAGCTCAAGGAAATGTGGGAGAGTCCCATTAAGAACAGCAATAATAGCCAAAGCCAGTTTGGCTCAGTGGTAGAGCGTCGGTCTGCGGACTGAAGGGTCCTGGGTTCGATTCCAGTCAAGGGCATGTACATTGGTTGTGGGCACATCCCCAGTAGGGGGTGTGCAGGAAGCAGCTGATTGATGTTTCTCTCTCATCGATGTTTCTAGCTCTCTATCTCTCTCCCTTCCTCTCTGTAAAAAATCAATAAAATATATTAAAAAAAAAAAAAAAAAAGAACAGCAATAACAGTTCTAGTATATACGCACCTTGCCCTGCTTTTCTATTTACCCCTTATACTACTAGGTGAATGGTTATCTCCTCCTGAAAAAAGGTAACCAAGACCCAAGAGATTGAGCAATTAGTCCATTTGTTGTCAACACTGAGGTCAGATTTGCTATAACCTCTGCAGTATGTAGTAGCATTCTCAGGTTGAGTGCTCCCAGGATCACCCATAGAGCTTCAAAAAATAAAGATGTTTGGATCTTACCCAAAATATACTAGAGACTAGTTAAAGGCACAATAAGAAGTTAGAGTTTGATTTTTGGAGCCAGACATCCAGGGTTTGTTGATTAACTGCTAATAAGCTTTGGGAAACCATTAAACTCACTGCATCTTAATCCTTCATCTGTGAAATGGGTATAATCAATGTACTTACAACATGTGTTTTTGGGAAAGAGATAATACACAGAAAGTGCTTAGCACAGTCTCTGGCAACCAGCATGTATTTAATAAATTCAAGCTATTACCAATTGTTTTGTGTAAAAATTATGGTAGACCTTAAAGAATTGAAATGAGGGAAATCTCAGAGAATATTACAGATTAAGGGACAATGTCATATGCAGATGTGATATTGCCTTATCTTGGTTTTACTTCCTGTTTCTACTCCTGAAATTGTAGACATTACTTAAGGTTCTGCTCTTGGCCCTCGTTGATTCCTATACTCTATCTTGGGCATCTCTTCAGTTCATACAATTTTCATTACCTCATTTATGTGGCTAAACCCTCATGTTTTATCTTTGGTGCCAATCATTTTCTTAACCTTTATCCTCTTATTTGTTTCTATTTCCTACTGGGTGGTTCTTCTTCCTGGGCTCTCCAGTCCTGCATGTCAAAAAGCATTCTTCTAGTCCAGTGGTCGGCAAACTGCAGCTCATGAGCCACATGCGGTTCTTTGGCCCCTTGAAGGTGGCTCTTCCACAAAATACCATGGTGTGGGTGAGTCTCTTTTGAAGAAGTGGCATTAGAATAAGTTTAAGTTGAAAAAATTTGACTCTCAAAAGAAATTTCAATCATTGTACTGTTGATATTTGGTTCTGTTGACTAATGAGTTTGCCAACGACTGCTCTAGCCCTAGTCTGTTTGGCTCAGTGGATAAAGTGTTGGCCTGCAGATTGAAGGGTCTTGGGTTTGATTCCAGTCAAGGGTAGGTACATGCTGGGGTTGTGAGCTCAATCCCCAGTGGGGGGCGTGCAGGAAACAGCTAATCAATGATTCTCTATAATTGTTGATGTTTCTATCTATCCCTCTCCCTTCCTCTCTGAAATCAATAAAAGTATATTTTAAATATTTTTTTAAAAAAAGTGTTCCCCTAAAGGTTTCTATTTTCCCTTAATGGCCTCACCATGCTCCAAGTCACTGAGAGTAAGTTTTATTTCTCATATTCAATCCAATTGCAATCTGGGTCAGTTTTATTGGCTTCAGATTAAGGCTATTTTTTTCCCCCAATATGAATGATTGCATTACTTTCTCAACTGACCAATGAATTCTTTCTAAACTGTGCTGTATGCAATTACCAAGTTGATTCTTCTAAAGATAATTCTAATAGTATCAGTTCATGGTCAGAAACCTTTGGTTTCTGAAGCCTTAAAACTAAAGTATAATAAAATGACCTATTTTTCAAATAGCTCTGGTGGAGCATGTTCTGGTTTGTTCTCATAGCCTTCCTTCCCCTCCTTCATCTTTGGCTCATGGAATTAGCTCAGTCATACCCATCCTTCCCACAAGCATTGCCTGGTAGACTTTTACCCATTCTTCAAGAAGCGAATGCTTCCCCTCCCATTTACTTTTCTGGGCCATTCCGGTTGACAAGACCTCATTTTTCTCCGTACTGCTGAAGCATTCAGTATCCCTTTCACGATAGTGATAATGTCTTGTGCTATGGTTTTAATCAATTGGAAGCCAGAGATCTGATTTTATGCATCTCATGGGTGATCTCATTTAATCTGCAAAGCAATACCCTTATGAAGGTTAATATACTTTCATCTTAGAGATGAAGATGCTGCGGCTCAAAACTGTTAAGTCTATATTCCAAAGGTTCCAAAAGACCAAGTGATCATGTGGAAGAAATCAGTTTAAGCTCAAGTCCATTTGTTTCCAAAGCCACTATTTCTACTGCTGGGTTGATGGAGCTAAGGGAAGGATGAAGAAGGAAGGACAGGAAGGTTGGAAAGATGGTGAGAAAGGCTTTAAGTTAGAGGAAGATTTTGAGTTGGGCCTTGGTAATTATGACTTCAGTAGGTGGGTGCAGACAAAAGCATGCTGGGCAGAGGGAACAGCATAAACAAAAATGTGAAAATAAGCCCTCATCAACTGCTTGTTGAATAAATGAGCTAAAAAAAGCAGGTGTGGCCTGCTTTTCTCCTTTGGTGAGGAAGACTGTTAGTGACGGGGCTTTGTCCTCAGCAGATTCTCTACTCACACACACTTTTGTAGACTTAGGGAGAGGGGAGTCTGTTTTGCATGTCGTCCCTCCATTCAGTGGAAAGTACTGGTACTCAGATTTTCAGAAAAACAGAAGTACTTTCATTTAAAGCTTTAGCTTTGTGGAGAACAGAGAAACAGTTGAATAGTAGAGTCTATTCCATGCCAGCTGTGGTTCCTGCTTCCACCTGTGCCCAAACTCAGTAGGAAACACTGGCTGAATGGGTCCACAGCTATCCCACCAGGTGAGGCCAGAACAAAGAAACGTCCCCCTGAGGGGGGAGCAGTAGTCCATGGGTATTTTGCAGTAACTTCTTTAAATTCTACTTTCTGAAGCCCTTCAGTCCGATTCTCCTTGGCCATGGCCTACAGCAGCACAGCCAGAGCCAAGAGCTCCACAGACTTGGACCCCATCTCATGAAATCTCTGCCCACACCTTAGTGGTCTACAGAGCAGGGGAATTAAGTGACAGGGAAAACGGAACTGCTCCGCCAGGACAGGCAAGGGCTGGGTCATATTTATGTCAGCTGAATAGAAAGAGGTCCTCTCTCTCTGAAGGCTCTTCGCTTGATTTAAAAAAGCACAATGAATTAAGAGCTCAAGTGTAACCCCAATTAGAGGCACTGCTGCCAAGCCTTTGGACACAGCCACACAACGTGGACATTATTTAGAGCCTGATGCCAACCCTAAGGGAGCAGCATCTCATGTTTCCAGTGGCTGCCTCACAGAATCTGCTTAGCTAATGCCACTAACATATATTTTAGGCAAAACAATCAAGATGGATTCATAACCCCACCAGAGGAATATTTATAGAACATCAGGGTGGGTGAGACCCGTGATACCAAAGTACCACAATACTAATCATGAAACCAAAGGCAGACACTGTGAATAAAAATACTGATAGATATAACTACAAAACAATGGAAACCTCCGTGCAATAAAAACTCAGTAGAAAAACAGCAAACAGAAAATTATTTGTGGCAAATATGACATAAGTTAACATAAGATTGATGAACACTTATTAAGAAAAATGTAAGCAATTTAACAAAGAAATAAGAGATAATAACAACAACAACAAAAACAAAGTAGAAAATAAGTATATAAAATGTTCAATCTTTACTGGTTGTCAAAGGAATGTGAATTAAACCAATCACAAGATTTCAGTGAGCCTGTCAGCGGATGAAAGTGTGACCCTGGCCAGGGTTCTGGGCCTGAAGGGCAGAGAGCCGCTCTGCAGCGCAGTCTGTGAGTTGGCCCTGAGTTGCTGCAGGCCACTTTCTCCATATGCATTAGGAGCATTAAAAGCAGCCACAGCCATTACATTTCTGGGACGCAGCCTCAGACAATACCAGGCAAGTATACAAATGTACATTAACAAGGATGTTATAACATCTTTATTGTTATGTACAGAAAACTGGAAGCAACCTCCGTGTTCAAAAATCACAGTACAGTATCATAAACGAACATCGAACCGTCGTTAAGATGCTGCCAGATAGAGTTACAGCTGCTGATGTCGGAGGATGATTGCATTACATCGTGATGGGAGAAAAGTGCGTTAGATAATATTTCGTGGGCTTTTTTTTTTTTTTTCCTTTAAAGAACAAAATGGAGATATTTTAAAAGTGGTTGTATTCTCCTTTTTCTAATGTTAAACTTTTCTGTATTTTTTAATATTTCTGTAAGGAGCATAGATACTTTGTGTTAAAAGAAATGACACGTGCAGTAGGCAAAATAAAGGGCGCCCCAACTCCTCAAAATGTTCTCATCCTAATGACATTACATGGCAAAAGGGCCTTTGTAGGTGTGGTTAAGTTAAGGACCTTGAGATAGAAAGATTGTCTTGAATTATTTAGGTGGGCCCAGTATAATCTTTATGGTTCCTGTGTGCAGGAGGCCGGATGGTCAGAGTCATAAAGATCTGAAGATGCTATGTGGTTGGTTTTGAAGATGGGGAAGAGGCCATGAGCCAATCATGCAGGGGTCTTCAAACTACGGCCCGCGGGCCACATGCGGCCCGCAGAGGAGTCTGATCCGGCCCGCCAGGTTTTTTGGGCAGTGAGCGCAGCCGAGGTGTTACAGTAGGAATTAGTAGTTCATATAGTCCGGCCCTCCAGCTCTCTGAGGGACCGTGATCTGGCCCCCACTTTAAAAAGTTTGAGGACCCCTGAGCCAATGGATGTAGGAGGCTTCTCGAATATGGAAAAAGCAAGGAAACACAAAATCTCCCTTAGTGTTTCTAGAAGGAATGTGCCCCTGCTGACACCGATGTTATCCCATACTGAGGCTTCTGACCTTCAGAACTAAGCGAATTCATGTGTGTTGTTTGAATCCACTGAGTTTGTGGTAATTTGTTATGGCAGCCCCACTAAATGAATAGAATCTGTAAAACCGCTGCCCACAGTCTGGCCCAGCTGGGTGAAGGGGTAATGTGATGAGGTGTAGAGAGCTTCTGGTTTAGGGACAATTCTTCTCAGGCCATAGTTCAGTTGGGGAAAGTGTGTAATTAAGTGTGGACTCTTCCCTGGTTTCAGCCCTGTGCTTGGGCACCTAGGAGCAGGGGGTTGGTATTTACACACATGTCTTGTTACAGAGGCTGTGTGAGGGGTTTTCCCATTCATCTCAGCAGATTAAAAGTCTCTTCATCCTCAGGGGGGATACAGGGACTCCAGAGCATGGCACTCCGTTTAGCCGCTTGTCTGTTGAACCCATCGCTGTGGGAAGGCAGGGCCTTAATTTGAGAACTAGAGGCCCGATGCACAAAATTCTTGCAAGGGGCTCAGCCCTCACAACAGCAGTAGCCTGCCTAGGCCAGCCCTCGCAGCCCTGGCTTTGTCCTGAAGATTCGTATGGAAGGACGCCCAGAGGTCATTCGGCTGTTCCATCTAATTAGCATGTTACGCTTTTATTATAGATTGCAATGGGCAGCACACCTGACCAAGAGTCTTTTTATTTTTATTTTTTATTTTTTTTGCTGCTGTAACAATGAAATCTTAGTACTAATGTGCAGTAGATCCTGGCCATGATGTGCCTCTGACTCTGCTAGATAAATTCAGCAGACCAAGGCCCTGCTTTACACAGAAATAACAAAAGGGCTAATACTTGTAGTACTCAGAGGTGACCAGAGCCAATATTCCTGTGTTTCCTCCTTTTCTGTGCCACTTCTCTGTTTTCATGCCTATCCCCAGCAGCAGGTACTTAAGGCACTGAGCCCAGGGCCCAGGAGCTTTACAGATATTTCTGACTTAGAGGAATGTTTAAGAGTCCGTAGAGCCCCCCCTCACTGGATCCACAATTCAAAAAGAAAATTGCAAAATCAAAACAAATGTTTAACTAAATTTCTACCAAAACATAACATGTCAACCAACTCAAGAAAACTGAACTCAAGTCTTAGATAATTACATGTCAATTTATTGAGTGTGGGAAGTGGGCACATTTTAACATACTTGATGTGATGGAGGTTGTGACCTCTAAAATAAGCTCGCCTGAGGCTGATGAACACTTTGCAGCCTCCTTCTCTGCATCCTTGGGATGCCTCCCACCCCCACAGAGCCCAGGATGTTTGCCTGGCCTCCAGCAGCTCCTCCTGCGCCTGCTCTCTGAACACTGGGTGGCAGCACGGACCTTCCTAAGCTTTCTCCAGAGTCTGAACGTGAACCTGAGGAATTCCACCTTAAGAAGGGGCATGCACAGAACCATGCAAACAGTGCAGCAATTCTGAGATGTGGCTAATCTCTAGAATTCACCCGATTGCAGATACCAGTGACAGCTGCAGTAGGGATGATGTTCTCTCATTCACTGTGCCACTGGGATGCTATTCGGAATCTTTCTGAGATGAAAAAAAGGATTACCATGGCCCCCGGGGCCTTGCCATGTAATTTTTATCAGTCTTGATCTGTGAGTTCCCCCAGGCAGAGCATGCACTGTGTGTGTGTGTGTGTGTGTGTGTGTGTGTGTGTGTGCGCGCGCGCGCGTGTGATGAGCTGGACCATGATGGATGTAAGGCTTCTGAAGACAGCGTGGACCACTTTTCCTACCACTGGGCTGTATTTCCAGATTTGTCCCCTATTTCTAGACTTTTGCCTTGTCACCTTTGCTAAGGACTTAGTGGAGAGCAGGGCCAGCTTCATGGACATACGACCTGTACAGTTGAACAGGACCGAGTGCTCGGAAGGTCCCTGTCTTTGGTTTAACTATTTGCTATCGCTATCTTAACATTCTGAATAGTTTTTGAACAAGGGTTTCTGTACTTTCACTTTGCAATGGGGTCCAAACATTTAGAAGCCAGTCCTCCTGTGGAGAAGCATGGCCAGAGGTAGATTTCTCTCTAAGACTTGACTCCAGCTTTCTTTAGGCTTGAGTTAGAATTGAGAATGCAGGGGGGGGGGGTGCATTTTAAGGCATAATTGGGTGCTGGTTAGGATCCTGCCACTCACTACCATGTGGCCTGGAGCACCTTTGTTCATCTCTGCAAGGCCTTCTCATGTGTGAGAAGGCTGCAACCATCTTACTTTGTAGGGGGTGGTGAGCATTCAATGCCAGGACGTATGGCTTGGCACGTTGTAGACACTCAGTAAACATGGCTTGTGCCCTTGTCCTCATCACTCCTGGAAGTCAGCAGTGATTCTTTCCATGTCATCTTCCTCACCCAGGTTGACCAGCTGTAGTGGAGTTAAAGCTTGCTTTTGTCAGTGGAGCAGGAATAAGGTAAATGTTCAGTCTACAACCCAATTTCCTGTGAGTTGAAAGCCATGTCCCATTGTGTTCAGGTTTCTGTTCTGAGGAAGAGATGCATGGCCTCCTGTGATTTCTGCACCACAGGAAAAGCTGGCTCTACAGAGCCACCTACTGTCTGGGGAGCTGCAAGGAGAGCTTCTGACTGAAATGCCATCCATCCTCAAGGAGTTTCCCCCGGACTGATCAGCTTAACATGGTGCGTGTTTATAATGCCTTTTCCTCCAAGGACCTGTGGACACTTGGCCAATAACCAGGAATCCTGCTTTGAAGTCAGATAACTGTAGGTGACACCTTTGTCTCCCCACCTGGATGCTCTGGGTCCTAGAACCCCTCTGCTCAGGACTTTTGTGTGGTCTTGCTTGAACAACTTTTTTTGGACCTCATTTACTTCAGGTGTCCACTGAGGTTAATGATTTCTTTTTGATCTCAGAAATAGCTCCCAGATAAAAACACTCTTTAAAAAATAGAAATAACTTCACAATGTGAGAGACTACAATATCATGTTTTGACAGTTAAGTTCAAGCTTAAACTCCAGTACTATACCAAACAATATGTTTGTAGGCATTGAAATTTCCAGTTGCTAAAACTGAGGTCCAGTGTCCAAGAGGCAGATGGAGAATTCCTTAAAACACTGAGATGTAATTGGCTTTTTAACAAGGTTCTACAAGCAGTCCACTGCCCATAGCTAACAAAATACTGAGCAGATACCAGAAGCTCAAGAATTCCCACTGGACCTTTTCAGAACTTCCTTAATCATCCATACATCAGAGTGCTTTTTTGCTCTTCTGAGTTTTTATAGCTTCATACTTCTGTGGGATTGAGTTCTGGTAAACTTGGGGTGCCACCTGTGACTTGAGATATAACCCTGTCATCTGATCTTATTTTGGGGGGTGTAAATATTTTATTTTATTATTATTTTAATGTTTTTGTTGATTTCAAGGAGAGGGAGAGAAGTAGAAACATCAGTGATGAGAGAGAATCATTGGTCAGCTGCCTCCTGCATGCCCCCTACTGGGATTGAGCCCATAACACAGGCATGTAACATGGCTGTGAATTGAACGGTGACCTCCTGGTTCATAGGTTGATGCTCAGCCACTGAGCCACACTGGCCAGGCTGTTATCTCATCTTGATGATAAGCTCCTTGAGGGAAAGTATGAGGTAAAGTAGATTATTTGCCACCGGACACCTAGAACGGTGCTTTGCAGTAGTAAGTCCTGGGTAATGGATTGTCAGTTCTAAAGAGGATGGCTGAGCTTGTTGGCCAGTTCCATTTTTTTTAGGCTCTACAAATGCCCAGATGTTGTGTAAGAATAAAACTTTTGGTAGTGCCTCTGTGTGGTCTCCCCTTCGGGAAGTCTTTCCTGAACCTAATTTAGCCTTTACTCTGCGAGGCAATTAATGAATCCAATCACTTTAATTAATCATTTAAAATATTTTTGGTGACTTGCATGGGAAAGTTTATCAAAATTATACCCCCACTCTTTCAAAAATACTATAAAAAACAGAAGGCTCTCAATGCGGGAATTGAGACTAAGATGCAGTTAGGAAGTACCTGAAGCTTCTCGGTATTAAAACAAATGACAGATAAGGTCTCAGACTGCTTTGTCATTATAATCCATCACGCTAAGTATAGCAACATCAGCTTCTACTTCTATATTCCTGTACATTTGTATTGTTCTTAAAATGCTTTACATTTACATTATCCTTCCCCAGTCCTTTCCATACACATCACACAAGGAATGAAGCTGACATTGTAGATGACTGATGGTTAACGATTGATACCATCTCTCACGTAATAAAAGGAGATAGCTTTACAATTTGACCAAGAGATAAACTTAGTGTGTATCTGGTAAGTTGCAGAACAGCAGGGAGTAGACCTCAAGCCATCTGTCCATGATGAACCAATCTGCTATAATAATTAAGACTAAAGTATTTTTTCTTTTTTCTTTTTTTAATTGGCTGCTGAAGGGGGCCAGGAATCTCATGGCATTAAATGGCCTCAGAGGCAAAAGGCCAACTTCTTCTAGCACCAAATCATGAACTCCCTTTGGTATCATAACTCTAATTCCTCATCCGAATTGTCTTCCTTCCTGGCAGGAGGAGGCTGGCCTTAACCTGTCCCATAGCTCTAGCTATGTCATCGCAACCTTTCACTGGGGAGGGGGAGGAATAGCAATCTCTATTTCAAGCGGGGGTTTTCTGAAAACTAGAAAGCTAATAATCCTAGAAGGGGCTTGAATAATCTACTTCTGCTGGTAGAAAGGAGCCGCGGTAAATCATTTAGTCCATTCCCCTGTCTCGGGCTGTATTATGTATTGAATGTTCCAGAAAGGTGGAGCCATAGCCATCTTATGCCTGATAGCACTTTAGTGTTTTACCAAGCATTTTAGATGATTTCGTTTTGTGCTTTCCCCACACACTTCAAGTTGGTTATCATCGTCTCCGTGTTATAAAGCAAGTGGAAGGTCAGGGAGGTGGTTACGCACCGAGAGTCACGCTGCTTGTAAGTGTCAGAGCCGAACACGGACCCGCCACGGTCCTTGCTACCTGGTGGTAGATTGAGGTTTTCATAGGGGTTTCTGTCCCTTCCTTTTAGGTCCAACGGCCCTCAGAGACGACCACTACCCATTCCTCCTGGACCCCAAACCTACATTCTTTGTTTTCTTCTGCCCTAATGCAAATGAATAGGTTTCTATTCTTTTATTTATTTATTTATTTATTTATTTATTTATTTATTTTTATTGATTTCAAGAGGAAGGAAGTCTGAGAGGGGCACAAACATCAATGATGAGAGAGAATCATTGATAGGCTGCCTCCTGCACACCCTTTACTGGGGATCGAGCCTCAATTGGGCATGTGCCATGACTGGGAATAGAACCATGACTTCCTAGTTCATAGTTTGATGCGCAACCACTGAGCCATGCAGGCAAGGCTGGGTTTCCATTTTTTGAGGAATAATCCTAGGCTGACCTAAAGTTTATGAGCTGTTCTCTTAGTCCAAAAGGCTGAGTGCACTGAGCTTCTTCCACTGGCTTGGAAGTGAACCAGTTCTGCTACTGGACAAGTCATTTCACTCACTATGTTTTCTTACCATGTCCCGTATGTCACAGGGCTGTGATGAAGACTAACTCAGGAAATACAATATATACAGCGTGCACATGGGAGATGCACAGCAAATCAATACACTTACACAATCTCCCCTTTTCCTACCTCCCTTCTACCTTCCTCTCAGCTTTTTCATTGTCCTGGTGGATCCCCAGAAAGAGGGCGTGCTCCCCGTTGGTGGGCATTGATTTTCCGAGAGATTCTCCTTCTGACAAACTTCCCCCACCAGATCGTGGAGAGAATCCTAGAAGCACCCGAGAGGCACGTCCCAGGGAACCAGTCTCTCCGCTGACGCAGTGCCTTTTTCTCCGTGTATTATCCACGCGCACCAATTATAGGCCTAAAACATAGCCCGGAGGCGCCACTTAACAGCATTTGATTTATTAGTTTTATTAAACACAGATGCCTTTTAATGTGAATTGTTTGTAGCCCGTGCCGGATTTCTAGCCGCTTTATCGCATCTATTGGCCAATGTATGAATTATCTTCAAAGGACACGGCTTTTGCTTTTTATCACACTTTCTCTCCAACTACCAAGGAAGAGGTCACTTGGGAGACACATCCTTTCATGGCAAAGAAAGTAGCCTCGTAGATCAAACGTGTGTTTGTTCTGGAATGGCGAAGCAGCCAGGCCAGGCCTGTGGAAGAGGCCGGCACTGCTCAGAAATCCTCATCAATCACTCAGCAAATGGGACCCGTGGGGAAAGGCTTTGCTGGGAGATGAGTCCCGAGATCGAGAGAGTGGGAGGAGGGAGTGCCGTGCAGTGGGTAGTGAATCTGCTTTGGGGCCAAAGCTTTGTGGCTTTAGAGGCAAATTACTGAACCTTCCCTAGGGTCAGAGACCTTCTCTCCAGAATGGAAACACATTTTAGAGACGAAATTAACAACCATTATGGTAATTACTACTAACCCTACGCAGGAATCCCTGTGCCAGGAGCTCACCAGTAGCTCACCCTCCTGTAGCACTCCCCCCTCCGCCCTTCTTCCCCTACCTCCCTTCATAACTTACTTGTTGCCCTGCCCCCTCCTGTAGCTTCCACCACCCTCTTGAAGCTCGCTGGCCCACCCTCCTGCTGATCCGTGATGCGGTTGTTACGTGGTCGGTCGTTATGCTTCACAGCGTAATGATCATTTGCATATTACATCTTTATTATATTGGATGGCCTCACCTGAGGGACTTAGTCTTGTGGGTTGGTGCTGAGGAAGGAGAGCTTGGTGGGAGGGCCACAGGTCTTTGCCTCATAGTTACAGTTTATGTTTGTATTGCGTGAATTTGGGGGGGAAAAAGAAAGAAAAACCTTTCCCTAACTTTTATCAGTGTTCAACATTTATTTCATTCTTCCATCTTTCCCTGTTGTATTTAAATTGCATCCCCTGCCGGCATGGCTCAGTGGTGGAGCATCAACCTATGAACCAGGTCACAGTTTGATTCCCAGTCTGGGCACATGCCTGGGTTGTGGGCTCAGTCCCCTATAGGGGACATGCAAGAGGCAGCTGATCAATGATTCTCATTATTGATGCTTCTATCTCTCTCTTTTCCTTTTCCTCTGAAATCAATAAAATATATATTTTAAAAAATAAATTGTGTGAAAACAGTGCCCCTGTTTTTATTTATTTCTGACTTTCACCCAAGACAGGAGGTCAGAAAATATTTATGAGATCAAGTCAAAGGGACCTTTTTTATGTGTGTGCACTTCTGAGATTATTTTGTTTCATTTCTGTCTGACCCAGCAGACTGGGGAGGAAGCATCTGGGGTGATGGCAGCTGATATTAGCTTTGAGTTCCAGGCAACAGCCCGGTATTTGGAAAGAACCCTGAGCCATGGTGAATCCAGAGACCTGGCCCCAGCTGAGCAGGCTTGAGTTCTCAATCTGGGTGGGATTTGGGAAAGTTATTTACCTTCTTTGGAAATGGGAATAATAATGTATCTATTTTACAGGGTTTTGTGCAGAACAAATCAGTTTAAAAAAACAAAACCACATACAAAACAGGCTAAAAAATGGAATCCCTTTTGCTAAGCCACTTCACTAAGCCAAAACTTAATAATTACTAACTTAGCCCTAGCTGGTTTGGTTCAGTAGATAGAGCGTCAGCCTGTGGACCTAAGGGTCCTAAGTTCAATTCCAGCCAAGGGCACATCCCAGGGTTGCAGGTTCGATCTCCAGTAGTGGGCATGCAGGAGGCAGGCAGTCAATGACTCATCATTGATGTTTCTATTTCTCTCTCCATCTCCCTTCCTTTCTGAAATCAATTAAAAATATTTTTAAAAAAACAACCCACTCTTAGTTCTACCCTCTCTCTACCTTTAGTAGCCTTCTATTGTCTTCAGGTCATCTTTTCTAGTTGCTGAATGGGATGTTGCCAGAATGAAGTCAATTAGATCTTTAAATTCACTTGGTGGAATTTTGTTCTTTAACAATATATTTAAAACCTTAAAATCGTGCCCTGCCATAGTGAATGCTGTCTGGGCTGATGCTATTACTATGACCATTGCCATTATTTGTGACTAGCTGTGTGTTGGACAGCGCTCAACTCTTTTCCAGCGATAATATTCTGGGACTCTGTTGAGACCACAGGGAATAAAGAGGAGCAAGAAATGGGGGAAGAAGCAAGGCAAGACAAGGCAGAGCTTGTGTGGGGGTGGCCCGAAGCTGATTCTCTCTCTGGTGCTGGTCTCTGAGCCAGAGCGTATGTGAGTTCCTGGTGGTGCCATCAGCTGGGGACGTGTCCAGGCAGTTGCTTTCCCCCTGTGTTGTGTGGATGAAAAAGGGTCCGCATGCTAACCTGAGCTCAGGGAAGGTCTGCATGGTGTTCTTGCAAACTCAAAGACCTAAAGTAACCTCAAAGGATGGTCTGAAATTAAACTTTAACTAAAAACAGGTATGGTGGTTAGTCACGTCCTAGGCCGGTATCTTCCCTGACAAAGGTCGACCTTTACCTCAACTGAGCCTATTGACTTTTTGCATCTACAATAACATATCATTGGAATGTCAAAGTAATTTTCCTTTTTCCGGACCCCTCAAAGCATAGCAGCATTATGCGAAGACCACAAATCCCCTCACTAATACTGAATTACTTGTTGACTGCTAACTCTCCTGCATCCACCTAAGTAAAAGAAGTGTTTATCGTTTTACTTTTTACCCAATCCCAGAGGTTTTCCTGCTTTGCTTTCTCCCTCCTCCCTAATCTACCACCAATGGATTTCATGTGGCCCACTTACATCTCCTCCCTTAATTGTAATGTACAAAACAAGGTGAATGCTGAGATACACTTCGCATATGAACTCTTCCAGCCTACAAAAGTCTAAGCTCACAAATATTGGAAACATAACCCCAGCCCTCTGAAACTGGCAATGCACCTCAAAAAATGAGAGCCAAGGTGGAATCTCCCGTCCCAGGAATGTTCTAGAAAGCCATAGATCTGGAAGCTGAGACTTCAACAGGGGGGCTAGAACTCTTCAGGTTTTGTTATTCCAAACAGACTTGTACCTTGAGGGGAGAATGGAGCAGCAACAGATCAGTGGGCTTAGCTGTCATTTTTGGCCGTTAGCATATTCTGTCATCAAATATTTAAGACTTAGGTAAACATGATGTGTGGGATGAGGTCATGGGGGCATGTGGGGGTGACAAAGCGTCTTGCTTCAGGCAACAGCTGTCATGGGGATGGATGGACTCTCAGAGAAAGAGCAGAACTTGACATCTGCCACCACGTTGTGGAATGCAGCCCCAGGGAGAAACACCCACCAAGGAGAGAAGGGATTGTAACTTTTGAGGGGTGGGGCAGGAACGGAGTAGTAATTTATTGCTGACAAAGGAATGCTTTTCTTTCATCAAAATTAGGATTTATTGTCCGTGTAACATGCCTACTCAGACTGGAAGAGCAACATTTCCTTAGAGGTTGTTTGCCTGGCACATCCACCCCAGACACCAGGATTATTTTGAAAATCAAAACAAACATTTTTCTTTAAAATGAAGGCACGCTAGTGTAAAAAAATTCATGCATGGGACCATATAGAAAAACTTTCATAATCCAACTGTCAGTGATCAGCAATTAGCATCTTGGTGGAATTCCGTATGTTTTTTGTAACTTTTATTTTTTTAAATTTAAAAAAAATATATATTTTATTGATTTTTTACAGAGAGGAAGAGAGAGGAATAGAGAGTTAGAAACATCAATGAAAGAGAATCATCGGCTATTTGTTGTAACTTTTAAACATGGTTCAAAATGTTGAAGCATTTCCATGTTATTAGAAAGGTTTGTAAAATGTGACGAGGTTATAACGTTCTGTTTGTTTATGAAATGGAACTTATGAAACCATAATAATGTTGGCAAACTCTGTACATCACTTCCTATGTGCCAGATGCTGTTCCAAGTGTTTTACAGACACTAACTCACTGAATTCCCCAAACTACACTGTACAGCTTACACTGTAACATCCCCTGTTTTACAAGGAGAAATTGAGAAGGTAGGTTTCTGGAGGTCACTCAGCTGTTGAGTGATGGGGCCAAGATTTAAACAGTTAGTGCTCTGGGGGCTAGTCATAGTTCCTCTGCACTTTTTAGCCACTCTGCACTGTGGGCCCTCAGATTATAGCGTTTCTGAAGGAGGTGTCCTCTCACTCTTACAAGTGATGGGTACTGAACACAGGCAGGCTCTTGGGAATCAGTCAAGCTAGGTACTTAGACGGAGGGGCTGCCCAGCCAGTGGGCTGCTGGGTACGTGAGAGACTGAATTCTGGGGACACACCACAACATGAGAACCAGATATTGCTGCCAGTCAGAATTAAAACCCATTTTTCTGACTTTCCTACTTTGCTTTGCTTTCTACTACTTTGTGTGTAAAGACACAGAAATATGTATAAAGATATTTTTATTGATCTTTAGGGAGAGGAAGGAAAAGAGAAACATGATGTGAGATGGAAACATTGCTTGGCTGCATCCTACAGGCCCCTTACTAGGGATTAAACTAGAAACTCAGGCATGTGCCCTGACCAGGAATCAAACTGCACAGGGCGATGCCCAACCAACTGGGCCACATGGGCTGGGGCCCCAGATATTTCTAATAAGAAAAGACAAGGGCATCTTTTAAAAGAAGGATGTCCCAGGTGAGCCTTTTGTGAGCAGAGGCTGTCTCTTATTAATTGTGGGAGATTATTTTCTCCCAATTTTTATATCTTAGCAGGTAGTGGGGCTTCTTTTGAGCTTTGTCAGTATTGGGAATGGGTTTGCACCCTTTTCTTTGCATTGGATCATGGGAGTAGGATGAGTTCTCTGACTGGGGCGCCCGGATGAAGGGCAGGGGACAGGTGCGGCTCAACCACTCTGAGCCTTCTCACCACGAAGGTGTACCCTTCCCTCTGCCCCTGCTCCCCTGAAAGAAGGTCTAGACTGTAGGGATCTTGGTTCCTTTGGGCTCAGTATTCAGTGTGGCAGAACGGCCCCCAGGAGGCCAGCTGAATGAAGTCTGCTCTTCAGACCCCATCTCACTCATCTGAGCCCTCGCGGCTAAATGGGACAGAAAGCAGTGAGAAGGCTGATTCTGGCCACCGGTCTGAGGTTCTGCAGCCCAGGCTCACCAATCTCCCTAAAACAATAATGCTATTTCTCAATTGGTTTGAATCTGTAGGGGGAGAAAGATGTGTGATTAAAATTCCTTTCAATACTCAACCTTCGTTTTGTGTGAAGATTCTTCGCTCCCTCTACAGCCCCAAACGCTTAGGAAATACAATTAGTCATGCCCAGTTTCTCTGCATCTCCCATTCTCTATGAAGAATTCTACCTTGAGAAGCAGATTACTGAATCTCTGAAGCTAAACTCTTGGACTTCGGTGATGCACAATTCCAACAATGTCTGGTGAGAAGCAGACAGAAGAAGAAAGGATAGGAGAGTTGCATAGAAAGAAAAAACGTTGAGATGTACTCGTGGGGAGAAGGAAAGAATAGAGATGGAAGAATAGGAGGAGAAGAAGGAAAGCCATGAACGCATACAGATATCCACAGGGCTCTTTGGGGGAACCATTCAGAACAGCTGGGGTACGTGAGCCACACTAAGAATCAGAAAAATTGGGAAAATCATTTTAAGAACTTTTAACAGGGGCTAGAATTGGATTCCTTTGATTATTTTTTATGGTAAGAAGCTATCATATATTACAACTCTCTACAAGTTGGAGATACTGGGAATCTTTGAATATGACTCTATTTGTACAATGGGTCATGACTTGGCTTCAGTTGTAAATGGGCTACTTACATCATCCCAAATAGTAACTCGGACTCAATAGATGTGATCAAACGGGAGTGGAAGGAACACCCCCTAAGTACCCTAAACCCTGGGAGGTGTGGAGGTCAGTGTCTGTGTTAGGGATAGGGTGAGGTCCAAGCCCATGCTGTTTTACACTAAAACTGGGTGCCTGGGGAGACCTCCTCACACTCCCTCTGTTGTCTACTTGTTTGAGATACTAAGTATATGCTCAGAAAGAGGATGTCCTAGAGAAAGAAGGTCCAGGGGCACAAGTTTGGTCAGGGACAATGCATTAAAGAGGAGGCAAGGGGACATCTGACACCCATCTTTCAAATCAGACCCTAACATAAACCCAAACTCTTGGGTAAGGGGGCTGCGGGAAAAGAAGGGCACAGCAGAAACACCTGCTTCACTGGATGTCACCAGCACCAGGCAGCACCAGGGAATGCTTGAGCCCTGCAACTAGATTTGCAGCAGAGGTGATGGGAGGTCAAGGCTTCTTCCGGGTACCTGCAGCTTGGTCTCCCATATCTGTGGCCTCAGCAGCAGCCATGACTAGAGGAATTGAGAGAGTCAGAGACATCACCTGGAGTCCCAGAGATGTTTGTGATCACATGGAGACAGAGGCTCAGAAACACTGTTCCGCGGCTGTCCTACAGCAGACTAACGGAGTCTGAGAAACACAGCTTACTTTTCTTTCAATCCACCCTCTTACACACAGGGTCGGGGAAACCTGACACCTCAATGGGCAGAAGGAGATAGAAACTTTCCAATAGGTGTCAGAGGCACAGGAAAAGTTTTGTAGCATTTTGGCAGCAACCCCAGTCAGCAGTGACATCTGCGTGCGTGACATCGGGTCTGTAATATTTGGATTCTAGGCCTAGGCAGATGGACCGTTTGCCACGTGCCTGCTTTTCCTGGCTCCTGTTTCCCAACAGCCTTTGCTAACGTGGATCGGCTATTAACACTTCTGACACCCGTGCACTCAGCACTGACACACACATGCGCAGTTTGCTGGTGATCAGTACAAGGGCATGAACTGGTAAAGGAATGAGTCCCTTACTCTCTAACCTAGTACAGGGTCCCTCTGCCCACCTAAAGCAGGCTTGGTTCTGTGTGGGAGCTACTGTCACAGATTCCTTACAATGATCCCAATGCTATGTGGGTGTGTAGCAGTACATTTTGGGGCTGTCTGGAGAGACAGGACATCAAAGATGTATACTCTAACCTGTGGGAGCTGAATGTCACAGGGCAGAAAGAGAGGATGGTGACTGAAAGGTCTTGAGTTCATCATGGCTAATGCCACAGATAACAAATCCAAATATAGCTGGTGCAGATTGGCCGTTAGCCGTACCTCGCTGGTGGGAAGTACATTTTGTTCCAAGGAGTTAATGGCGTGGTTCAGAGGAGGAACACACACACACACATGTGTAAGTTACGTTTCCACAGGAACTTTCCTAACTGACAGCCCTCACAGCAGGCTCCATGGCTGTCTTCGGTTGTCGCACGGAGGTATTAGGTCCTGGGTTGTCTGGGCCAAATCTGGCTTCCAAGGGCCATCCTCTTAGCAGACCAGGTGCCCAACCAGTATGTCCCCATTGGGTTGGGCAATGATGAAGACTCTGCTCCTGTGGCCATAGGCAATACCTAGTGTGTTCTGCTGCCATTTCCATCTGAGGGAACGACACAATGTTGAACAGAAATGAGAAATGGTTTCTAGGTTCTTGACGCTATTGCTTGCGCGAGTGCCCACTGGCGACATAATTCGGAGCGAGGGATCAGCTCTCGGGAGTGTTTGCTAAAGGCAGTTACTTTGTACTTTGGAAACCAGTCTCTCTGTACTGTGGTCTTGGAATTCTGTTCCTACCCCGGGGGCTGAGATCAGAGCGAGGTACTACACTTCATCTTCCACTCTTTGCTCCACCGAGTAGGTACAGGATGGCTGTGTTTTTAAAACATGAAAATCAAAACGTGAAATAAAGAGGGATTGGGGGAATTTAATGTAGACTACCTGAAACCATCTAGTGGACAGTTTCAGATTCTAAAATAGAGGTGGGTTTCTGCTTTACTTAGGTTTTGGGGTGGGGGGGGGAGACCGTGTAGTCTTCTGGGTTTCTAAAAAAAGAGTCACAGAATTTCACAAGCTGACTTTCTATCAACATTTGAAGCTGTGAGAATGAATCAGACAACAGGATCAAACATTCCTAGAAAAGCAGAGGGGCTGAAAATGGAGCTGCAGAGGGTGTTGGCAGTTTGGGATTTTGGAATATTATTAGCACTGTCCCACCCCAAATGCCTCCAGATAATTGACTGTCTGTATTCAGCTGATGTGTTTGCCTGAGACAAGTTATTTTGAGACACATATTTCCCTGGAAATGTTCCCTATTTATTTATTTACTAGAGGCCTGGTGCATGAAATTAGTGCATGGTACAGTCCCTAGGGCTGGCCTGCAATTCACCATCAGGTGATCAGTGCCTGACAGCTGGGGGAAGGGACCAAGAAATCAGGTATTCCTGCCCCATCCCCACTGCAGGTCACCCTCTGTGTGTGGGGCAAATGGCAGGGTGGGGGCCTTGGCCTGGCATCACCCATGTCCCCTGCCACCCACCCTCACTTCCCCATTTGCCATCAGGCGATCAGAGCCTGCTGGGCTGGTAGAGACTGAGAGGTGGTCAGTGTGCCTCATAGTGACTGATCCAGCAGTTGTTCTGGTTGTTCTGATGTTAGGGTCAATTTGCATATTACACTGGTGCATGGGTGGGGGCCAGCTGGTTGCCCTGATGGGGGCCCTGGATTAGGGTGAGGGTCCCTGCTGGGGGGCGGGGCTGGCCTGGGCGAGGGGCTGCGATCATTCTGGTCTCTGGTTGTTCACCATTTTTTGGTCACTGGACTTTTATTATATAGGACTAGAGGACCAGTGTTCATATATTTGTGCACTAGTGGGGTCCCTCAGCCTGGCCTGTGGGGATCAGGCTGAAACCAGCTCTCCAAAACCCCTTGAGGGGTCCTGGATGATTCTCAGGTGATGCACCCTGGAATTGGGCTCCCTCCTCTCCGGTTCTGGGTTCATCACCCAAGAACCAAAGCTGCCAAATCACCACAGCTCTGTAGCTCTACATTGTGCTTCTGCCCCCTGGTGGTCAGTGCACATCATAGCTACCATTGGGACAGTCATTTAGGCTTTTATATATATAGATGTTATTTTTTATTTGTGTGAAGTATAAATCAGATAGAGTTTAGTTTATTTGGAGAGTGATTTTAGTTTTAAATTTTTATGGACACCGGCCCCCAGATCAATGCTCCCAAGAAGGGAGCCGTAGTTGTCACAGACAAGCCTCATGGCCCAGCTTTCGTAGGGTGACTAAGAAGCCCAGGAGTCATGAAACTAAAGTGAATCTGATACCCATTCCTCCTTTTGCTGCTCAGATCAGCAGGTTATTGATTTTTCACTCCACCCCACCACCCATCCACCCACCCAAGAAGATGACCTATGACCTGGGAATCTGAGGAAACTCCATTTACCTTAGCATCTACACCTAATGCAGCTTTGAGTCACTGAGCCTGTTGAGTTCATTGTCTTCTTTTTCTAAGAAGCCGATAATCAGGCCAATTGAAGGCCAGGTGATCAATGCTACTCCATTAGCTGGATAGATCGCACAAAGAGTGCCTGATATTAAGTACACTAGTGCGGGAGGGAAACCCCAAGGAAGTCTGCGAGGGAAGATTTCTGGTTGCACTGGGAAAGGCGTGGGATCTGAGAACCAGGTACCCGCCCCAGCTTCAGGGGCAAAGCACAGTATTTGAGTCCTCTACTGTCCTGTCTTCTTCCACCACAGCAAGGAGACAATGTTGACTCAGTTGGGCCATTTAGTAGCCTCATGCAGCCATCACCACTAGCATTCCTCAGTGGTGGACCTGGGAGGGTGGAGGGGTGGTTCCTGTTTTATTTCTCTCTTCTTCTTACCCTATTTCCCACCTTCCCCATTTTCCTTTAGGAAACTGAGACCACCATCTCCACCTCCTCTCAGATCCTGCACCCTCTCCACCTGCAATTTCGGCCCATATAGATTTCTCTTTTCCACTTGGAAGTCGCACATTATGGCTATCTACACATTGTCACCAAAACCAATTTGTGCAAACTAACAGGCTTATCAGCGCTGCTGAAATGAGATTAAAACTGCTTCCAATGAAACAGATAAAAATCAGATGAAGGAAGCCCTCTAATAAGACATTAAAGATAATGACAAGAATGATTAACTAGCTTGATATATTGAGCAATTATGAGGAGTTGAGTGCCCAAGATCAGTAAACTAATTTTTAAAAAAATCCACCTTTAATTCCCTTTAGTCAGTGAGGTATAATCACACTAACATTATTATTTTGGGGGATATTATTTATCTGTGAAAGCAGTATCACACCTTTCCTCCAAATTACTCAAAGCTTATTAACAACAGTGGGGAGAGAGAGAGAGAGAGAGAGAGAGAGAGAGAGAGAGGGAGAGGGAGAGGGAGAGGGAGAGGGAGAGGGAGAGGGAGAGGGAGAGGGAGAGGGAGAGGGAGAGGGAGAGGGAGAGGGAGAGGGAGAGGGAGAGGGAGAGGGAGAGGGAGAGGGAGAGGGAGAGGGAGAGGGAGAGGGAGAGGGAGAGGGAGAGGGAGAGGGAGAGGGAGAGGGAGAGGGAGAGGGAGAGGGAGAGGGAGAGGGAGAGGGAGAGGGAGAGGGAGAGGGAGAGGGAGAGGGAGAGGGAGAGGGAGAGGGAGAGGGAGAGGGAGAGGGAGAGGGAGAGGGAGAGGGAGAGGGAGAGGGAGAGGGAGAGGGAGAGGGAGAGGGAGAGGGAGAGGGAGAGGGAGAGGGAGAGGGAGAGGGAGAGGGAGAGGGAGAGGGAAATTGCTTTGGGGGGCTAGTTCTCATTTTAGCTCAAGAATAAAAAGGACTGCTTGCATTTCCACACTGATTATGTAGACACCCTCACATTTTTGTTTCATCTTGGAGCGCGACCTATTCATAGCCAGGCTGTTTTACATTATGCAATCAGTCCATCAATTATTGCATGATCAAGTCACATCAAGACAATCTGAGAATTACATTTCTGCCGGGTCATGCCGCAGGGGTGGCTGTGGCGGCCACCTGGGAGCTCTCCATTGCAGAAGCTGCTCTGGCCATGCTTTCACTTGGTTTCCCTTCCTGCCTTGTGTTTGAGTCCACGAGGAAGGAGCATGAAGGAGAGCAAGTCCTAAGTTGTTCATTTTTAATTTTTTGAACCCTACTCTGTGACAGGCCCAGGACTACGGTCCAGGGAGACAGGTGAAGAAGAACTTGGTTCTGTCCTCAAGGAGCCCATAGTGTAGTTGGGGGCAAGAGGGCAGGAAGACAAGTGGGCAAACCCACCTGACAAGTGACTCTGATTAACGCATGAAACATGGATCCCTGGAGGGGAAATAACTCTGAAGAAGCAAGGAGGAGCCCTTGGAGTTAGCTATGAAGGGAAGATTGGGGTTTTGCTAGAAAGAGAGAATAGGACTGGGGCAGAGATGAAGTGTGTGCACAAACAGCCATGCTAAAGCCTGCTGTGTTGTGGGAATACATGCTTGGTGGGGAATGGCAGCCTGGGAGAGTTTGGCAAAGGACCCTGGGAACTGTCAAGAAGGACCCTGTATTGCACGCTGGTGTTTGCATATTTTATCCTAAAAGCCGAGGTGATCTATTAAGACGTTGTAAGAATAGCTGTGTAATCAAACCTGTGTATAACTTCAATGAGCTGTGGAGAAGAAGTCAAAGGCAGATGATAAATGAGTCAAGGAAGCTCTGTTAGTGTCATGACAGAGAGAGGAAAACAGACAGGTGTGCATTTGAACCTGAAAGTAACTACCAACTAGCCGTGTGATCTTGGGGAAAATCATCTCTTGAATTTTCTCATCTGTAAATCAAAGCTCATGGCATTTATTTCCTGAGCTTATTGGAAAGATCAGAAATAATATAAAATAAGGCTCAGATATCCAGCACATAATAAGCACAGCACACTCAATAGTGATAATTCTTCTTATGCACTGCTAAAGGGTGAGTAAGATGGTGGTGATGTGTGTGTGTGTTTTACTGTTAGGAAATTTGATGAATAAAATAATATGAAATTATCACAATGTTGAGAACATAAGGGAATCTGGAATTTAAAAATAAACGTTCAGATGGATATATTGGTTCTGTCATTGATATACTTTGTTGAATGAAATTGCACAGATTAGACATTTTTGCAATATTTTAGAGATCCAGCAGGTCACAAATAACACCAACTTCACCCATTGCACAGGGCAGTTGTGAAATTAATTTTGAGGACTCAACATTAATTGTGAAATTTCTTTATTACCTAATATAAGTTCTATGAGGACATTTCTGTAATCTAAAACTGAGTCCATTAAAAATACATTCATTTTTACAAAAATATGCATGGCTCCAGGATGTACATTTTTATGAAGTGGGCACTTACAATGATAGTACTATTTTTTAAATGTTTTTGTTGACTTGAGAGAGAGGGAGTGAGGTAGAGAGAGTTAGAAACATCAATCACGAGAGAATCATAGGTAGGCTGCTTCTTCCATGACCACCACTGGGGATCAAGCCCACAACTCAAGTAGGTGCCCTGACCAGGAATCAAACTATGACCTCTTGGTTCATGGGTTGGACGCTCAACCACTGAGCAACACTGGTCAGGGGACAGTATCATTTTTAGTTGAGGAAATACCTTAGGTATTGAGGTATCTGGGTAAATTTTGCTGAGTGGAAGACTTTTTTCACTTAATTAAAAAAATATATTTATTGATTGATTTCAGAGAGGAAGGGAGAGGAAGAGAGAGATAAAAACATCAATGATGAGAGAATCATTGTTGGTTGCCTCCTGCATGCCCCTTACTAGGGATCTAGCCCACAACCCAGGCATGTGCCCTTGACTAGAATAGAACTTGGGACCCTTCATTCAGCAGGCCAACACTTTATCCTCTGAGCCAAACCAGCTAGGGCTCATTTAATTTTTAATATGTAAATGTATAAATATTTTATGCCAGATATTTTCACATGTACTGTCTTTTAGCTCCTGTATCCTAAAAAAATAATTTCACAAAACAAAACTCATAAATAAAGTATCTGCAACATTTGAGGGCTATCTCAATATAGGTCCATTCCAGTATAGAATATAAATTTTCTAAAAAAAATTTTAAGTGCTTCATTTAAAGATTCTCTCTAAAGGTAAAGATATTCCAAAGTATAATTATAGAATTTCAAAGTTAAATATTTTATGCTGTTCAGCTCTTATCATTTAGTTTATTCATTTTTTCATTTGCTTTTAATGGGATTACATTTCATCATCTTTCAGGTTTCAAGGTTTCCTTTCAGTAATTACAATTTGCTGCTAAACATTTCAAAAGCTGAAGTTGTTTGGTATTCTATTAGTTGAATATTTTGATTAAAGATTTGTAATTTCTTTCAAATAAAATGCAACCTTGATTTTGAGGACTACTTTACAATAAGGTTCAATACCAAAGTAGAATGGTCTACAGAGTAGTTCTTTAAAAAATGAAAACATGGTGAACACACAATACAATATACAGATGATGTGTTATAGAATTGTACACCTGAAACCAATATACTTTTATAATTTTGTTAGCCAATGTCACCCCAAGAAATTCAATAGAAAATGAAACAAAAATAAAACCATGTACAAACTAGCAATAGAAAATATGTGCTTAAGCTAGCATACTACTACATTTTGCCTGAATGTTCCTATTTATTTTACACATTGCTTCTTTATTATATTTGTGCATTTTTGTCTCATAGAATAGTAACACTATTTAAAATGAATATATATAGAAAAAAATTCTCTCACTGTTTTTGCAGTGCCAGGTATGTATTGATTAATTCAATAAGTCTCCAAGGTTCTTTGTGCATCTAGTGAAAAACTCAGAACTATTTGTACTTCAGTTAATGTTCAATTCACTAAAATCTGATAAGCAAAAAAATATAAACATTTCTAAAATCTGCTGGTGACAGACAGCAAAGAGAATAAGCATGCACTGCCATATTGAAACATTTTAAAATAAATTTAACATGAATTTCATCACAAAAGTTTATAATTTATCTGACTTCTAACACAGGATGGGGCAAAAGTAGATTTACAGTTGTTTGTATGGAAAATAATGCCATAATTAATAAATGTTAATACAGGAATAAACTGTGTTTTTCATACTCACTGTAAACCTACTCCCCCCAACCCTCGTACAGTATCTATTTTGACAGACAAACTATGAAAGCTTGTTTGGAAATACTCATGAAAAGTATGTGCACTACAGCCAATTCCAACCAGAGTTGTGCTCTAACAGGTTTCTTAATTTAATTAGAATATTATTTTTGTTACACCATTGAGCTCTACCCAAATTTGTATCTTATTATCTCTGCAAATACAGCAAATAACTTTATCTCCAAGGTTGAGCCTTTAAATCCAGATTTATAATAGCATTTACAATGATGTTAAATACTTTACAAAGATGGAATGAACTTCTCAAAGTTTGAGTTTGAATTCATAAATTGGATATAAATAAAATACACTCTTGGAATTAATTGATTTTTCTATTTGAAGAATCTCATTAAACTAATGCAAAACTGACATCATCTCACTCTGAATGAAGTTCTGTAGCTACTGGAGCCAATACTTTTAATAGCTATCATTTCACACATATATAGGAAAAACTTGGAATGAAGAGTGAAATTAATTTAGAAAAATACTCATTTGATCCTAATAAAAAGTCATGCTTTTCAGTGTTGTCAATGAACCTTCTTCGGCTGAACTTGTTAAATTGATGTCTTTGGGAACAGTCTTCTTAAATTAACCACTAACTTGGAAGTAGATACTAAGGCTTTAGAATATGTGTTTTCCGGTGGTATCAGGTAGATGGTACGTATAAACCAAAAAGGTGTGCAATTTACATCTGTATCACTGAATTTCTTAAGAAACAAAATATTAGTAGTTAATATTTCATTAAATGTGCACTTTTTTGAGATAATTGCTTTGAAAGGGACAAAACAAAACAAAGTCTAAACAATACATATGTAATGGTAGATTTACATCGTACAGTACATAATAAAAACATCTGAAAAAATGCATTCAGACTCTTCTCTCTTTGGCCTCTGGTAGGACAGTCAAATCTATATTTTCTTCACAGATTTCAAACCCATAATTCTTGATGTTTTCCAGTGACCCTGATAGCTTCATGCAACCTCCATCATCCTGGTCACAGCACAACTGGCTGCTGATACACTGACTGGCCAGCAGGGGCAGCAACACTGAACACTTCTCTCATCATAGCCAGACGGGAATAATTATCTGTCCTTACCCACCTAATCTGAGCCCATTTCTTTTTATTAGCGAGTGCATACTGTTCTTAAAAGGAAGGTGTTAGTAGCATATTTCTCAGAAGGGGAAGGAAAAGTAGGTTGGATTATTACCTACCATCTTTCAGATTTAACCACAAGCTAATCAGATACATTACATGCTCTTAGATAAGACGCTGGCAGATGCTAGAGGTACAAACCGGAAATACAGAAACTCATCTTAGTTTATCTTAATGTTTTATTTTAAAAAGGAAAATATAGGGTCCATGTTAAACTGTGCAGGATCTGGCACAACAAATATAAATTGGGGATGTTCCAAGCAGAGTAGGATGTATGGTCACCCTAGTATTAGGAATTATTTTCAATTGTGGAAATGTAATAATTATTCAATGTTGGTAAATAAACAAAGGGCTAAAAATGTAAAGATGAGTTTTACCTGCCCAAATTGACAATTAACGAAAACATGTTTATATTAGACTAGCTTTGGTTGAGTCCAGTTGTTCTCAGCTTGTCTGTGTTCAGGATGCAGGCTTGAATACTGAACAAGTGAGCAGCAACTTTGAAGCAAGGGTTGCTACAGGAGAACAGGGTCTCCCAACATCTATTAAGTCATTCACAGTTACAGCCCTATTCATTTGGTCGCCCTTCAGCTCTGGGTTGCTTTTTGAGCTCAGTTGTTTACTGCCTTGGCAGTACTTGGGCTCTCTTAAATACCCAGGAGGCAATGTTCTCACACTTCGCTGTAAATGTGCAATCTTTCTTCGGTGCCTGCTTGATGTGTGCTAGGGCTTTTGCCCATTACTCTCCTCCAGCGGATCTTACATCTTGCTTCACTTATGGCAAGGCTCCATCTGACATGCATCTTCATAATATCATGTACGCCCTTTGTAGCAAAAGCAATTTTTATGAACAAAATGATGTTTTATGAACTCATTGATAGACAGTGAGAAGAGCCTGTAATTTGGTCTCAATTGATTGGAGCAATTCCAATTTCCATTCCCCTGCCTTCTTGGTTCCATCTAAAGAAAATTTACATCTTGGCATGGGACATCTTTGCATTCAGAGAAAATTTAAGCATTTTCTTAAATGCTTCTATCACCTGCAGAGGTAAGATGAACAGGTGAGGTAAAGTTGGCACTCTGATGGTTATACCAATAAAGGCTTGCCTGATTCTTGGTAATTCATAATCTCAGGGTTTGGTATGCTCATATTATTGAAGGTAGCAGAAGTTTTCGGGAAGTTCTCCATGGTATGAGTACTTGTACCGAGGTCCTATAGAAGGGAGCATGTAAAATTTTCATTCAACTTTCAACATTTGTTTCCTAATCACATCAAACTTGTATACAACCCAGGGCAACTAATATATTGTCGCTGTTCTACCACTTCACTCGATTCCATGTCATTCATTCATTCATTCATTCATTCAATGTTAAACATTCAACACGTATTAGTAGCATGTCTATCTCCTGGCAGCCACTAATCTGTTCTTCATTTCTAAGCTTTGTCTTTTCAAAATCTTATACAAATGGAATCAAACTGTATGGGACCTTTTGGCTTTTAAAAAATTCAGCACAATTCCCTGGAGATTCATCGAGGTTGTGGGTCTCAATAAGTCATTCCTTCTTATTGTTAAATAGTGTTCCATGGTGTGGATATACCAAAGTTTGTTCAACCTTGCATTTGTTGAAAGGCGTCTGGGTTGTTTCCAGTTTTTAGTTATTACTTATAAAGCTATTGTAAGCATTCATATGCAGGTTTTCACTTATTTTGTGAACATAAAATTTTATTTCTCTGAGATAAATACTTGAGTGCAATTGCTGGTCATAAAATAATAGTATGTTTAAAATCTTTTTTTGTGTTTACTTTTTATAACAATCTGCCAGACTGTTTTACAGGATGGCTGTACCATTTTACAGCAATAGATGAGGCATCCAGTTTCTCCACATCCTTGCCATTGTCACAATTTTTTATTTTGTCTTTTTTTTTTCTGTTTCTCAATTGGACTTGATTTTTCTTTTTTTCTTTTTTCCTTCTTTTTAATGAGTTTCTATTGATTTTTAGAGAGAGAGTATTGAGAGATAGAAACATCCATGAGAGAGAAATATCAATTGGCTGCCTCATGCATGTCCCCTATTGGAGATCGAGCCCGAAACCCAGGCATATGCCCTGACTAGGAATCAAACTGGGGACCTCTTGGTTCATGGGTTGATGCTCAGCCACAGAACCACATTGGCCAGGCTAGACTTGGTTTCTTTTTAAATATATTTTATTGATTTTTTTACAGAAAGGAAGGGAGGAGGATATAGAGTTAGAAACATTGATGAGAGAGAAACATCAATCAGCTGCCTCCTGCACACCTCCTACTGGGGATGTGTCTACAACCAAGATACATGCCCCTGACTGGAATCAAACCCGGGACCTTTCAATCCGCAGGCTGATGCTCTATCCACTGAGCCAAACCGGTTAGGGTGACTTGGTTTCTCATATGACAAATCTTCATTTCCTTTTTTAACTATTCTTTTTAAAATTCTTACTTGGGTATATGTTTTTATTGATTTTTAAAGAGATGAAAAGTGAAAGGGAGGGAGGGAAAAGAGAGAGAGAGAAGAGAGAGAAAGAGAAACATGGATGTGAGAAACATCATTTGACTGCCTCCTGCTTTGTGCCCTGACTTGGGATCAAACCTGCAACCCAAGAATGTGGCCTAATGGAGAATAAACCAGCCACCCCCTTGGTGAATGGAGCGACACTCCAATCACCTGAGCCATAATAGCCAGGGCCATTGTTAACCATTCTTACCATGTCTTTAAGAAAATGACAAAGGAACGCGTGGAAGCAAATTGGGCCTAAAAGTATAAAAATATTTCTGTATTCATCTTGAGTGTAAGTCAAACTTGCAAAACATGAATAATATAGACATGGGACATGAAGGATAATTGATCATGATAAATACAGAGTTTCATAAAATTCAGTGATTTATGCCCAGTGGGGATGCTTTTTGTTTTAGAATGAATAGCTCTCGAAGTTTTGATTTGCATTTATTTCTCTGGTGATTGGTGATGTTGAACATCTTTTCATGTACTTGTTGGCCATCTGTATGTTTTCTTGGAAAAATGTCTCTTCAGATCCTCTGCTCATTTTTAAATCAAATTGATTTTTTTTCACTGTTGTGAGTTCTTCATATATATTGGATATTAATCTCTCATCAGTTATATTGTTTGCAAATATTTTCTCCCATTCATTAGGTTGTTTTTTATTTTGTTGATGGTTTCTTTGCTGTTTAGTTTGATATCTTCTCACTTATTTATTTGTATTTTTATTGCCTTTGCTTTTGGTGACAAATGCAAAAAATCATCACTAGCACTTATATCAAAGAGCTTATTACCTATATTTTCTTCTTAAATTTTCTGGTTTCAGATCTTACAGTCTTTGATCTCCTTTGAGTTAATTTTTGTAAATGGCATAAGATAGTGGCCCACTTTCATTCTTTCACAAGCGGCTGTCCAGTTTTCCCAACACCACTTTTGAAGAAACTCTTCTTTCACCATTGTATACTCTTGGTTGCTTTGTCATAAATTAATTGGCCACATAGGCATGCTATTTTTAATCCTCTCCCCAAAATACTTTTCCTTTGATTTTTCTAAAGAGAGAATGGAAGGGAGGAAAGGAAGGAGATAAACATCAATGTGTGAGAGAGAGAGACACATGGATTGGTTGCCTTCCACACATGGCCTGATCAGGGCCAGGGATTGAACCTGCAACCTAAGCAGGTGCCCTTGACCAGAATCAAACTCATGACCCTTCTGTGCACAGGCCAATGCTCTAACCACTGAGTGATACTGGCCAGGGCTACACAGGCATGGTGTTATTTCTGGATTCTCAATTCTATTCTAGTGACCTGTCTGTTCTTATGCTAAGATTATAGTGTTTTGATCACGCTTGCCTTGTAACATAATTTGAAATCTGTAGGCCTCTAGATGTGTGTGGAAACCCAAGCTCCAGGGCAAGCACAGAGGCCTCTTTGACAGAAATACTGGGGGGTGTCTCATTGGGCTGTCTGTGTCCTGGGGGTGGATAGTTTCAGCCCTTTGGGACCCAGGAATGAAAGCTTTTCATCTACCAGAGACAGACAATCAAGGGGTGTTCCCTGGGCAGCACCTGCAAAGACCGGTTCAGCAGGTGCATGTAGAAGCAATAGGGTCGGTAATGTGGACATTACGGGGCCTGGGGCCAGGTGGCTGCTTGGAGCAGCAGGGGACTAAGTAAGTGGCTATCCGGCCACTTTGCTGTCCATTGAAACTGGTGTGGCATGGTGCTGAATGTAAACTGTGGTTGAAAAATAACAACAATAACATAAAATTTAAAAACGAAAAAGCTCCTTCAGAGAGATACTAGCGCTTGAGCAGGGCAGGGGCAGTACCCGCGGGGGGATAGCGCCCCCGTGAGGCACTCTGAGGCCTCTGGAAAGGATTCCAGTCTGACCCCAGTTGTATTTAACCAGAAGCCTGTCCCTCAGGCTGCAGCCATGACTAGAAGGCCTCTCCCTGTTACAAAGACTGAGCTCCGGGGTCTGCTGCCTCTGGCTGTGCCCTGGAGGTGGTGGCCATGTAAGGATTCACTCTCCACTGGTTACAGCCCTGAGGACCTGCAAGAGAAAGCCTGCCTGGCCACCAGAGCTGGGCCATGGAGAGATGCAGCAAAAACCTGAGCAGCGCATGCTCAGATACATGTCCAGAGCTCCCATCCAGGAGATACTGGGGTTCTGAAAACCTAGACTTAAAAAAAATCGATGCTCCGCAGATCTTCAGACTGGCCTCACCCACACCGAGTCCAGGCCCCACTGTGGGTGCTCCCTGCTCTCCCCTCCCCCCAGGTGAGTCCCCTGCAGGTTCTCCAGCCTGTGGATCTTGCAGTTGGTTTTCCAAGCTGGGTGTCTGGGGGCTCATTGCTCAGGTGCAGGATTTAAACATCGGAGGTGCTGGAAGTGGGGTTTAAACCCTTTGCTCCTCAAGGAGCAACTCGGGGTTAGCGTTTTCTCCAGATGGTGGCCTCTCTGGGGGTGGGGTTTGTGGTGAGATCGTGTCCCAGTCTCTCCTACCTGCTTCCTTGTGGGCCTTCTCTCATTGCAATCCCATGGAGTCTAGGTGTCACCAGCTAGTGTTCCGTTTTAGTGTGTTTCGATTTGTGGTGGGGAGGTGAGCTCAGGTCCTCTAACCTCGCCATCCTAAACCAGGACCCCCTATGGCTTACTGACCTAACCCCTAATACTTTTGTGCATAACGATGCAAAGAGCTGTTATCAGCTCCAGGCGGCGCCGCTGCTGCTGCTGCTGCTGCTGCTGCTGCTGCTGCTGCTGCTGCTTCTTCTTCTTCTTCTTCTTCTTCTTCTTCTTCTTCTTCTTCTTCTTTAATATATTTTATTGATTTTTTTACAGAGAGGAAGAGAGAAGGATAGAGAGTTAGAAACATCGATGAGAGAGAGACATCGATCAGCTGCCTCTTGCACACCCCCTACTGGGGATGTGCCCACAACCAAGGTACATGCTGCCCTTGACCAAAATCGAACCCAGGACCTTTCAGTCTGTAGGCCAACGCTCTATCCACTGAGCCAAACCGGTTTCAGCTCCAGGCGCCACTTCTGCACACAGCCACACAGGTGCAGGCTTCTCCTCATGCAAATCTGCGTGAGGGGCCTAATAAATATGTTTGACGGTGACGTGATGATTCAGAATAAAGAAGCTCAGATGCATAGGGTCCTCAAGGGGTGGGGTGGGGCGGGGTAGGGAGACTGAACGAGATCACCCACTGTGGGCTTGGTCTTTGTTAGAATGAGCCTGGTCCTTGCCTTTTGGCAGCACTCACCCCTGCCCCTCCCTGAGCCCTGCAGGAGGGGGCGGGCGATGTGTGGATTAGAACATCTGGTTAATGGGGGAGATGGGACACTCTGGTGTTGCCCATTCCTTTGCAGATGGATTTTAAAAGGGAGGCCGGATTAATTAAATGCAGTAGGATTTTGCTGCTTCCCTTACAAATCCGGTACTTACTGTGGAAATGTTAGGGGCAGAAATAGAATATTGGGGACCAGCTGTAATTATGAGAAATATTGATTATGTTCTGTGTAAAGAAAGTACATTCTAACCTGGCTGGGAGTTGCACGGGGACCTGGGAGCTTGTCTGGAAATGTGGTCTATCTCCACATCGGGGAGATGCCTGTTATCATGGAAAGATGAGCAACCTTATTGCAGAAACTTGACGTGCCAGCCCCCCTTTTTAAAAAAAATATATTTTATTGACTTTTTACAGAGAGGAAGAGAGAGGGATAGAGAGTTAGAAACATCGATGTGAGGGAGGAACGTCAATCAGCTGCCCTTGACCGGAATTGAACCTGGGACCTTTCAGCCTGCAGGGTGAAGCTCTATCCACTGAGTCAAACCGGTTTTGGCTGCACCAGCCCTTTGAAAACCCCAAGCCCTTTGCATATCTGCAAGCCCTTGCATACCCCTAGCCCACATTGCTTGTAAACTGCCCCATTTTGCATACCCATTCTTATCCCCTTTGCCTACTTTCCCATGTAATCTTTGTCCTTCTACCCAATATAAGCAGCTGGCTTATGGTGGGGGGCAGAGCAGATTTGTGTGGATGACCTGCTGCTCTTCCATCCTGCCGGCGTTATTGGAATAAACGCTCACATAGGATTTAATCCTACCTCTGCAGAATTGGCTCAAGCAGTGACAGACAGCCCGGACCCATGGATTGTCCAGTTATAGAAACACTTACTGGGCACCAGATATTTACCACCCGGCTCTTCCTGTGTACACGGAAGGCCACGTGCCTGGTGATTCTAAGTGACCATGGAGTCACACTAGTGTTCAAGTCCAATTCTGCTAATTATCTACTGTGATTAAGTTACTGATTGAATCCCCAGATACCTTGTAGAGCCTTGGTGTACTTGGTTATAGACTGAGATTAACATTTTCCTCAGAGTGCCAGTATAAGGGTTAAGTGAAACAATTCCCATAAAGCACTTCGTACACTACCAGGCACGTGGTCGGTACTCAGTAAACAGAAGCTTTCATTAGCAGTTCATGTGCTGGCTCCTGCCAAACTATTCCTTGAGGGGATGATCTCTCGACTTTAGATTTTGTACCTGAGGCATGGAGCCTTGAACATAGTCCGCAGCCATTAGTTAGTTGTTCATTGATTCTGTAAGATCATGCTGACATCCCTTAAGAAAAAATATAGGCAATTATCCATTTAACCTGGAAAATTCAGTCTGCCAAATGAAATTTTTTTATTGTGTCTTAATTTGGTTATCTGCCCTAATTAACACTTAAATAATGGCCACGTATTTAATTTTTGAAGACCAGTATCATTGGTGCTTTTGCCCCCTATCCCAAACAGACAAATCTATCTGGTTTAACTCAATAATCTAGAATCTGCTTTCCCCTCCTTTGCTTACACAGTTCTGGGGAGTGTGGGAAAGAACCAAGTTCCCCTTAAGGCCTTGGTCGGCAAACTGCTGCTCGCGAGCCACATGTGGCTCTTTGGCCCCTTGAGTGTGGCTCTTTCACAAAATACCATGGCCTGGGTGAGTCTATTTTGAAGAACTGGTGTTAGAAGAAGTTTAAGTTTAAAAAATGTGGCTCTCCAAAGCAATTTCAATCGTTGCACTGTTGATATTTGGCTCTGTTGACTAATGAGTTTGCCAACCACTGGCTTAAGGGAACAGAGTTTCCAGGCTGACTACCATGTTGACTCAAAGTGCACAGATCACTTGCTGCTCCTCACCTCACTGTCCACCTGGGCCCACCTGGGCTGGCCGGGATGGATGAATGAAGAGCTCACAAGTCAGTCTATCAGCTGGACAGCCACACACACCTACAACACAGGCAACACGAGAAAACACAGCAGAGCGATGGGCTGCATTTTCCCTCTCCAGCTGGACTTTTTCTTGTCTGTCACATCGAGAGGGGGCTCTGGGGAATCACAAAGAAAGCGGCAATCGATGCTGCTGCTGATGTGCCCAGGCTTCAGGGACCTGGCAGAGGAAGCGAGTGGCAGGGAAGGAGCCTTCTTGGGAGTCTCTGGGTGTCTTCTGCCTGCCAATCCCAGCAGCAGCGTGGCACAGGCCACCCATGCCCGGCAAGGCTTCATGGCCGCACGCTGACTTAGAAACACAGGGCCAGAAAGAGGCATTAGCATTCCGAGCTCAGCTGTGCCACCCCTGTTGCCATAGCAATGCCTGGAAGTATATTTTGTGTCCAATGGTTATTTCTCCACACTAATGAAATGGACATTTTTCTTCAGTGAATTGAATCAAAACTAATTGAGTAGTAATCAGCACAGACCCCGAAGTTCAGGAAATGTAGTCTGACTAGTGCTTTGTAGAAATGCAGAAACCATTAACTATTTTCAAATGAGATTTTTTTTAATTAGTGGAATCTTAGCAACCTATTACAGACGGGCATGTTATCACACAAAAAACGCCTCGTTTGTTTAGTGCTGGGAGGGGAAATTTGTTTTCAATTAATTCAAGGGCTGATAGGATTCTATGATTTGTTGTGTCATTTCCACCAACAAATATCCCAGACTGATGAGTGCTCTGAGATAGACTTTTAAAAATATATGTACAATTTATAATTTGGATTCTCAGATGTTTTCAGAAAGGGGTGGTGTTTTTTTGTTTTTGTTTTTGTTTTTGTGTGTGTGTGTGTGTGTGTGTGTGTGTGGTTGTTGTTTGTTTTGTTTTTGCTGAGACCAGCTGTTCCTGAAGCCCACGGAGCAGTGGAGATGAAAAAGTGATTTTTAAAAATTTGTTTTGTGCTGTATCTCAGAGCTAAATCTGTTCAACTTCAAACCTCACTGTGATAGAAGAAGGTACACAGAAAGAAGGCTAGGAGCCATATAGTCAGAATCTTTGTCTTCGGATGCATCTACAAAAGCTTCTTTGATTAATCCAGTATTTCTTTTTGCTTCAGTTTGGATTGTGGGTATAAGCAAAAATATAGGTACAAAGGAATCCCCTGTCTATGTGTTAATACTCCCATCTAAGAACGTACTATTGTGCATTATTATAAGCAGTTCTTTATCTCCTTTGGATATGGGCCTACCTCCCACCGAGACATTTGCTTATGTGCAGTGCACTTCCCTGTAATAGACTGGAACGTCCCCCTGTGTGTTTAAGACAGCCAGCTTGGTGGTTGTGCTCCACCAGCGGGTGTTAATCTCCCCAAATCAGAGGTCCTGGATTCTTTATTCCTGGAGTCCACCGAGTTCCCTTTGCCCTCTGAGCTTTCTCAGTGTCACTTGGCCTTGGGGAACAGGACCATCAGTCTTTCTTTCCTCCTGTTAGGACAATCAGCAGACCTGAGTTAAAAAAAAAAAAAAAAAAAAAAAAGGAAAAGAAAATCAGCAGAGAGGCAGGTTCCTGAGGTTGGCAGGAGCAGCCCCAGTAAGGGAGTCCCTCCCTCCCTCCCTCCCTCCCTCCCTCCCTCCCTCCCTCCCTCCCTCCCTCCCTCCCTCCCTTCCTCCCTCCCTTCTTCCTTCCCTCCTTCCCTCCCCCACTTTTTCCCACCCATCACTCCCCGCTGCCTTTCTCCCTCTATTTCTCCCTCCCTCTATTCCCTTCCCTCCCTCCCTCCCTCTCTTTCTGAGAGGGAGAGAGGGGGGGTCAGAGAGGGAGGAGAGAAAGAGAAAGAAAAGTAATAATGTGAAATTCATGCATTCATTGGTTGACTTCCATATGTGCTCTGAATGGGGATCAAACCCACACAGAGGACAAGGCTCTAACTAACCAACTTAGCCACTCAGCCAAGGTGAGGCTGTTTTCTTGGAGTTGGTATCAGAGCCAGGTTAAGGCAGGTGGGGTTTGAGAAAATGCACCCCAACATTTGGCAAACGGATAAACAGGTGAGTCATTTCCTGGGGCCTTGAAGTCTAATGCTTCCACCCAGCACCAAGTTCACATGAAAACCTGTGCCATCGTGTTTAAGAATAGCCAGACCTGATGGCGCCTGCTAGCATTTCCTCGAGGTGAGAGAAAGCTGCTTGGAATCAGTCTCCCAGCTGGCTGGCAGGAGAAGGTGGGGAGGAAGGAACAGCCCAGGAAAGGAAACAGGGACTTGTCTCCTCCACACACACCTTCCTCTGTTATAGCCTCTGGATGGAAAGGGAGAAGATGCTCTGGGGTCATCACCATAGCAACTTCCGTGCATCACAGTGAAATTAGGGAGTTGAGAGGTAAGAACTGCCAAGTTTGGAGGAGTTAGGAGCAATCCTAAGGATGGGATTCCGCTAGAAATAAACACAATAAGGTGCCAGGGCAATAGAGAAGAGTGGATTTATGGTTATGACGTTCCTAAAATATCTTTATTTAATAATGAAAACTTCATTATGCGGGCCTGGGCTGAAGTGTTGCTGTGGGCCCTCTGAGGATCCCAGCAAAGATCTTTCATTTTGACAGAAGTTCTAAATTACAACATTAGTGTTCTAACCGAGAGGCTGTTATTGCCTATTTGGTCCGTCCAGGGAAATGAGACACACGTTCCTGGAGAGTGGGTTATTGAAATCTAATAGCTTGGAATATTAAAAATGGGGGCTGGGGTGAGATGGGGGAGGGCTCTCTCTCTCCCTCCTCCCCCCTCCCTCCCCGTGAGCACGGGATAAATTAAGTGATAAACCTGGAATGTTTACCAATGTCTCATTATTTTTTAGGGGGGAAAAAGTAATTCATCTTTATTATGGCCAAAACCATTATTACTTTTCACATCATTAAGAAACCAACATAGGGAGACCCCTAAAGCTAATTTTCAGACCAGCACTATGAACCTATTATGCCTTTAGTTTCATCCCAGGTGTTTGTCTCCTTCCCAGCCATGCAGCCTGACCTCTAAAAAAATGCTTGGTCTTCGGATGTTTCAAAGACAATTAGGTCTAACTGGGTCCTGGCGTTGGACTAATGGTCAGAACGGATAGCTCTCCAGATCACAGTTCAATTTCCGCTCCTTCTGGCGGGGCTGGGAAATGGCTTCGCTGGGCCAGTGGGACCAGAAGAGGGCCACGGGGGCGAGCCAGGCCTCTTTGCTCTTCTTCCCTTTTGCTCCCTGCTTCCTCCTCATCTCCCACCCCCACCAACACAAACACATTCACCTTCATTTCCTGACACCAGTCTCTAAAGACCAGTTTCACAAAAGGGAAGGCAGTGCCTATATAATCTATCCTAATAAAAGCCTAGGTGGTCCTCCCATGCGATGTCATCACAAGATGGCCATGCGCACAGTGGAGGTGGGGCCCAGTGGCCTCTCTGTGGGGTGAGACCTGGGGGTTCTGCGGCTCTGCATAGTGCAGAGGAGGCCGGTCCTAGCATCTCCACCGCCTCGTGAGGAGGAGGTGAGTCCTAGCAGAGGAAGCGAGTTGTGGCAGGAGAGGGCAGTTGTGGGTGATCAGGCCTGAAGGGAAGGGCAGTTGGGGGTGATTGGGCTGGCAGGGGAGCAGTTAGGGGGTGATCAGGCTGGCAGGCAGAAGTGGTTACGGGCAATCAGGCAGGCAAGCAGGGGAGTGGTTAGGAGCCAGTGGTCCCGGATTGTGAGAGGAAAGTCCCAAATTGGAGAGGGTGCAGGCTGGGTTGAGGCCCCCTAGTCCCCCCACCCCATATGCACAAATTTCGTGCACTGTGCCCCTAGTACAATTATAAAAGAGTGAGCTTACTGTGTATTAGGCACTTTGTTTTTTATTTTATTTTGTTTTTTAATTTTATTATTATTATTATTATTTAGAGATAGAGGTCGGAAGAGGGAGAGAGAGAGAAACATCGAGTGGCTCCCTCTTGCACACCCCCTGCTGGGGATCCTGCCACAACCTTGGCATGTGCCCAGGCTGGGAATCGAAGTTGCAGCCTCTTGGGGCATGGTCTGATGCTCAACCTCTAAGCCACACTGGCTGGGCTGTGCGAGGCACTTTAAGTGAACTTTACTCATAATAATTCAACCTTCAGTTAAGGAAGCTGGAGTCAGAGAGATTAAGTAACTGAGCCAAAGACGCCTTATACCGAGTCTTGAACCCAAGCCTTCCCGTTTAAAAGCCCAGACATGTGCTCTTAGTCATGACCCTGCATTGCCTCTCAGACAGGGCAGTGCTGACGGTTTTCTCCTGCCAGATTACCACATTCCCACACTCCACCAGGCTTTCCTGAAAACAAACCCACTGTCAATTGCTTGTTTGCTTTAAGAAAGAGGTTAAAGCAAACTTTCTCTAGGGATAGATAGCAAGTTTGCTGCATAGCTTTGGTCAGTGATGACGTGTCCTCTCTTTTGTGTGGATAACGCAGCACAACAGTTTAGTTCTGCCGGAAATGCTGAATGAGATATAACGTTGGAAATGCCTTTTAAAGCTATGGTACTAGACAGTGTCATATCTTTACATGTGAGCTATTATGGTTATTTGGAATTAGCAGAGAGCAGTTGCTGGTCAGGTCAGTGTTGCTGGAGAAAGAGATCAGGGAGAAGCGCTGCAGAAGGCACCTGGGCAAGCAAAGAAGTGGTTATTATGGGCGTGTGTGTGGCTATGGGCGTGTGTGTGGCTATGGGCGTGTGTGTGGCCTTTGGGTGCACGTGCTATGGGCGCACGTGCTTTGGGCACAAGATGCACATGACTTGCGGAAAAGAAGGGAGATGTGGAGGGAAAGTAGAGGAAAGGCAGCGCTCTGGCAGCTGAAAAGGGCACACTGAGCACAAAATGGACTTTCCGTCTTTGTGCAGAGCAGACCCTCTGTGTCTGGCTAAAGTTCAGGAAGAAGACAAGCATCTCCCAGGCGCTACCCAAGGCAGGTTTAGTAGGTCTGCAGTAGGGCCCAGGCTTTGGAGTTGGGTCCTTAGCTCCCTTTTCAGATGGGATGCTAATACGTTGAGCTGTTCACACCACTCTAAGGACGGTTTCCATGATAGTGAAGTAAAATGAGAATATAAAACTAGGGTTGGCACCTGCCAATCCTGGATGTAAGCATCTTCATAAATTGTGTGCCCTAGCATCTCTTTTTTCAATCCTGTTCAAAATACCCAGTGTGGCCGGGACCGGTTTGGCTCAGTGGATAGAGCATCAGCCTGTGGACTGAAGGGACCCGGGTTCGATTCTGATCAAGGGCATGTACCTTGGTTGCGGGCACATCCCCAATGGGGAGGCAGCTGGTTGATGTTTTTCTCTCATCGATGTTTCTAACTCTCTGTCCCTCTCAATTCCTCTCTGTGTAAAATCAATAAAATATATTTTTTAAAAAATACCCAGTGTGATGTTTGGCGCAGCTTAGATCATCAGTAACCAAAGTTCCACCTTCTCCTTCAATCTCGGTTACATTGGTTAGAGCCATTTATACCCTTTTCTCTCTGCTCCATCCCAGACCTCTCAATGTTTCTCCTTCTCCTTCTCTTGATCTTAAAGTCCTGCCCAGCCTAACTCCATGTGTGGAAGGAGACAGTGAGATGTGGGGTCTTTAGAAAGAGCCCAAGGAGCTGCACAGTTAAAGGAGATCCAGAATGCCATCCAGCTTGCACCCCTGGCAGGACAAGCAGCCAGGTGGCAGAGTGAGCATGGCCCCAGAGGCAACTGCAGCTTTAAAGGAGGCATTGAGAGTATGACTTGGGTTCTGAAGAAGTATTGGGTTAGGGAAGCAGGCTTTTCAAGCATTCCTTTTTGGTTTCCACTCACCTGAAGTGACTCCGGAGAGACTGCCTGTGATTAAAATACGTTTTTATTGATTTTCAGAAAGGAAGGGAGAGGGAGAGAGAGCTAAAAACAACAATGAGAGAGAATCATGATGAGCTGCCTCCTGCACACCCCCTGCTGGGGATGTACCCTGATGGGGGGATTGAACTGGGACCTCCTGGTTTATGGGTTGACGCTCAACCAGTGAGCCACACCGGGTGGGCCAGACTGCCTATGTTTAAATCTGGGCTTGCCCCTCACCATGTGACCTTGAACATGCTGTATGGCCTTTTTATGTTTTAATTTCCTCACCTATCAGAAGGTGATAATATGGTATCTGTTTCACAGAGGATGTGAGACATATCTGTAAAGCTCTAGCACAGTATGCATGGTAAGCTCTCAGTTATTCAGTGGCGTAATTATTGTTCTTTCAGTGACCATGTGGAAGAGGAGGACTATCGCTCAGCCATAGACATTCTCTTGTACAGCAAGCTCTTGCTTTATGTATACACTTGTTATGGGAAGGGAGGTGGTTTTGCTTCACAGAAGAATGCGGCACAAGAGAATTTTAAACAGCCATACCTCCACTATATTTAAATGACTCATTTCTCCAACCTAATTTACACCCTTTATTTAGAAACACACCTTTGGAAACAGCGCATACCTGCAACATATATTCATAGCATCCACTGCAGAAACTCAAGTTGAGAAAGAGGAAGACATTGAAGGTGCTGATATTAATGCGGCACCAAGCACTTGTTAGGGAAACATATGTTATTTTATTGATTTTTTTCTAACGAGTCATCCAAGGAGTCTACTCTTGAGCCTCTTTTATAGATGAGGACATAAAACTAAAAGAAGTAGAATTTTCCAACTTCAAAAAACTGGTAGGTGGAAGAACTGTTATTTGAATCTCTTTCTATGCTCATTTTATTAGATCCTGGAACTCTTGCCAAGAGTGAGCATTATTCTTTTTCCTAGTTCTTTCCTGGTAACCCCTTCTCATTAGCCAATCCTGTTCCCCTTGAACTCTTACTTAAAGACCCTCCCAGTTCCTCAGAGAAGAAAAATGAGCCTCATTGGCTCAGGCACACATTATTCTAGGGTGTGGGAGAGAATGGTGGACAATAGGAAGCAGGGATATAATGCTATAATGCAGCTTAATTAAATTAGCTCAAGATAATGGCAGATTTGGAAATGGGAACACATCCATTAATGCTGTTATTATTATCAAGGACATGGATGGCCCATTGAGGACTGATGAGAGTATAAACTGCCCATATGCTGTGAACCATAAAGGAAACAATTGATAGGGAAAACCTCACTGAGGAACTTTGGATGGTAGTGATGATGCATCCTCCATGATAAAACACACACACACGCGCGCGCACAGTAAAAGGGATATATGCTTGGCATCTGGTTAATCGATGAACTGTGAAGGAACTGAGGCAATAAAGTGAGCAGGTTCCACATTAATATTCTAATATGATATGTTTATAGGATGGGAGCATTCAAAAGTGATTCCAGCAGCAGTGTGTAGGAACTATTTTAATTGAGTTTGCGTTCTGCCCCAGAAGCACAGGCTTCATCCATCACTCAAAGTGGGTCATGGGAAAGGAAGATTCCAGCCTTGTTTGCCTCTATAAGTGACCTCTGGTTTTTATTAGACACAACAATGCATTACTTAGCTATTGACTGCGAAACCAGAGAGGGTGTTTAGAAAGACACAAGCCTTGGCTGCCTCTGTGCCCAAAGGGTGTTAAAATAAAATATGCATATCTTAATGCCTTTCTGAAGCCATAAACCCGTTTCGGTTCATCGGGGCTCCATCTCTTGCCAGTCTGATCTATGGCGTTATGGGCAGAGGAAAGCTGAATGCAACCAGTTATACCCATGGAGCAAATCCCAAGAAAAAGAGAGGTAAATGCAACCTCAAGGAATGATTTGCTGCTGAAAAGGGCTCCCATAGCCCAGGAAAGAGGAGAGAGGGAAAAGGTTCACAGCATAAGGAGGCAGATACGTGCCAGCGAAGGTCATGAAGGGCTACCAAGGGTGAAACCAAGGGGACTCCCCGACCTGCAGCATGTGCCTTCTGACAGCAATCAGTTCCAGGTGAAATCAGATGGTTTGCAAAAATGTGCTGGAAATCACAAATGTTTTGTGTGTTTGGAATGTGAAATTATTCAATGATCAGGCCTTCTGCATAGCTTATGGATGGCCATGAGAACTGATCTTTGGATCTTGATAGGACACTCTGGGTTTGCTCTCAAGCCCACACGTTCACAATGGAGATATTCTCTCCAAGCCTGTTCAAGGGACGGAGCTGCACCCTCCTCCCCATAGCCCCTAGCCCCTACCCTCTGCTGGGAGGCTCTGACAGGTTTTGGAAAAGTAGCCCAACACCAGACTTCTCTGTTGGCCTTCTCCAGTGGCCTTCACTAGGTTGAGGCCTGGGGGAACTACCCTGAGGGTATTTACTTCCTATTTCCAGGAATGGGAGGTGGGATTTCTTCTGCCCATCCCAGGAGGAAGCAAAAAGGGAAATTACTTCTAGTTCCTCTGTCACCACTTCATTTGCTCCTCCTTGTGGAATATTTACCTGATTGACCAAAAGTGAAGTTCACTCCCTTTCTGCTCCTCTGTCTCCCTATTCCTTCTCCTCTCCTCTCCTCTCCTCTCCTCTCCTCTCCTCTCCTCTCCTCTCCTCTCCTCTCCTCTCCTCTCCTCTCCTCTCCTCTCCTCTCCTCTCTTCTCCTCTCCTCTCCTCTCTCCTCTCCTCTTTTTTTAATTTCCCTTCTCTCTTTCTGTCCATCATTACTTCCTTTCAGTAGAGCATATTCCATCTGCATTTATTCCCATGAGATCAGCACTTAAAGCCTTGATTGACACTAAGTCTCTGCTGTTCCTCGGGACTGCAGTGCACATATGCATCCCTCTTCCCAACATCTTCACTCTCTTCCTCTCTGATGGCTTCCCACCTCTACTTTATTTACAGACTCGACTGGACTCAGTCATAAGAGCAGTAACAACCACCACTGTCCCTGGAATGCACATTTCCTTCATTGTCACCTAACGACTCCCTCGCCTTGCATTGAAGCTCCTAGGAAATTAACTTCCTCCGATATGATCTCATGTACCTAGTCCCACTCCAGCTCTGCTCACTGTAAGGAGCCTCTGTTTCCTGATACAAACTGCTCTCTCAAGGTCACAAGTGACCCCTTATTTCTACTCCTCGGAAATTGTACTTCAACTCTTGAATGAGTTTGATCTTGTTAATTACATCCTTTTCCTTTTCCAAAGTCTCTGTTCTGTGGTCTCTGACATGGACCTCTCCCTTCTTCATATTTCACTGGACATTTCTCTTTTTTGCCTCCCTTGCTGACTCCTGAGTTGCCCCTGAATTGTGAGTTTGTGTTCCTCGGTTTCTACTTTGGTCCTCTTTCATACAAGTCTCTCATGAATTTAACTATGTATTACTTAAATACTAATGACACCTCAACATTACCGCCTTCCGGCCATAGGACCTCACATCTGGACCACTGGGGCAGCCTCTCAACTATCTCCTTGTCTTCACACTGTTCCCTCAGTCCATTCTTGTTCTTGCAGCCAGAGACAGCTCTCTAAAATGGAACGCTGATGATGTCGGTCCAGTCTTTAAATGTCTCAAATGATTCTCCATTGTGTTTGTGTACCACTAATTGAGTCGTGTCTCCATATGCCAACCAGTGTAGGGGCACCTAGTCTTTGCCAGGCCCCATGCTGAGTTCTGGGAATGCAATGATGACCTAGATAGACTCAATCTTCCTCTCCTAGAGCTTAATTATAGTTCATGGTGGAGACAGTTAAATCAGTACTTATAGTAAAGTGTGGCAGGCTCTAAGGTAGAAGTCCAAGTTACCATAGTAGAGACGCTTCATCTGGACTATAAGAGCAGGGAAGGTTTCCCGGGGTAACAATATTTAAGCTGAAAAACAAGAAAGAAGCTATTTCACAAAATTGCTCATTATTCTTGCAAAGAGCAATGCTATCTCTTCACTATCATATCCCTTTTTCTCACCTCCTGACCTCCAGCCCTGAGGAAACCCTGAAAGGTTCCTGGGAGGGCCATGCTCTCTCACATCTTTGAGCCTCTTTTTTTATGGTGTGCCCTTCTCACAACTCAGTTCCTATCCACTATTGAATACGCATTTCATCAGGATGTTTACAGAGGCGGTATGCTTGGTAAGCAGTGCTGTAGCCCGGTAGACCAGGATTCAGTCTAATTCTGCCTCTGAGTTGTGAATCCTTAGCTGAGTTATTTTATTTTGCTTGAGACCTGCTTTTTAATTTACAAATGGGAATCATAACACTACTTAGTACTGTGGGAGTTCAAAGGGACCCAATAAATGGTAGCCCTTCTTCTTACCCGAGATTTGAATAAGTGGGAAAACATGACAAATTAATAAAGCAGATGAGAAACTGAACTTCCCCTATGTTAGTAATTAAGATGGCACTAGAGAACAGGCTGCTGTATTTCATTGATTCTAAAATGTACTTTCTGTTCACGTTTAACCTCTCCGAGTTTACAGTGCATTTCACAATCAATGGTGTTTACCAATGCTGCTGGCCAGATGGCAGTCATGACACAGTTGTTGGTGCCTATACTACATGAACTTGGGTTATTTTGGGTGGTAAGAGCAGGTCACCGCACCCCTTGACATTTCTGTCAGTAAACTATTAAGGATCATTTAAGGGTGGACCGTAAGACCGAAACCTTCCACTGATACCATCTGAAAGGTAAAATGCAAACATTTACATGTCGCGAGTGGATGTCTGCAGCTTGGAAGAAAACCTCAAACCAATATGCAAATGGATAGATTTTCCATCCTGCTGTGAGAAGTTCTATAGGAAGGGGACTTGTGACCTGATACTGTAAGGGGACTTGGAATCACTGCTATACCTTTATGGCAAAGAGGAAAATGGTATAGTGCAGTGGTTGGCAAACTGCGGCTCATAAGTCACATTCAGCTCTCGAGCCATGGTTTGCTGCTGTTGACTAGTGAGTTTGTCGACCACTGGTATAGTATAGTAGTAGATAACTCCTAGTCAATGCCTCCCAGTTAATGGTGTCTTCCATGAGATGAAATACAGGGTTCCTGCAAACAAGCTGGCTTCCCAATGCTTCCCATTACTGAACCATAGAACTAAGGGGACTTACCCGTGAGGATGAGAGCTGGTGGCTTTGCAGTAGTAGAGGCAGAGCAGAGTTATGCTTCCTGTGGAAGTTTGCTCCAAGAAGAGGGAAGCGAAAGAAGATGCTGGGATTATACATGCCCAATTCCTTCTTCTAAACTAGCAGATCAGAAGAAGTGAAGTCACTGTATTCCCTGAGAGAGAGTGGGGAGAGTTTAGGAGTGTAATCCACATGGAGGCAACTCCACGTGGAAGGAAGCATCAGAGGATGAAGACGTGTCTCCCAGCAGCGATTGCATAGGTTTGGTGTGAAAATAACATAAAATGAGTGATTTTAACATTTCTTCCTTGTCTTTGAGCTCTATTTGGTGTTGCTGATAAGAAGTTTGATGCCAGGCTGATTCTTGTCATTTTATCAATGGCCTGTTTTAGTTTACTCTCCAGCCCTTTTGGTAAAATTTTAATTTCTCTTTAGCCTTAGTATTTTGAAATTCCAAAAAGGTCTGTGTAGGCATGGTTTTCACCCCCACTTAAACTGAAACTGTTTAGAATTTTGTTTGCACTTCAATTTTGAAGCTAATGTGTTTGTTCATTTCTGGGAAATCGTCTGTTATTTACTTGATAATTTCCACTCCTGTGTCTCAGCTCTAAATTCCTGGAATTCCCCTTAGTCAGTGCTGGAGCTTTTGCACTGAATGCCCGTGTCTCTTATATTTTCCATCTCTTTTTGGTTTTTATTTTTATACTTTTTGAGACCATATTATTCTTTAATTCCTAATATTGTCTGGTAGTTTCCTTTTCATAGTATATTGTCCTTGTTTTATAGATGCTGATATGAATTTGATGTGATCCTGATTGCTTCTCCAGATAGTGGGATGGTTTCTGATGTTACACATCCTGTGGGGGCTGTTTTAAAAACGACTGCTTTCTGATGTCTTGCCTAGTCAAGGAAATCTGAATAAGGACTCCCATATACTTTCTTAGCACCATGTGTTTGTCAGTATCAGATTTATTGAGTAGATTTATTGAGTAGCTACTATGTGTTAGATTGTCTACACTCACCCTTGACCCAGCACCTGGAACATCAGGTGCATTCAACAAATGATTGTTGAATGAATGATTCCGCTTAAATGAATTTGAATGACTCCCAATTAAACACCTCCTATTTATGTGCCCAGCAGAAAACAAAGAAATGTTGTCAGAAATAAGAACAGCAAGCATCATCAACAACAAAAGTCACCTCCTGTGCCATCGTGGACTTTAGAGTTTAGTAGAGGAATCAAACTAGCTCAGGGACAAAACTCAAGAACAGTATAAGAGACTATTCAGAAGGTACAATTTGGACTCAAGGTGCTATAAGTGCTCAGAAGTTGATGTTGCTGAATATGCACGTTTGGGGCAGGTTTCAGGGAGGAAGAGAGCTTTGAAGGGATCATTCCCATCAGGGGCCACCAGCAGCAAAGATGGGAACATGAATACCCGAGCATCACTGTCCCTCCCCTGTCATTCACTCAGTGCTATTTACATCACATGTCTTTCTTCCAAGCTATCGAGAGGAGAAGGCAAGTGCCAAGGCATTAAGTATGCTCTGCCACATACTGTTTGGATCCAGTACTAAAATAAGTAGTTATCATCTGCCCAGCAGTCTTCTGACCCGTGGCAGCTGTTGCTTTGTGGAAATGTGGCCATGCGTTTTCCTTCCTGCTCTGTGCTCATTTCCCAGGCTGCATACAAGCCCATGGCTCGCCATCTCTTTGAATTGTATTCCATGATGTCTTGTTATTTTTCCGCCATTGTTTTCCTTTTCTGCATAATGGCAGGTGGCAGGCGCTTGGACAGGACTCAAACTACTACTACTTCTTGTTATGCGTAGATTTCTTCTATTATTCCTACCCAAAGCTATTAAACGTTGCTGTTGACATTTTCTTGTTGGCCACATGACAATAACGACAGATCTCTAGCCAAACACCTGCTCGGGAAATATGTTACGAAGGAATTTGAAGCCCTCCTTCTCTCTGTCATTCTTGTTCCATACACTTGGGTAGCATTGCCCTCCACCACCTCATAGCTTTGAAGTTCATACTTCTAAGCCTGGAACTCATAGTCCTCATGGTCATAGTCCTCATGTACCTTCTCACGTTTGAACAGGGATGTCTAAGGTCCACAGGGCTAGGTAAGGGGCTCATCAGGACAGAATCCAGATATTTTATTTCTAGTACAGTGAGAGTTTCTTTTCATCATACATCCTGCCTTCAGTCTTTTTCTGCAGCCAGAAGGGACCCCATAGCATGTATTGACACTTCCTAAAGAGATGCTATAGTATATATTGACTGTGTCTCTAGTGACATTTTTGGGACGAGTGGTTTTATTTTATTTTTTCGATGACTATACAGTAAAATTGACTTTTCTTCCTTTAGCATAGTTTTATGCATTTTAACATATGTACAGATTTGTATTAAACTACTATATAAACAGGATACAAAAGAGTTTTATTACCCCCTTAAGAAATCCTTTGTGCTATTTCTTTTTTTCATTGAGATACAGTTGACAAATAACATTGTGTAAGTTTATGGTGTACAACATGATAATTTCATATACTTATTTATTGTAATATGCTTATCACTGTGGAGGTAGCCAGCCCCTCCATTATGTCACATCATTTCTCTGTGTGTGTGGTGAAAACATTTAACTTCTGGTCTCTTGGCATCTTTGAAGTATAGAATGCAATATTGTTAACTAGAATCACAATGCTGTGCATTAGCACTCCAGAATCTATTTGTTTTCTAACTATAAATTTGTACTCTTTGACCCACATCTCTCCAGTTCCCCAATCCCTAGCCCCTGGTAATCAACTTTCTACTCTGTTTCCATGACTTCAGCTCTTTTAAATTCTCAAGCGACATTTAATCAAGTAGTGCTCTGCATGCTTAGTTAACTTCGTCCAGAGTTGATTATCAGCTGGTCTGTTCCAGATGTTGAAAAATCAAAAAATACTTCTATGGTGGGTAGTAAATAACTGTTACTCTGAATCCCTAAGTAAAAGGAACACTGGGGAAGGGACATCACTAGTCCCCCACTGCAATTTCTGGTTAGCCAGCACCTCCTCTTGACACTTTCATGCCTATCACTTCATAGAGGCTTTCCCCCCTTTATATTTTCTGATGTCACCCAACATAGGACTAGGAATCTTGTCAACATTTAATATAACTTCAGTGAATGAATGCATGAATGGGTGCATTTCTCTAAGGGGCATTACAGCTACAGCTTTCACTGGGGGCTTATACTACATGGCATAAGGCTTCAGGGATCTTATGAGCCTCTTGAAAATATAAGCAGAGATTCTGTATATGTGAGATTTTTTGAAAGGAAGAGTCTATAGCTCTGTTCCCATCTCCCCCCCTCCCCCCCAACCCTCCAAGATTTTCAAACAAGTCTATACTTACCTACCTTTAAGGAGTCCTTCAAGGTAGATCTTGGGGCTCTTAAAAGAGTCTTCTTGCTCAGATGAGATTGCTTGATGTATAATGTCTCTGTGTCTGAGTCTGGAAGAATGTGGATGCCTAGTGGGAATAGACTGCTCTCCAGTGTTACTCTATCTTAGAAGAATAGCAAATGCTTTGTGTTCTTATTGGTTAGATTTGGCACCTTTGCGCCTTGGGCTTTACTGATGTGAAATCCTCTTTGCGACTCCCCCGTCAGCTTGGCAGTCTATCAAGCCATGCTCATGTCCTGGTCCCTCTGTGTCCCTATGATGAGCGTCACTGTGCATTTTCAAACAGACTGTCTGCACTTACTCTTTAGATCATCTGTTTTTGGTAATCAATGGAAGGCTCCCGGAACACATGGCTGAGTTCTTTCCTTCAGAATTATACTCAGAGGGGACACTGAACCAAAAAGGTGAACCATGTTAATGTCATATTGTGTTGAAAACGTCCTTGAGATTATCCTTTCTAGTCTTAGAATCCTCATGTCAGATGACCCCGAATTCATGCTGCTTTTAGTAAGCTAGGATATTGTAGAAGTAAAATATTCAAAGTGGGCACGAGGATGGAGTCTTTAGTTGTGAAGCACTTCATCAAACTGATGTGATTATAGTGATTTTTACCTGGGAGCTAGCTTCTCCAGCATTGAAGTATCAGAACTTGGCAATGCCCCTTTCTTTCAATGTTGCTCTTACTTTTAGAGCAACTGAAAACAGTCTCAGCACCCCCGGCACTTCAGAAACGGAAATAATCACGACTTTCTTCTTATAACAATACCTATAACTGGCTAGACATTCATAAGAGTTTCACAGTCTTTGTATTTCACTGTTTGTGGGTGCGATCGATGGGAAGAAAAAGAGAAAAGAGTCAGGAATGGCAGGCAAAGCACTCAGTGGGAGGCAGCCCTTAGAGGGACCCTCCCTCATTTTCTCCCAAGAGGATGCTATGGGGACCATAAATTACCAGCCCTGGGGAATCAGCTTGTCCCCTTTAAGGCTATTAAAGGGACCAAGATTTTCAAATGAGCTTTGAGGATTACCGTGCCAGGTGGAAGGTGGCTGCCCATGGGGGAGGGAAGAGAGATTGGCTTCTAGTATTTCATTTTGGAGCTGTCAGCCGTTAATCCCCAGGCTGATTTAAGCAGGAGGAATTTCAGATAGTGATGGCCAATTGGCTATTGCCTCTTCCTGATAATAGCCCCTGCTCTCAACAATAGCCGCTTAGCCCCAGGTTTGGGACTGTGAAAGGTGGGAGCCTTAGACCTGGGCATGATGATAAAGGCGTGAGGTGGGTGGGCGCCTGGAGGGGGTGGCACAGGTCTGGGGAATGCAGGGATCATCTCAGCATCCACACAGAGCCGCCTCTCTGCAACTACATCCTGGGAAGACAGGCCAGGCCTGCTCTTGTTTAGCAGAGGGACATAGCTACAGGCAGATGCCACTTTTCAAAGGCGGGAGCTAATTTCTCCCAGGATTAAGAAGCAGAGTCATGAGGTCAACGATGCAGGCCACTCAGAGGCTGTCCTCGAAGCATCAATCAAGCCCGGGGCCAGCAGTCCAGTCATGACCATTGGCAAATATCTATTTTAGGCTGACCCAAACATCACTTGCTGGAGGCAGGAGATGTTATTCAACGTGCCAGGGAATTTATTAAACTACTAGATGGCAGTTTTTTTAAAGTTAACTTTTTATTTAAACACGTCCTCGGCTTCTGAGCTTTGAGAGGGTCTTGGGATGGTTTTCTGACAGGTGGAATCCCTAGCCAGGGTGGATGAATTAGTGGCTTCACTGGCTCTCCCACAAACAATTGCAGCCCTCCCTCAAACCCCCATCCCTTTCATTTCATCCCCCCTGCCCCAAATGGCCTCATGCTCTGAGGTCTCCCCACATCATTGTCTCCTCTACACAGCTGTCAGTCTACCTCGTAAAATAGCATAATAATGAAATGCCTGTGCTTCAAAACCTCCAGAGAGCCTAGGCTTCTGTCACTGTTACAGTCTTAATTCCTTAGATGTCTGTCGCATTACTTACAATCCAACCCCAACTTCCTGGTCCAGCCTTGTCTCCTGTCACCTTTCTCCCTGCAGGTTCTGCTCCAGCCATGAGAATCCACCTGTGTCTCTGCACATGCGCTCTTCTCCTTCATACCTTTGCTCATGCTGGTCCCTCTACCCAGAATCCCATTTCCTCTACCTTTTCTCTGGCAGGTGGATTCCCCAGAACCATTTCCAATGGTACCTCTCTTGAATAAGTGTCCTCTGTTACCTCTCCATCCCCAATCCCTCCCGGCCCACTCTTTCCTATTCAGGCTGATTTCATTATTTCCCCAAAGCACTTTTGAGGGATTTCTGCTAGAACACTTACCGACACTAAACACATTATATTGTGGTTTTTGGTTTACACACCTGGCTTCTCCACTGAACTAGAAGACTATTCTCATTCACTCTCCCCCAACCCCACCCCACCCCCAGCTAGCTTTAGCACCTAGCACAGACCTAGCAGAAAGGCACTCAGTAAATACTTACTGGGAGAGAAATGAATGAAAGCTGAAAGCTTGAATGAAAGTAGAAAGTGGGGCACAGGTGCAGAGGTTTAGAATTTATAGATAGAAAAGACCTAGAGAAGGTCACCCAGTTTTGTGCCCCGCCATTCCCTCCTTCAACCCTCTGCAGGCAATTTGCACCTAAACCGTCTTTTACGTTTCTGTTCCATCGTGTCTTGTTGCCCTCAATTGCTGTGGTCTGACACTGACCCGGCATGACAAGCAGATCAACTCCTAATCGGCAAGAGCCCTGGTTTTTCTGGGACATTTGAAAGCTCCTGACAGAACTGGAGGGGAGGGAACTGTCAGCCTTCACTTGTCAGCTCCTTGAGCAGCCGTCCAAGGCTTCCTTTGCACCTTGAAAGCCCCTGGGGCCATCGCCCTCAGATTGCTGGGTTAGGCCCCTTCAATAGTTGCTCTCAGGAGAAAAGCAGGGTGGAAGGGTGGAGGATAGAGAATATTTCCATGTTCTTCTTGCATCTCTAAAAAGCAGTGATGGTGTAAGGGTGTAGAGACGGGATCATAGGCAGGAAAACAGAAAATAAGGAATGAATAGACTGGCTCTTAAGTTTCACATCCAAATGGAGTACTAATGGGGAGAGCCAGTGGGGAAACATTTGAAAAACACGGAGATGAGTCCGTGTAAACAGCACCATCTAAAAAGCTGTAGAACATCCGCCCACGGAGGGGCTGTGTGTGCTAAGCTCCACTCGAGTGATAATAAAGGAGGCAGTTAAAAATCAGAGATCTCCCGTCTGCTGGATTTCTATCGCTTAATCAAAAGTGACTCCAACTACTGCAGCTGCAAAAAAAATGTTCCCAACCTTTCCATTCATTTCCATACAATAACCCTCTAATGGGGGAGCAGTGCAGGGGAGGAGGGCAATCAATCTGGGCTAATGACACACGGGAGACCTGGGGAAAATGCAAACTTGGAGCAATTTCATGGCAGGTGCAACCTTGGAAAGCATTACCATTTTTCTAAGTTAATTTGTTCCCTTGATATGTTTGAGATCCATATTTGTACTTTAAAGGTATAAAATGCAAGATGATTAAAAAATATAACCGGATTTTTGTAAACCTTTCAGCAGTAGCAGGTGATGTATTCGCCATCTCCATCCTTCCTCTCCCCCGTGAGCCGGACCGCTTTGCGTTCTTTATTCTTTGCTGTCATCTGAGAGATTGTTGGGTCTCTGCTTTGCTTACTATTTTCCCATTCTCCCCTGGCCCTGAGGGCTGGAACCCTTTGGTGCCCCAGGCAGAACAAATGTAGGAAATCGCCATCAGAAAGGCTAGCTCTGTGATGGGGTTCCAGGCACCTGAGGGGGTGGAGGGGCAAGGAAACCCCAGCCCAGGATTGGTTGCTAGAGGCTATGGTGTCTCCTCTCCATTTCCAGCTCCCCCTCCCTGTCTGGCTTTTCCTCCCAGCTGGATGGGTGAGGAACCAGGAACCGTCCAGGGAAATGAAATCAAGACCTCACACGTGGCGCCCAGGCAGTCATGTGATTTCTCAGGTTTGTTAGGCCTCTCTTGGCCTCAAACTGGTCAGCCCTTGCAGCTTCAAACTGGCCTCCACGGATACATGGACAGCCTTCCTAGAGGAACTTTTCAATTCCCTTTTCTCTTAGAACTTGTATTAGGAAATAGAATGAAAAGTACTCTGCTCCACTGAAATGCATTCTCTCCCCCGCCCCTCTTTCTATAAATCCCCACTTGAAATCCTATCTAATAAAGAGGGAATATGCTAATTGACCCTCACATCATCACAAAGATGGCGGCACTCACAGCCAGATCAACTCCATACATTATTGTTTTACTAGAGAGCTGGTGCATGAAAATTCACCAGCTCTCTAGTAAAACAATAATGTATGGATTTCTTATCCCTCGTCTGCCAGAGGTCAAGTAGACCAGCTGTTTGTGGAATAGGCAGGCCACTTCCTTGCCTCCCCTCTACCTTAATCTGGGGAAATCCATTCTGAAGAAATTCTTTCTAGATTGTTGGGGATTCTTCTTCCTATTCTTTCAATCACTTCTATCCCAAAAGCAAGTGCATCAGGAATCCTGTTTAGCTCTCATTGGCAGGGCAATTCCAATAGCCAGAACCTCACAAGGTCTCCCAGCCTTTAGAAATACAGTAGCATCTCATTCCTTTTAATGTTAGATGAACCCCAAAACTCTCAGGAAATGCATTTGCCATCACATTCAAAGATTTGCAGATAATGTACTCAAGGGACCCAGGTCCAAAGCTCAGGATGGTGCCTAGCGATTGAAGATTTCATGGTTCTTAACCCATGGTACCTAGTGCTCTTGAATAAGTTGATCTGGAGAGAGCATAGATCTTTTAGAACTAGAAGTTGGGGGACAATTTCTTCTGAACATTCATTAATTAGTTCTTTGGGGTTTTAATTTTTTGCTCAGAAAAAGGAAATTTACATTTGTCATATGCTTAGGAAATACCCCCTTTACTACCTTGCATTGGTGCTATCCCTGCACCATGAAATTCTCATGTAGCAATTGTGAGAATGTCCTTGCAAACCTTAAACTCTAGGGTATATAACTGACCAAGGATCTTAACAGCTGGACTCTGAGCTCCTTCAGTGCATTCAGCTGGCTTCCAGCCCGTGACTGAGGTTGGCAGGGATATTAAAGTGGGGACCAAGCCTTGATTTTTGCTTGATGACTCTATGATGGCCCCCCTGAACCTTCCTGAGGCTGCACGTTGTTCTAGGACAATTCCTTTATCTCTCCTACCTTAGGAAGACTTGCCATGTGGTCTGATGACTCTTCAAGGCCCCTGGGCTCACTTCTATTTTATTTCTAGCAAAATTCTTTCACCACATTTAATCTCACCTTGGTGTCTGCTTCTCAGAGGACCTGGACACAGAGTCACAGGCACCAGGGATGTGTCTCTCTGGGAGATGAGAATTTGATTGCTTCAAGTTCTATTGGCCTCCAGGAATTCGGATAGCAGTATTCATTTTTAATTTAAAGGTAAGACTTAAAATATAAAGCAGGGCCCAAAGAACCTGTTGAACTCCTAGATTTTTCCTTTGGTTTTAGAACCTCCCATCTGTGTGCAGAATTCACTTCATTCCACAAATATGTTGCTTTTCAACTCTTCATCATGGGATCCGTATATGGCACTCTAGGTAACAGGAGCTGACATTTATTGCTAAACCTGCTTCTTGAATCACTCAGAGGAAGACTGTAAATGTCTCAAATGCTATTCCATATAGAGACTTAAAATGGCAATGTTATCTTTATGTGCAATTATGATTCTCCTCTTTCCTTTGGTGCTACAAAGAGGCTGAAAGCTTTTTTTCTCTAGTGAGGTAGGGTGGGCAATAAATTCATACAAACACTAAAGGGTCATGAAAACATTATCCTGGTCCAGCTTCTGGGACCAACTTTATTTAACAGAAACACTTCCTTAGATCAAGAGTTAAGATAGCCTGGATCAGGGGTCCTCAAACTTTTTAAAGTGGGGGCCAGATCACGGTCCCTCAGAGAGCTGGAGGGCCGGACTATATGAACTACTAATTACTACTGTAACACCTTGGCTGCACTCACTGCCCAAAAAACCTGGCGGGCAGGATCAGACTCCCCTGGGGGCTGCATGTGGCCCACGGGCCGTAGTTTGAAGACCCCTGGCCTGGATAGATTCCAGGAACTGTAGTGGGTTTTCTATCTGGTACACTTGGGTATGCACAAGTTTTAAAGTTATCATTTCACCTTTTCCACCCTACACATAACCCAATTCTGGTTCAAGTCTCATAGGAAAAACTCCAATATTTTTCTAGCTTCTCTATATAACTCTTTTAATTTTCTTCGGCCTTTTATTATCCCTTGCATGAAACAAGAAATGTATAGGTAGACTGATGGTTTCCAATCTCTCATCTCTTTTTCCTGGAAAAAAAATAATAAAGTCAGAATTTCTTGAGGCAGTATTTTATTTTGTAGCAGAAGCCAATATTTGATCAGAATATTCAATCAGAGAAGTTTTATTCATGTATGACTTCTTCCATCCTTTTGGGCAGAATATATCTGACATAGTTTACTTCTTTGTAACATGGCAGAATTGAAAAACAGCTTTGCCTTGCTTTCTTTTTATTATAGAAGTAATATGTGTTTGATCTTTGGATTCTAAAATATTATCAAAAAGAAATTTTTTTGGCTCACCCTGGGTGAAAGCATAGCAACTGATGTTCTCTATTATTTATCTAGAGGGTAGGTTTGAGATACCCTGCACTCATTTGTTTTTTCTTTCTTTTCCTTTTGTCTTTTTTTCCATTTTTTATTAAGGTATTACATGTGTACATATCTTCCCATTGGTTCCCCCCTATCCCTCACTCCCATACATGCCTTCACCCCTCAGTGTCTTGCGTCCATTTGTTATGCTTATATGCATGCATACAAGTCCTTCAGTTGATCTCTAATCTCCCCCATTTCTCCCTAACCTTCCCACTGTATCTTGAATTTGTGCTTTCTTTCACAAGTATTTGTTTAAATTTGACACAACAGATATTTATTGAGCAACAGTTATATGCTAAGTGCTGGGGATACTGGAATGAACAAGATGAACAAAATTTCTTTGCTCATGGAATTTATTCCAAGTGGGAGACACAGACAGTGACCAAACAAATAAATATACAATCAGGTAAAACCAATAATATTTCTAATGGATTCACTATGGGGATGCTAGAAAAAGAAAGGAGTCAAGGATGAGTGTAGGGAATTTAGCTTAAGAAACTGGATCAATGTACAGAAAAGAACTCCGAGGTTTGGCAGTAGGCAGGTCAGGAGGTGGATCAGGAACTCTGTTAAGTGGGAGATGCTTATGACATATGCTGGTAAAGATTTTATGGAGGAAGTTGAATGTATATGTCTGGAGTTCAGCATATGAATTGAGACTGATAATATGTATTTAGATGTCACTTAAGGCTTTGGGTCTAGATGAGAATCTCAGAAGTGTGTTAATAGAGACAATAAGCATTCCAAATTCTGGGGCCTTCCCAACACTTAAGAATCAGGAAGAAGAAATAGATTCATTAGAGAAAGCAGTTATCATGTGCCAGGAACTAAACTAAGTGGTGGAGATAAAAGAAGAAAAAGACATGAGCTTTAAGTTCTTTGAGGACAGGAAATATATTTTATTTGCTTTGGATTGCAGAACTTAGCACAGTCTCAGCCACACAGGACATTGATTACAAAAAAAAAAAAAAAAAAAAAAAAAGGGAATGTAGGACCCATGCAGAAATCCAATGGTGAATCAAGGATTCTGCTTAATTGAATTCAGTGCATATGAGGTCCTACTAAAAAAATAAATAGCCCTAGCTGGTTTGGCTCAGTGGATAGAGTATTGGCCTGTGGACTGAAGGGTCCCAGGTTCACTTCCAGTCAAGGGCACACGCCTGAGTTGTGGGCTCGATCCCCAGTGTGGGTTGTGCAGGAGGCAGCAAATCAATTATTCCCTCTCATCATTGATTTTTCTCTCTCTCTTCCTCTCCCTTCCTCTCTGAAATCAATAAAAATATAATAAATAAATAAATAAATAAATAAATAAATAAATGAATAAATAAATGTCATAGTCCTGTGGGATAGAAGTTATTACAACACAGAGTGATTGTTTCTCAAATGGAATTCTGTCCAGACTGCTTTGGGAATGTAAGAGAGGCACAGCTATTTCTGACTAGGGCTGTCACCAGGGTAGCTGATGCTTCAGTGGAGAGGAGAATAGATGGGTTCTCACTAGGAAGACAAGGTTGAGGAGGGCATTTGTCAAATTATTGAGGTCCAGCCATTTTGTTGTAGAATATGGTGTCATTGCTTCCTGGATGGAGTGAAATTCTATACTATGAACCCCCCATATTTCTCAACTTGTACCTCATGCTTGGCTCATTTTCCATTACAATCAAGTTTGATTCTTTTAAACACTTATTTAATCCAACATTTATTTAGTGCCTCTCTAATTAAATTCCTACCTGCATTCAAGAAGCTTTCACACAAGAAAAATAAAATAAAATAAAATAAAATAAAATAAAATAAAATAAAATAAAAATAAAAATAAAATAGAGAGAGAGAGAGAGAGAGAGAGAGAGAGAGAGAGAGAAAGAGAGAGAGAGAGAGAGAGAGGGAGAGAAATAGATGTTGGCAGTCAACAACAAGCCAAGTCAAGATAAAAGCATTCTAAACAGACGTGTGACAATTTGTTACAGTCCTGGATGGGAATGAAGCATTGGTTCAGACCGAGGATGAAGGAAGGGTGCAGAGAAGAAGCAGCATTGGGCTTCTAAGTGGGGTTTTAGAGGATAAGGGAGTGGAGTGTATTTCAGGCTGAGGAAACAGCATGAACAGCCATAAAGGTAATACCGTGTTTGGCGTAGAAGGAGCAGTGGGGTGTACTGTTGTTGTTTGGAGGGATGGTCCAGGGAGATTGACACAAATGCTTTTTGCAGTCAAGTCATGGCAGACTTAGGATACTGTTGCAGAGAGTTTGGACTTTACTCTGTAGGCAACAGGGTTACCCCTTCACAAAGGAGAGGGAAGTTTTGAGCAGCTCTTCAAACATCAAACCAATAAGAGACAATCCTTGGTAAAGTTGGGAAATTTAAATAAAGAACAGGGGGAGGGCATTGCATTCTACCTCTACTGGAAAGGGTTTTTGTAAGTCAGAATTATAACTTTTACAGTTCCATTAAGTCTTCTTTTAGTCCATCAGTTTGGGGATGGTAGGCTGACATGTTTAATCATGTGACCCTCAAGCACTCTCAGAGATATTTCTGTATTTCTATAGCTAAGACAGAAAGGCAAACCCATAGCCTGGCCATGGGACTTCTGAGTAATTATGGTGGAATGACAACACATTTACATCTTCTTATTTAAGCATTCTGAAAACAACCACAAGGAAACAAAAGAACATAGTGATTGAGGCAAATAACAACAGTGGACAGAATGTAAGTTCTATTGTACTTTTATTGATTTATATTCCCCTAGAATCGGGCGTGCAGTAGGCAAACCATTTTTGAACTAATGAAAAGGTAAGAAAAAGAATTAGGTAAATGCTCCTGCAAGAGGAAGAGATAATGAAGGAGTGATAACTACAGGTGGCGGAAAGGCAGTGGTTACAAGCTATGAACCTACAGAGGGGAATCCGGATGCTCGGGGAGATCATGCTCTTTCTGTCCTGCTGCCTCTCAAGGACCAGCGGTGTAATCCTGCTGCAGTTGTTAATCTTGTTGCAAGTTCAGTCTTATCCAATTCTGCATGCTCCTTAGATCCAGAAACAGGCGTGCCATGTCCTTACCGACCTATCTGCTCTGCCTGCTTAGATATTGTCACCCTTACCCAGGAAGAATCCATTGGCTCCGGTTAAAGCTTTATATTCAATCTCAGCCACGAAGAGAGTGAAACAATTTCGAATTTGGTACCCTGAAGCCTGTCCCAAGGCCTTTGCTGAATGTCTGCAGGAAACCACCCTCACCTTCTGCTTCTGTGTCCTTGAATTGAAGATCCTGTGTGTGTGTGTGTGTGTGTGTGTGTGTGTGTGTGTGTGTTTCTGAGCATAATTTATTGGCTCTGGTACCAGGCCAGACCTCCCTTTGTTCGGTGAGGCTCCAGTGCAGGTTTGGCCTGGCCATTCCCCAGCCCTGTCTGGGGCCCCTGCAGGGAGAGCAGGAGGGGTGGGTGGTCTTGCAAGTCCTGCTCCTGGAATTCTGTTATCAGACCTCACACCCCGCAGCAGCCAGGTCAAGGGGCCAGCTCTTTCCTGTCAATAAAGTGACTGTCCTGGCAAGAACCCTGCAGCCAAGACTCCTTCCCAGCCTCTGGCATGAGCAGGCCACCCTCAGTGGCAGCAACTGGCCCCAGATGAAGTAACAAGTTCGAAAAGGAAGGTATGGGGTCCCAAAAGCAGCAAACTTCCTCCCACCATGACCGGCTCCTAGTGCCTGTGGGTAAGGGAAGGGAAAGTTTACTTTTTGGGTCCTTTCCTGCATCGGGCAATTGCTGGATGTTCCCCCTTTTATGCCTCATTATTTTCCACCCAAATCTTAAACATATGATTCTCCAGTGAGCGCTAAAATAGTAAAACCTATACATAATACATGGGATTATCCACTGGTAGAAGAATCTGGAAAGTTAGCCTGTAAATGGACAGCTGAGTGACAATGGAAGGGAGGCTTTGCTGGGCTGGCCTGGAGTGCCACTGACCCAAGACGGTGATGCCCAATGACATGAATCGGGTCCTTCCTGAAGAGACCGCAGCGTGGTGCTGATGAGCGTGACCTCAGGAATACAGGTCTGGATTCCCTGCCAATCTCAGGTGACTCAGTGTAACCACTTACCCTTCATGGCAATCCATTTCCTCATTGGTTAAATGAAGATGATTGACATCCTGGGGGTTATGTGCTGATCAATGAGGTGATATCTATAAAGCATTTGACAAGTGGGTCTGCATGAAGCTGAAAAAAGGAGGCCACCAAAGTATCAAAATTTGTCTTTGTCCATCCAATATATCCAGAGGACAAAGGCACCGAAGAGAAGGAAATGGGCGTTCGGGTTCCTAGGGAGTTGAACTCGTGTGGGACTGGTGTGGCTGCTCAGGATTTCTTATGGCCTCCAGGAGTTCTTCAGGGCTCCCCACTTACTCAGCGAATGGCACTGTGGCAAATGACTTAGTGTCCAGGCGTTCTGGGGCCTGAAAGAGGGAGCTCTAAATACTGGATTCTAGTGTTCTGGTTACTTGATCCCCAGACCTTGATCTTTCTATTTAATACTGTCTGTCAATTTCATTTTCACAATTTTTGGGATTCTCCTGCTAACTTGCTCTTGTAGGTGGCCTAGATTTATCCTGCATTGGTTTTGGTTAATGAGAAGATTCTAGTTAAAGACTTTGCAATTTGTAGATTATTCTTCAAGCTCCTGTGACCCACTAATTAGGTTTTTTCCCCCACCCACATGTCCCCCACTCGTTCAGAGATGGCTGAATCTCTTCATTATCTCAAGGAGAGCCCAGGCCAGGTACATCTCCAATCCTGGGACTGTGCTGTGCACACATAATTAATGTTTATCCTGAGGGGAAACACAGTAAAACAGAAAATAAAAACTAGGTTTGTGTTTCCTTTTAAAGACTTGGATTAGATGTTTAGAAGAACTTCTGACCCTGAGGAGGAGTGGAACTTTTTGACACAAGGGGATTGTGGCAGCCCTTGCTGATATTTTTTTTTTATTTTTAAAGAAAGGAAAACAAATCACTTTCCAAAGATAGTTTAAATGCCATCCTGCCTGGAGGAAGGGCAACGGACGAAGTGACTTCTCAAGGTCTTTCTGAACCCAAGGATTTTTATAGGCACTCATTTACCAGAAAATGTAAAAGTCAGCTAGCTGCACTTTTCCAAGTAAGAACTCAGATACACTGTTTCTGGAGGGTTCAGTGACATATTGCTGCTCCTCTTTATAAACCAGAGCACCTTCTCCCGGATGCTGGACTCGCCCCTTACCAGGACAAGCGGATGTCCATTTGCCTCGGACATCTGAGGTCCCCAGGCTGCTTTGAGTGAGTGGAGCGGTGCAGCACTATTTGCTGTGTCCTGAGCACCTGGGAGAAAGGACAGATTTTGTTCATTCAGGCTCAGGAGGGAGCAGTCTGCACTGGTGGTTTAAGAGCTCAACATCAGGAATTGGGAGTCTTGAGTTTGGGCCAGGCTCGGCCCCCAAATAGCTGTGGCACAAGTTTCTGAGCCTCCTTAGGCCTCGTGGTGTAAAGGATAGACATGCAGAGGTTGGAGTCTACCTGGGCCTTGCACTTGGTAACTGAATAATCCTTTACTAGTACAAGCTACTGAGACCCCTTAAACTAAGCTTACAGCCTTCCCTTTCTGAAAAATGTTGATAACAGTGCCTACTTCATAGAAGCGTGGTGAAGATTAAACGGCACCATTGATGTGTATTGCATATTCAATCAATAATAGTAGGTGTTCTCTCCCTGTTCGATAGTGTCATTAGTTTAGTTTTCTTGTAGAATAAGGAGATTGGGCAAAGATAAAAGATCTTTTTCAGCCTTGTGCATCCATGATCCAGTTACTTTTTCTCTGGTGGCATCTACTACCGGGTTTCCCTGAAAATAAGACATCCTCTGAAAATAAGACCCACTTACAGGTTTCCTTCTGAGTGAAATATAAGGCATCCCCCCGAAAATAAGGCTCCCCTAGGCTAAACATGAGAGATTTGGTCCACTGATTCTGAAAGAAATGGAGTCACAAGAAATTCACCAGGAAATTCAGGAATTGGATTGTTATGATGATGTTCCAGAAGATGATGACATGATTGTCATTGAATAAATGAGTAAATCCTTGATACTGCAGGACTCACAGTTTGTCTGGTTTGCGTTGACAACTACCATACTACCGTATCGTATACAGGTAATAAATTTCCTTTATTTTCATTTAACAATAAATGTGTACCATATTCTTCTTCATGGAAAAATGAGTCATCCCCTGAAAGTAAGACCTAGCACATCTTTGGGAGCAAAAATTAATGTAAGGCACTGTCTTATTTTTGGGGAAACAGGGGAGTATTTCATCTCCTCCCCCTATCCTCTTCTGCTTAGGATCCCCACAATTTTCCCCCAACCATAGGGCCGATGGTTGTATAGCCCGCTCTGCTCACTTTCCTCTTTCCCACAGCACAGGGCCCCTCCCATTCCGCTCCCTGCTTCACGTGGTGGTCCAGCGTTTGATGAAGGATCCTGTCAGGTCTACAAGTGTACGTCTTCCTCCTCCCCAGTCATTAATCCCTCAAGCACTGAGCGACTGTGTTGCCAAGACTTCCTCTCCTGTGAGCAATCTGCGAGACTGCCTGACATTCATAAGTTCCCGATCTGTGTGTGTTTTTTTTCCCTCCCCCTAAAACAAAGTCATCTCCAAAGTTTTACAATATAGATCATCCTGGAACTTTATTTTCACCATCACTGAGCTGGAAAGGGGACTAAAATATCCCATCTTTCCCTCCTCCTCCAAATCAAGCATCTCAAATAAAAACCCCTTTGCTTCTCATCGTTTCCATTTGCTCTCCTCATGCTCAAATGAAAACGAGACTTTGTCTCTTGATTTCCACTCCTTTGTCAATTTTCCAGTGGCTGCCAACCCAAGAGCGGTGGGGACACGCTTCAGCAGCTCCTCATGGGCACAAACGGGATGGTAGCAGCTGCCTGTCACCAGGCAGACGGGCAGCCTGGGGGTTCTCTTGGTGCCAGTTTTGCGAATGCCCCAGGACCAGTTTGATTAAATCGCTTTTACAACCATGACATCTGCGAGGCATTCTGGGAGCTAAACTGTTCTCAATAGCATGGGTGGCAGAGTGTGCTCATGTATTAGGCAGGCATGTTAGAAGCCAGTTTGAATTTTCAACCCCTCTTGGGCTTCTCTGTGTTTTCAAAATCATTTAACCCTCCAACCACTGGAAGAATTTAATCAGGCTCCAGGATCCACCCCCTTCTCACCCTCCCGGTTCTCAACCTATGGTTCTACTTGCCAAATTGCACAAGAGGTTGCTGAGAAACTTCAACCATGAAACCAGCATGGAAGAAATGGTGAAAATACAACCAAGGTCCTGCCGGATGCTGGGAGGAGCTACTGGTGTTTCCAACCATTGGCTCTTGGAGAAGCCAGAGGAGACCAGGCACTTGGGTTTTGATAAAATCCAGCAACAGCAGCAGAAAATCCTCCAAGAACAGGATGCAGGCCTTGATGCCCTTTCTTCTAGCATAAGGCACCACCAAATCAAGCGGAGCAAGACATTGGGAATGAGCTGGATGAGCAAGATGATATAATGGGTGGCCTTGACAACCTGGTGGAGACACAGATGAGAAACTTCTCATTGAAACTGGGCCTGTGAATATGGTGGGCAGAAAGGCAACATCCTGTGTAAACTGTGATCAGTGGGGTGGATAAAACAAGTGGGATGTCAGTCCAGTGCAGTGTCCCAAGCAGCGGATGGAGCTGATGATGTCCTGAGGCCTCTTCCCTTGGACAGCAAGCTGCAAGTCTTTAAACTAAAACCTGAGGTGTGGTTTCCTCTTTAAAAAAAGAGAAAAGAATATACACAGATGTCCTAGTCTGTGAAAGGGGGCTAATAGTGTACTGTGCTACCTACCAAGGGCATGTGCTACCTACCAAGACCACATAAAAGTAGGCTTAGCCTTCAGTATGCTTCTCCAACAATGCAATCTCAGGGCTTCCACCAGAATCTAGTGACAAGATGATGGAGGAAAGTATATTTTCTCTGGATTTTTTCCCTGGTGTTTCTCAAATCAGACATGTAAGTAGCCATGTGGCTTTAATTATATTTCAAGCTGATTTTACACTCACACACACACACACACACACACACACACACACACTCACACACACTCACACACACACACACACGCACACACATGCACACACACACACACACACACACACTCACACCTGCCTGGAGTGGGACTCTCCCCAGGCTGCCACTGCCTGAGGTACCTGGATTGATATCATAGTGGCCCAGACAGGCAAGAGCTCTTTGTTTTATTAATAAATGATTATTAAGCTTAGTTCTTCCTCCTCTTTGAGCTATTGAGATACTGATTTTTATTCCAACCGGCTCTTAACTGAAGGAAAGGAAAATTTTATTTGTCAGGTGCAGTTCATTGTTTTGTCTTTTTCCCTCTGAATCATCTATTTACATATGTTTGCACTGTATTTCTATTTTTTACTTTACTTTCTTGTCCCTATTCTTGTACACCTCTCTCTCTCTCTTTCTTTCTCTCTCTCTCTCTCTCTCTCTCTCTCTCTCTCTCTCTCTCTCACACACACACACACACACACACACACACACATACACACACACACACACACACACATATGGAGCTCAGAAGTTTCAGCTTCACTGATTTCATGATAAATCTGTTTCTGCTAAAGTGGGATCCCTGACATATTTTGCTTCTCCCAAAATGCTTTATTCTTTGCTATAGTTCTTTAAACTGTGCCTGGTCATCTACCTGCCAGGTTCCCACTTGCACTTAAATATAAGAGAACTGCCACTGGGCTTCTGAGCCTGTTTTCAGGCCACCTCAAGGTTGCACCCCCAGTGACATTTGTTCGTGACTCATGATTTCAGTTCCAGCTTCTGGCCCTGCAGTCTTGGCCTTCTCTCCTATTTATCCTTGGGTTTATCACTTTCTTTTCTAGAACTGGATTAAATTTCCCTACTGATTCAGGTAGACATTTCTTGTTGTATTTTTAACCCCAAGAAACCTAAATTCCACCCAAATTTCAGGGCTGGGAGTAGTCTCTTGATAGGCTAAGTCTGGTTTTCTAGATAGAAATGGGGGAGAGGCTTTAGTTACCTAGCTTTAATTCCATCCATAGGGAGTCCAGGTAAAAACGTATATAATTTTATTAACCAATGTCACCCCAATAAGTTCAATAAAGTTTTTTTAAAAAGTGGTCCAGGTCAAGCTCTTGACTTGTCTCCATCCATCTTTTTAGTCATGAGTCAGCTTTCTCCACCATAATAGAGAAAATATATTTTTCCCTTTAACAACTGTTATAGTCTTACATTATGTAAAAATGTACAATATCTGAGGTGTGCCCAGGGGGCTCTGGGAGCAAAGGTGAAAGGAACAGAACCCACCCTAAGAATTCCAGGAGATTTCCATGAGGAGGTTACAGGAGACCACGAATGCCAAGTCAACCAGCTTGAACTCTATCTTTAGGAAAAATGGAATTCTCTTACCAGGAGGTGCCTTCACCAGCTTTCTTTCAGAAATCCCTTGCTAGCAGCTCATGGAATATGGGTGGGAGGAAGCCATACTAGAGGTGGGGAAAATTGTTGGTCAGCCACTGCCATCCAACAGTGAGAGACTAGGACGGTGCTGCCAGTGCAGGAGAAGAGACAAAGAAAAGTATTTAGGAAGCAAAGCAAGTAGAACTGAATAGATCGGAGCTTAAAATTTTAAGTCACAGTCCTTTGCAAGACCACACAAAGTCCTCATCTTTCCTGCCCATCTTACTCTACCTCATCCCATTTCTAGCTATGCCAGAACAAAGATGGGGCAGGCATGGCATGCTTGGTTTTTGTAAGATTAACTGTGTTCATTTGGCCGGTTTTGTTTCCAAGTATAGCCCATGGCAGATCAGAGGTGAGTGAAGGAAACACCACTCAGTGGGAACCCAAATCCTAATCAGTAACAGACCCAGTTCAGCTGCCACTGTTGGGGGCTCCCCACTGTCTTCCTTGCCCAGCTGCTCTGTCTGGGCCTGTTTTCTCTCCCAGGCTGCTGATTTAAGAGGGCAGCCTTGCCTTTCACTGCTGTTTATGACGGGGGCACATGGACTCCGGAGGCTGAGAAGCACTGTAATTCACAGAGCTCACAACTTCCACCGGGAGAAGCCCATATATATATATATATATATATATATATATATATATATATATATATATATATACCCTGGCCTGCAAACCAAGGCCTCCCAGATTCTAATCAGACAGGCCCGATTCCTCTCCTTCCAGTGGCTTTTATGACCCATCCTTGCCTGAGATGACAAAGTTTCTCATTGTCCACCAAAAGGTAAAAATCCGTAAGAGGCAATTCAATTTCACAGGTCATAAAGTTAGATGTCTACTTCTTGCACTTCTTCTTCTTGTTTATTATGGCAGAAAACTTTGGAGCTCACCGTCTATATTTTGTCAGTGGGATAGAAATTGTTTTATCCTACATGTTTATCCTACCTCCTGCCACCCTCTCTCTCCTCGCCCTGGCCTTGCTTGTATCTCATTCTGTTCCTTACCTACGAGACCCCTTACTAGTAAATCAAGGCTTCCCACTTCCTGGCAGATAAAAGCAACATGGGTGATTCTGAGACTAAGGATGCAGTCCCTCTGGATGGTGGGGTTTGTGGTGAAGAGAAGGGCAGGGGAAGTAAGCAAAAGGAGGAGTAGAAGATGTTCCTTTTTCTGTACAGCACTTAGAAAGTACTAGTAAGTCTTTTCCCCTTGGCCCCAAAGTTCTATACCAAGGTACAGTGTTCTCATCTTAAAGAGGTAAAAATCTAACTCCCATGTTCATTGTCCCCTTATTTCCATTAAACCTGGCATGGAGGCATATTTTATGGCATCAGTCTTTCACACCACCCCTTGAGGGAGCAGCCTTTTGTCTCATGTGACTTCTTGCCCCCTGGCCTTGGCTGACTGAACCAGATATAGACCCCTGATTAGAAAAAAACCAGCCATCTCATTATCTTGCCTAGGTCTTGTAAAACCTGAGTCAATCAAGTTCTTTCTTTTGAGATTTTTTTTTGCATCATTTTATTATGAAAAAATTCAAACATTTAGAGAAATTGAAATAATTATATACATCAGAGACCTGTAAGTCCACCACAATTAACATTTCGCTTTGTTTTCTCACATCTGTTCATCCAGCCATCCTTCTGGTGGCCCATTAATGCTTCTTATTTCTTTTATGCTGTCAAAGTAAGTTGCAAGCATCACTGAGAGACACAGGGGTGGAGAGTGTTGAAGTTAGAAGTTCATGTGGACTAGGGGATAGAGATAACTGCGTTTGAGTCATAGGCAGCTGAGAAGCGCTTGATTCAGATTTCAGAAAAAAGAAAACGAAGCTGATGTATAGAGAAAAGCAGAGATGTAGAGAGAAACTGCTTTTGGATTTTTTTCTAGTACTCAGTTATATAATTCTCATGGAATTCTGATGAACTTATTTTTCAAATGTATTTTTTTGGGCACAAGATTTCAGGATCCACCTTATTCTACTTGAGTCAGTTCTGTATCTGGCAACCTAGCACTTCCCACTTGGAACTGTAAAGTTTGAGGTGCAGGAAACTGAAGTCAGAGACCACCAAGATATGTTAAAGTTTATTCCCCAGTAATGAGCGGGACTCATTACAGAGGTAGAGAAATCAGAATTGAAGGAGTGGGGAGGGGAGAAAGGACCTAGCCGGGCTGCCTCCATAGATGGAGAGAAGCAACACATGGCTGGTCTGGGGGTGTTTTTAAGGGGAGAAACAGGAAAGGGTTGGACCCAGAAAGGGGTGGGCTCCAGGGCACTTTGGCCCACGCTGATTGGTGGTTCAATGTCCTGGGATGTCTCTGTGGCAGATCCCAGTAATGTCATAACTCCGCCCACCGGTTGGGGGGAGGGAGAATCTCACAGGAACACGCTGTTTATTTCATTTCACACAGTCATTGGGGCTCTTCTCATTGTGGGGGCTGTTAGGAACTCTGAAGACCTGGAATGCCCCACAACCGGCCTACCAACACCTGCTCTTCCTTAAAGGCCCGTCTCTGTGATGCCTTCCCTGACTGGCCAAGGCAGAAGGAACCTCTCATATATGCGCCCAGAGGACTGTATGCATATCTGTGCTGTACTGATCTCAACATTGTGCCATAGCTGACATGTATGTGTCTGAGTCCTCTGTAGAGTGGGAATGACACTGTAGATGGTGTGGTCGTTTTTGTATCACCATGAATGAACAGGTTATGTGGCACACAGTAGACCTGCAATAAATGTAGCAAGGTTGACATATGTTTTCTTCCCTTGGTATGACTTGCATAGTATTCTGAACCTCTTCTGCTAGGGCTGTGGTAACTGTGGAAGTGAACTTGGTCAGATCTTGCGTCTGGAGAGAGGCTCCCAGGGGACTGCAGTGTTTGGGATCCGTCCGTGATGTTGCAGCTGAGGGCATACACTCTTCCAGCTGCTGCAGCCATGACTGAGCACAGGCTCTGGGTGTGGGTGCAGCAATAAGTTCTAGCTACCGTGTTTCCCCGAAAATAAGACATCCTCCGAAAATAAGACCTAGTGCATGGAAAGATAAGACATCCCCTGAAAATAGGACCTAGCGCAACTTTGGGAGAAAAAATTAATATAAGACACTGTCTTATTTTCGGGGAAACGGTATTTCTGTCTAACATGGGGCTGCTCAGAACTGCACTGCAGTCTGAGGCTCTTCCTACCCACGCTCCCTTCCTTCCCTCTCTCCTTTCAATGTGATGGATCTGTGTCATTGTCTGAGGGCCAACTTGCTTATTCTTGCTTCCTTGCATCGTTATCTTTCCTAGGTATTATCCCTAAATAAATATATTGCATTTATATGTCTGCCTTGGTCTCTGCTTTTTTGGTGAAGCCAGGCAGACCCAGTTATTACTAGAAGTGGTAATAAAAAAGTCAGGTGGGCCCTAGCTGATTTGGCTCAGTCGATAGAGTGTCAGCATGCAGAGTGAAGGGTCCCAGGTTTGATTCCAATCAAGGGCACATGCCTGGGTTGTGGGCTCAATCCCCAATAGGAGGTGTGCAGGAGGCAGCCAATCAATGATTCTCATCATTGATGTTTCTGTCTCTCTCCCTTCCTCTCTGAAATCAATAAAAATATATTTTTTAAAAGCTCAGGTCAGGACCCTGGTTGGGAAAACTTCAGACCTTGAAATATGTTTACAAGGACATCTGGGTGGATGCCATGGGGATTATAACTCTGCAGACCCCCCTGAATGCTCAGAGCCCAAAGAGGTTAACTCCTCCTAATTAGAGCTAGCACTTCCACTTTGGGTAATACTGCAGAGGCCTTACCTTTCCAAGGCAACAAGTGCCTACAACAGGAGCAACCTATGTTCCTTTCCCAGTTGCCAGGCTAATTACTATGGTTAAATCCTAACACACCCCCCCCTGGGGAAGTGTTAGGCCTGGTAAGGAAGGAAAGCATCTATATTACATAGGAGAGTGGTCGGCAAACAGCAGCTCATGAGCCACATGCAGCTCTTTGGCCCTTTGAGTGTGACTCTTCCACAAAATACCATGGCCTGGGCGAGTCTATTTTGAAGAACTGGCATTAGAAGAAGTTTAAGTTTAAAAAATTTGGCTCTCAAAAGAAATTTCAGTCGTATCCTTTGATATTTGGCTCTGTTGACTAATGAGTTTGCCGACCACTGCCATAGGAGATGCAAGAACTAGCCAAAATTTCCTGGCAGATGCCAGAGGAGTGCCCAGGGAGATGCATCCCGAAGGTGTTCAGAGGCTGGAACATGAATCAGGAGTGCTCACTTATTTGGGGTACTCTCTCAGGGTGTGGCTTTATTCCCTGGCAAGGATTTTAAGGTCTGGGGCAAAGTACTGCTAGAGCGAGTCTTGGAAGCCTGCAGGGAATGATAGCCTATGCTGAGCAGAACGGAAAAACCTGAGTTGCTGTAAAAGATGGTGTAGGAATGATTTAGGAGGCTTGGGCTCAGGGCAGTGAGCATGCGGAAAGGTATGTGTTATCAGAGGCCAGGACATCCCCCAGAAAATTATGGCCCATGAGAGGGCCAAGGGGACACTCTATTCACAAAGGCCATGAGAACTGTCCATAGCATTGCTGACAAGTTCATGGTGGCTCTCTTCTGCAGCTGAGGAACCCTGGCTAATTAATGCAGTCACAACAATGGGTCCCAAAGCAGTCAAGGCCAGCTAACAGATCTTAACCTTCAGGAAACTTGCAGCCATGAGGAACTGACCTAAAGGAGTTAGGGAGATTTTTTTACTTCTTCCTGGAATCTTTGATTTTGTGAGAAAAAGTTTTATTTTTCCAAACCTGTAAGTGATGGGATATTTTAAACTTTCTCTCTATTTTTTAATTCTGTTTGTGCCCAAGGCCATTCTTGCCTAAATCCATACTTCTCTTGTGGTATCTTATTAAATACAGCCAGCAGAAGACAGCTCATATTTCCACATGTTGGCTCAAAATTACTCACTCAACTTGACCAGTTCATTAAGTATATTTTCTGACTCCCAGGTGATCACAGGAAACAGTTTTACCAAATATTTCACTATCATGTAGCACATATCCCGTTTCTTCAGCTTCGCTCAACAGTTTCCTTAAGCCAGTTCCATATATTGTAGGTTTTTGTTGACATAAACATACATTTCTAAGTACAAATTTCTGTATTAGTCAGCATTTTCTGCATAGTAAACCATCCCTAAATTCATGGCATATAATAATAATAACAGTTTGTTATTTTGCTTACAATCAGCAGGTCAGCCCAACTGCCCTATCTCAGACTGTGACTTGCAGATTGGAATTGATGGCTTTGCATCAAGCTGCAGGCCTGTGGGTCAGCCTCTGCTCCATGTGCCCCTTGTATTTTGGAACCAGTGGGCTATCAGAGGCATGTTCTTCCCATGGCAATGGCAAAGCCCAAATAACATGCCCCAAGGCACAGACACAGCCTTCTCCTTTTCTCATAGCACATGTGCTCACCTTCCATTGGACAAATCAAGTCACATGGCCATGCCCCATCCACAACAATTGGGTGGGGCAGTATATTCTCCCACAGAGGAAAGGGATGGACTGAATATTCTGTGAACACTACTCTGAACTATCATTAGCATAGGTAAATTAATTTGGGGAAGTTTTATTAGACATTAAGGAGAGTATATAAAGTTTGGATTTCAAGACAGGAGTCTAAGCCAAAGGTAAAAATTTTGGAGTTAGTAGTAGCATTAAGTCATCAAGGGAATGTGTGAAGATAAAGAACAGAAGAGGTCCATCTATTCAGTATTGGGGCAAATGGCTTTCAGAAATTGGTAAAAAGAGGAACCGATAAAGGTGATCAGGAGAAAGTGATCAGTGAGGTAAGGGGAAAACCAGAAGAGCATAGTATGTAGGAATATTTATAGAATTTATTTCAGACAGTACTTAGAGGCGGTGCAGGAACTGGGTTTTTTGAGGGAAGAGGGGAAAGAAAGGGGAACATCTGTAATAATATCAACAATACAAATAACTTTTAGAAAAGTACTTAGATGAACATTTTAAGCCTTAAATACTTATGTTAGAAAAGGGAAAATGGCTAGAAATAAGATGAACAAATAATTTAAGAATTAGAAAAAAGAGCAACCAAAAACAAAACAAAACAACAACCACCACAAATAAAAGAGCAGAGAGAAATGATAATGATAGAGATGACATCAGGGCAACATAAAAACAAAGATACAACAATGGATTAACAACATCAAATGTTTATTTTTTGAAAAGACCAATTTAAGTGAAACAACTATAGTGAGTTACCAATTTAAAAGACAGAAGGCCCAAATAAGTAATATTAGAAATGAAGTGGAAAACAAAACTGCAAGTGATACAGAGATAAAAAGAATAATAAAAGGAAATTATGATCAAATCTATGCCATAAAGTTGTAAGTGAATGAAGTGCATAAAATATCCCCAAATAAGAAACAGAAAGCTGACTACATTATAACAATTAAAATATTGAATCTGTAGTAAAAATCTTACCATAAAAATATTACCAAGCCATAAATTTTTTTCTTTTCTACCAAATTCTAAAATTCAAAGAAATACTTTTCTGTTTACCTGAATTGCAGAATTTAGTAAAAAGAGAACAATTTTCAACACATTTATGAGGTTTGCAAAATTAATACCAATAACTGAACAATGGTAAAGGAAATAATCCGTATAGGTTAATATATCTTAGGAACATAGATGCAAAATTCCTAAACAAAATACTAGCAAATAGCATCTAGTGCTATATTAACGAATAATTTGTGTAAGATTAATTTAAGATTCTGCAGTGTAAGATTAATTTAACATTGAACTATTAATTACTAATATAATCCAATGGATTAACAAATTAAAAGAAAAAATGAAAAACCGCAAGGTTATTTCCATAAAAATAGAAAAGTTACTTATAGAATTCTGTACATATATACTATTTTTTAAAACTCTTAGGAAACCAGCAAAAATTGAAAATTTCTTTAAAGTTAAATTCAAATCACAAGACACTGAAAGCAACTGTGATATTCAGTGGTGAAATGTTAAAAACATTTCTCATAAAATAGACAAGTCAAGGGTGTTTATTCTCACCACTGAAATTCCTAGCCAGAATAAAAATGTAAGAGAACACTAAAGCACTGCACTGAAACTCCCAGCCAAAATAGAAAGGCAGGAAAACACAATAAAAGGTAGGAGAATTAGCAAAAAAGAAATGAAAATGTGATTTTTTGTGATTCTGTTATTGTATATGTAGAAAACCTACGGTGATCTAATTTATTGGGATAAAAAGGAGTCAAACGAGGATGTTGGATATACATTTAATATGCAAAAGTCAATTGCATCTCTATACCCAGCAGCAAACATTTGGAAAGTGTAATTTAAAGGAGACATTATTTGTTCTGGCTTCTAGTAGCAGTAGAGTAGCCTGGCTGAACTAATCTTTCCTCAGATAACAATTGGAAAGTATGGAAAAATATTTTTAGAATTATCCAACATTTTTGAAAAACCGGAGTTACCTGAAACAGAAAGACACTATAAGGAGTCAACCCTTGAAGGATGAACTGTGATGGAAATCATTTCCTTTGTGGCATTCCCCAAGGCAGTAAAGCTGCTTGGGTAGAATGCCACAGCCTTATTGGCTTACAGTTTTAGAGAACAGAAATCGAGACTAGTAAAAAAAATGGTAGAAAATTAGGTGGAAAATCCTAGGTGGACCCACAGAAGGGTGAACCCCCAAATCTACATATGTAATCCACTGCAGTCCTGGATGACCATCAGCTCTCCTTGCACAGGGGAGATTCCAGCAGAAGGTGTGAAAGAAACAAACACAACAACAACAAGAACAGTGGAAGCTTGAAGAACTGAGGATTTAAGCTTCTGTCCATTGCAAGAGAGACAAAATTTGGAGGTTGAGTCCAGCTGAGTTTAAAAAAAAAAATTATTCTTCAGGGGAAAATAATGAATCCAGACTCTACAGAATTTGCATAATGTCCAGTATCCATCCATAACCAATAGACATGTGAAAGAAACACAAAAATGTGACCCATAGCAAGAATAAAATAAGTTAATAAATCCCAATTCCAAGATAATGCAGATGTTGCAATGAGGATAGGGGGACTCTAAAGCAGCTTCAGTGAACATGTCCGCGGATTTAGAGGAAGACCTATTCATTACGAGCAGATGGGAAATATAAGCAGAGAACTAAAACCTATGAAAAAGAAACAAAATGGAAATTCTAGAGCTGAAAACTACCGTAACTGAAATGAAGAATTCATGGAATGGGTTTAATAGCAAATTGGAGATGGCAGAAGAGTCAGTTAACATAAAACTAGGACAATAGAAATTACAGAACTGGGAAAGAAAGAGAAAATTATTGAATAATTTTTAGAAAGCTTTAGAGACCTATATGACAATATTAAGCAATCCAATATATGTGTAATTGGTAGCCAGGAGAAGAGGTTGAGAAAGAAGTAGAAAAAATATTTTAAGACATATTGGGTAGAAACTACCAAGACAGAATAGAGAATTTAAAAATATACCCACAATTAGAGAGTCAACTGATTTTTGACAAAGACACCAAAAGCTATAAAATGGAAAAGGAAAGCCTTTTCAACAATTGTGGTTGGATAACTGGATGTCTATATGGAAAAAAATTTATAAACCTCAACCTTGCTATATAAAACCATTAATTCATCGATCTAAAATTAAAATGATAAAAGTTTTAGAAAATAATATAGGAGGATATCTTGACAACCTAGAGTTAAAATGTTCTCTTAATTATATACTAAAAACAGCAATTTTTAAAAAGTAATAAATCATATGTCAAAATTGAAAATATCTGCTCACCAAAATAAACTGTAATGTAAATGAATAGGCAAGCTCCAGACTGGTGAATTATTTTATGCATATACAGGCCATCCAATGAAACTAGATTAAAATTAAGTTTTATTTTTCAAAGAGCAACATAGAGGAAGTGAAGGAAATTAGATACAAGTTTGGTGACATGCAACATAACGATCAAAAGATTCATATCCAGAATCTATAAAGAACATCTCAAGAACAATACAGATGCCTATAAAAATGAGTTAACTAAAAGAAGACAAAGATGAATAATCCAGTAAAAAAAAAATAATCATTTCTGAGAAGCACCAAATTAGAAAAAAAAATAACCTTTTTAGTAGGAAAATGCAAATTGAAACCATAATGAGATATTTCACATTCATTATATTGATGAAAATCAAGACCTGACCATATAAAATTTGACAAGAATGTGGATTAATCAGAACTCTTACACAAAGCCTGTGAAAGTAAAAAATGGCACCAACATGTTGGAAAAAACTTGGTATTATCTAGTATACTTGAAAATGCACATACTTTTTAACCTAGTAACTATTATCCTTGATATATACCTAAAGAAACTCTGGTACATATTAGGCCAGGTGACATGCAGAGGAATGTTTATATAATACTAGCACTCTCTGTGATAGCCATGTATTATAAACAGCCCAAATATCCATCAACTATAGAATAAATAAACATATATTGTTGAATAAATGGAATACTATACACCTGTGAAAACAGATGAACTATAGCAGTATACAGCAACATAGATGCACCTCAGGAATATGAAATGGGACAAAAAAAAGCAAGATCCAGGAACATATAGTGGAATTCCATTTACATACGATTTTTAAATATGTAAAACTAAATAGTATATTGTTTAGAAATAAAGATATATGTCACAAAATAATAAATAGAAACGAGATTGATAAACAGAAAATACAGTGAAGTGGTCTCTAAGAGAATAGGAAAACAAATGAGATTGGTGATGGGCACAAAGCAGCTACATGGGTAACAGAAACGTTCTATTTCTTAACTGGGATGTGAGTAAGTGGGTACATGCCAGCGTACACAAATCTATATTTATGTTAATTCAATAGGGAATAAAAGTGAAAATACAGACATCTTTCTTGGTAACATTTATTAACCTCATGATGCTCACTACAGTTTTGAATGTAGGAAGTATGATTTCTGAATCCCAGTTCACAGGACAGTTTAACAGGAGTATGTTACATACTTTAAAAAAAAAAAAAAAATATATATATATATATATATATATATATATATATATTATTGACTTTTTACAGAGAGGAAGGGAGAGGGATAGAGAACTAGAAACATCGATGAGAATCATTGATCACCTGCCTCTTGCACACCCCCTACTGGGGATGTGCCCGCAACCAAGATACATGCCCTTGACCGGAATCGAACCTGGGACCCTTCAGTCCGCAGGCCGACGCTCTATCCACTGAGCCAAACCGGTTTTGGCATGTTACATACTTGTTACCATCTCTTAATATACCCTATGATGATGTACTTGAACATTATCAGGAGAAATGATAAGAATAAGCTTTAAAATTAACCTTTCTCTGAAGGCATTTGTTTTGAGGTCTGAGTCCAATAGCTGTCTTTCAAGAACTGTAGAGTAAAAGAATGATGAGACTGATTCTGCATAGCTTCAGAAGGCAGGCCAAGAACAATGGTTGAAAATTATAGAGAAAGAAATTTGATTCAACATGAAAAAATTCTAACAATAATTTCTTACATTTACACAGTACTGTATACGCCACATATATTCTCATGTGCATCATCTCACTTTAGGAAGAACTCCCAAATAATTGGTGATAGAGGGAGCTGCCAGACATGTATAAGCAGAGAATAATGAATCACATTAGACTAGTTGAACTTGAACATGATTTTTGACTCAGACTGTGAATTAACCTAGAGGTGCTTCCAAGCCAGTTTCTAAACTGAGAATAACGGAACAGCAAACAACAACAAAAATAGCATCTGGCTTCAATTCATCCTTGTCTGTCTCAACTTATACTTTTCAAAGTCAAAAAAAGTAAAAAGATAAAAAGACTTTGTTTACTCTAAGGGGAACAGTTAAAGTTAGGCATGTAGGGTATGCAAGGGAATACTGGCTGCCTCTCTTTTGGGGATTTCTGTAATGGGTGAGAAGATGGACCACGTGATTCCCGAGTTCCCTTCTAACACCAAGATCCTGCGAAAGTGATATTTCACCTTTGGCTTTGTTGCTTTGTGAATTGGCCTTGAGGAAGTTGCTTTCACTCTCTGGGCTTGTCTTTCCTATTAAATGAGAGTCTTGGACTCTGTGATCTTTAGAGAACATATATTCTACAATTTAAAGATTTATCATGGAGGTAAGGGTGAATACATATAACCGTAGAACAACACTAAAAATTGGAGATGTTTAAAAAGGAGATAGTGTTGACATGTGTTTGAACAGTGTCAACTAATAAAACTAACAGAAATGGGAGTAGAAGGGAGAGAGTAAATGGAAAGAATAATTTTACAGATTGCCAGTTATGCCTTAGGTTGGAGTAAGAGACTACAAACTGAAGCTGACAATTCAAGTAGTTAAGCTTGAACTTTTTTAATGTTTAAAACTTATCATTAAATTAATACGAGTGACTTAAAATGAATGATGGGGGGAGCAGGAGAGAAAAAAATTATTAGCCAAAATTACTATATAAGGAATCAGTATTAATTAATGATAATCACTAGAGCATAAATGATACCCTATGTAATGTCAAAAGAAACAAAAAAACAAATCACAAAGTAAAGGACTTTGTATATATGTTATGTATATTTATGGACATAAAAAGTCATAGATATATGTATATATGTACATATTTGATTGAAATATGAAAAGCACATTTTTGTACTTTCTAAACCATAGACAATCAACAATTTAACATGCTTCAACAAAAAAGCATAAAATACAATATGAGTGAAGCAAAGAACAATATTGATTATATCAATAAATGTAAATGGGTTTCACACACCTATTTAAAGGAAAGCATTATGATCTTAGCAAAACAAAATCCATGCTGTAATCTGAGACATACTAAGAAAATAAAGTAAATCAGAAAGGTTAATAAAACTATACATAAAGATAAACCAGCCAATAGAAAATAAAAAGGAAGCATAGAAAATAATCTGAATATTAGAAAATATAGATATTATGCCAAAAAACATTGAAAGAGATGAAGAACATGTTATAAATTTAAAGAATACAATTCCCAGTAGAGTATAATTGCTAATATCTATTCAGAAAGTGAAGTTGTAACGTAACAGAAAGATGGACCTGTAGAGTATTATGCTAAGTGAAGTAAACCAGTCAGAGAAAGATAAGTACCATGTGATTTCACTTATATGTGGAATCTCATGAACAAAATAAACTAACATATAAAATAAAAACAAGACTCATAGATACAGAGAACAGACTAACAAGTGTCAGAGAGAAAGGTGGTTGGGGGGCTGGGTGAAAAAGGTGAAGGGATTAAGCAAAGGGGAAAAAACCCTCATAAACACAGATAACCATATGGTGATTACCAGGGGTAAGGTGGGACGGAGGGAGGTGGAAGAGTTTGGTAAAAGGGTGATAAATGGTGATGAAAGGAGACTGGCCTTTGAGTGGTGAACACACATACAATATACAGATGTATGATAGAATGTACTCCTAAAAGCTATGTAATTTTATTAATGTCAACTCAATAAATTCAACAAAATAAAAAGTTAAAGTTTAAAGAACAAAGAAAAAAGCATCAGTTAAAATTAGAAAATAGAAATAATAGACTAGCTTTTTTAATAAATGCCATTAAATCAGAAATAATTAATAAATTATCAAAACCCTCTCTTAAAGATTCTTGGGTCAAAGGGAAAAATGAAACAAAATTGTAGAATTTCTAGAAGTAATAATAATGAAGACCTATATTTGGAAAACATAAGAGAACTAATTAAAAAGATTATTATAAACTATAATAGAATTTTGTAGAATGGCAGGTTGAAAAATCAAGTAATAGGAATCAATATTCATGCCATAAACAAGCAATAACTAATTAGAAATTTTAATGAAAGAGAAAACTCCATTTATATTAATAGTAACAACAAAATAGAAAAAAATACTTAGGCATAAACTTAACAAAATTTATATCTAGAAAACTTTTATACATATTTAAAAGATACAAAAGTAGATGTAAACAAATGGAAATCCATACCATCAATGTAACAATATGATAAAATCTTGACAGTTGTTGAATATGGGTGAAGGAAGAGTATATCAAGATGCATTACATATTATCCTCTCTACTTTTTTTTGTATGTTTGAATATTTTATATAAACTAATTTAAAATAGTTAATCCAGGTGTTAAAAATAAAGATCTTTAAGTTCTAGCTCCCCTATCAAGCATACCTAGATAATTATGAGTTAATTAACACAACTTAATTAAATTTTTACTGTCAGAATTACTTAAGCTAAATCCCTTTGGAATCTCTACTTAATTGAAAATTAATTGTACATGCATGCTTTGGATACTTCAAGCGATAGCTATTTCTTTCTACCCTCTGACTGGCCAAATGTGGAATCACCTGTCTTGTCTCTGCTTCCATTGTCTGTATACTAGTAAGGTGAGCTGAGAGGCAGAAAGAGAATTACGTTCAACTTACTGACGGAAGTGTGCCAAGTATTCAGGCCAGAAGGGACTTCACAGAACACCTGACCCCTAATCTCTCTTTTAGACGGGACTGTGCCAAATCCAGGTTATTGTCTTCAGACATTTCTCAGTTCACCTCTGAAGTGTTACCACTGAAAAGGTAAACCTGCTCAAACAACCTTCAGAAACAGACTTTGGCCACATTCCATGTTTATACTCATTGAAATTCCAGACGAACAGTTTTACTTTTTTTGGGGAGTTAATGTTTGCTATCCTGAAACAATAGGCATCAGTGCTCTCATGATTACCTTCAACCAGACAAAGCAACACAAAGGAAGACATGAGCTGAATTCTTCGTTCCCATTGGACAAAGCTCAGCCTTCTCACCCTGGCATTCTAGCCCAAGAATTCCCACCCTTCCTAGTATGGCTCCAATACTTTTTTTCATTGACATTTTCTATCATAACCCTACTGATTTTCAGCAATTCAGACAGACAAATATAGAAAACTTAAAAACCTAGTATTTTTTCAATGTTTTTTTTAGTTCATGGAATATGTTTTTTAGCATATTTCTTATTTAATCCCAACAAAAGCTTTAAGAGCTAGGGACTCCTTCCCTCCCTCCCTCCTTTCCTTTCTTCCTTCCTCCCCTTTTCCCTTCCCTTCTCCTTCCCCTTCCCCTCCCCCTCGCCCTCCCTTTTCTTCTCCCCTCCTCATCCTCCTCCCCTTCCCCTTCCCCTTCCCTTCCTTTCCTTTTTTTAATGGATAATGTGGTGCTTGAGGAGCTAGAGCCTTGCCCAACATCATAAAGCTAATATTAAGCCAGACTTTTGAATTTTGTGCTCATCCCAATAATATGTTACCACTACACTATGTACTCATTAAGCCTTGATTTTGCTACCAGACTCCCTTCTACAAGTTGTTCAAAATTTCATCCATCCTTTAAGGTTTGGATATGAAATTCTCCTTGAACCCTTGAAGATTATGTGTTCTCTCTGTCTCTCTCTGTTCTGTGTCTTTTGGGGCACTTGACATACAAACAATATGTTAAGTGCCCCAAGTATCTTGACAAACAATATGTCAAGTGCCATAAGTATCTATCTTGTGTTGCATTATTGCATTACTAACAGAGTCTATGTCTTACTCATCTTTCTGTCCCTTCAAAGTTGCAAGTACTGTGGCACACAGCAGGTGTTATACTCAACAAACTTTTGGGCGACTCCATGGAATTTTGCTCAATATATTTGAAAGAATTGCCTTCTCTTTGAGTTTTTTCTTCCTAACAGAAAGTCCTAAGAAAGTACAAACCATTTTTTAGAAAAAGTAGACAGATTTGTGTTAGTATAAGAATAAAATAACACTGCTAATAGTAATAATCCATGACATAATAATAATGGTAATTTTATAACCTTGAATTATAAGGTTCTCTTTCAGATTATAGTAATTCATATCAGTCTCATTTATTTCCCCAATATGCCTGTTAACCGAGGAAAGGATTGTCAGTATAGTGTTGTATAGTGTTAGGCACAGACTCCCACTGTTTTTTGTTTTGAGGGTCAACTCCTCCAGTTATTCAAACAAGTTATTTAACCTCTGAGGGTTTCAGTCACCTCTCCACCCTTTACAAAAATGGAGATAATAAAATGAAAAAATTTGCAAGTTTATTGTGAAGAATAAATGTGATTAAGTAGGCTAAGTTTGCTGCATACATCTGTTGCATAGTAAGCACTGATTCAATGGCATCAGTAATTATTGTTACGAGTAAAGAGAACAAATTTGTGACCCAAGGTGATTGACTTGCTCAAGATGGTATAATATAATCTAACTAGAATTTGGGTTTTTCTTGCTAGATTACTTTATTAGCTCTCACTGTACGCCATTCCTTCGCCCCTTAAATGTCCTTAATCACATTTGCCTGGTATGATAAATAATTTGGCAGGTCTTTGTCCTCAGTCCCTGGGAAGTAGCCTCTAAACCTGTGGAATTTTCCTTGTAATAGAAGCCTGGGAGGTTGTTTTTACTAGGTAGCTTATGCTAAGGAAAAGATTTAGGATTCCAATTAGCCATGCTGGAAAGACCAACCATGTGATTAGAAGTTTAGGGCTTTGAGACATCATGATATCAGATCAAGCCTGAGGGAAGAGGGGGAAATCATGAGGGGCGGGGGAGGCAATGACTTAATCGATCATGCCTCTGGAAAGAAGTCCAAATAAAAACTATGGACATAGCTGCTCAGGTGAGCTTCCCTGCTGTGTAATAATTTGTGCACAGCCACACATCAGTGTGCCGGGAGAGTGACCCCTACTGACTCTCTAGAGAGAGGTCAAAGGAATCTTCATGTTGGGGACCCCCCAAGACAATGCTGTCTCCCATTTGGATACATGGGCTGGTTCTGACTTCTATCCTTTTGCTGTAATATAACAGAGCATAACAATAGCGCTTTCCTGACATGTATGCATCATTCTAGCATATGATTGAACACAAGGGGATAATGTGAACCCCAGAATTTGTAGCCAGTTGGTCAGGAGTGAGGGAGGCCTGGGGATCTCAGAATCCGTGTCTGGTGAGGGCTTTGTGTAGAGGATTCCTGTGACGTTTTGCCCAGCTGTAGTTGGTGTCAGAGTCGTGTCCCCCGTCATCTAGAAACTCAACAGGAAGATCAGTGTTTTATAAGGTGCCCACTTTGCAATTTCAGACTCAAAATTGAAAGTCATTTAAAATGTATATATTTTGTCCATTTTTGATGCAGAGTGTTTAAATGTTATTACATTGGCCCTACGCAGCTGACCATTGTATTGAAATTAAACACACACATACACACACACTGAAAATTACTTATATGTGGTACTAACCTATTATACACTCTTCCCCAAACAAGTTAATTCCTCTACACTAGGGGTGTCGAACTCAATCAGAGAAGGGGCCAAAATCTAAAATCCAGCCTAAATCGCGGGCCGAATGGTTTACTGAACAGTCATAAACTGACAATGTCATAAACTGACAGCGGAGTGCAGTGATGACAGCGCGGTGCGAGCCACATTGCAAGGCCTGGCGGGCTGGATTTGGCCCGCGGGCCTTGTGTTTGACACATGTGCTCTACACAGTGAGAAGAGGGAACCAAGCAGTGGCCTTGACTGTGAGGGGCACCAGGGCAACAGGAGTGCATATGGTGTGGCTCTGACACCCTGTCAGGGGCCATCTCTCTCACCAACAGCTGGGAAATCAAAACAGCACCCTGTAGTGGCTCACGGCTTCAAACCCCCTCAGATCTACTTGCAGCGTTTTGCAAGTTACTGAGAACAACATCTCTCACATTGAGGTACCTGCCTCCCGTCTGCTGCTCTGTTGGCCCTAATGTATTTAGATTCTTCTTCCGCGAGGCAGAGCTCAAGTTCATTAGAATCACATGTTCAGCTTCCAAACCTCCTTTAATCTCCCTAGGTGCTCTTTGAGCTTCTCCCATTGTATTCACTAACCTTGGACTTGGGTATTTAGGAACAATGCTAATGTTCTTAAATGGCTCTGCAGCCTCCTCTCCTGCATTATATCAGCAGGCCAAGGAAAGAAATGCCAATTAAGCCCCAAGAGTCATTTCGCAAATGCTCTTTCTCCTAAACCAGGGAATGTCTAACTGTGAACCCGCATGGAAACGAGGCAGGGTGGCGCTGTGATGTGTGATGCATGTTGACTCTTTTCTCTCAGAAGATTCTAATCTGTTAGAGTGGGCATTAGGTAAAGCTTTCAACATGGTCTGAAAGGCCAAAAAGAGAAGGAAAGTCATTTCAGACATTTTGGATAATAATATGTTGGTGCTTTAATAATTCTCATCTTAAAAGGGTGTTTGTTATGCACTATGTACAGTGCGCCTCAGAGCCCTGCTTTCCATCAATCTCTTCTCCAAGCAGGAGAGCCAGCCCCAGCCTGAATCTTGAACTTGTCTGAATAGTGGGGTGAGTTGGGGGTTCTAGAGTAGGACAGTGGTAATTAGTAACACTGGATGCCTCCAGGAGGGGAACGAACTAGTACGTTTAGATACCAATTTTCCTCTTGCCATAAAAATGTAAGGTGGGCCAAAACCGGTTGGTTTGGCTCAGTGGATAGAGAGTCGGCCTGCAGACTGAAAGGTCCCAGGTTCGATTCTGGTCAAGGGCATGTATCTTGGTTGTGGGCGCATCCCCAGTGGGGGTTGTGCAGGAGGCAGCTGATCTATGTTTCTAACTCTCTATCCTTCTCTCTTTCTCTCTGTAAAAAATCAATAAAATATATATATTTTTAAAAAAATGTAAGGTGGTACTAGTCTCAGAGGCCACAATTTACTTGGGCATGTCCAATAGGTAGTATGTTTAAGCACCAATATTCTGACACCAACTGAGTGTCCTAAAATTCAGTTCAATTATGACGCTAAAAGCACCTGGAGGTAGGGTCAGATCCCATGTGTTAAAGGTCAAGTTCCCCAACAAGGCTGCTCTTACTTTGTTCACCAGCTCCCCACACTCCTGCCCAGTTGACTGTACATTTTGGGTTTCTCACAACCTCCTCAGGTTCTGTAATTCCTAGAATGACTCACAGAACTCAGGAAAGCTCTCTGCTTCTAATGACCATTTTTATTATAAAGGATGCAAACAAACAGCCAGATGAAGAGGTATATTGGGCAAGGTCAAGGAGGGTCCGGGTGCAGGAGCTTCTAGTCCCAGGGAGTCAGGGTGCACCGCCCTCCAGGTACACGAGCATGTTCATCAACCAGGGACACTTCTGAGTTTCCGTGTCCAGAAACTTTTTTCCCCCCCAGTTTCATTAAGTAGGCATGGCTAATCAAATCACTGATCACGTGATTAAACTTAATCTTTAGTCCTCCTCTACCTCGAGTGTGTGGTGGGTCTGTGAGCTCCATCTCTCTAATCATGTGCTTTGTCTTTCTGGAGTGGCCAGCGCCTCCCTGGAAAGTGTCTCAGGGCCCACCATGAAGTCACCTGCTTAGCATCAGCTCAATAGGTCGAAGGGGCTCCTTAGGAAATTTCAAGGATTTTTGAAGTCCGATGTCTAATGTAAGGTAACGGTATCCTTTCCCTTGCTGGCTAATGACCAGCCAAGGGATGTGGATAAGAAGTTCCAAATTCAGCCCCCTGTGCCTGCGCTCCTGCCGGTGAGCTCTCAGATCACCTTCCCTCAGATAGCTCTTTAAGCATCAAGCAGCTGTTTAATGCAAGGTTCTCCTGTGTTCTTTTTCCTTTTTCTTGGTCAGTGGATTAGCCAAGATTGATTTTTCTGCATGGCTGGGGAAGGCCTAAGGTTAAAAGATAAAAAGGTAGATTCCTTTTAAATGTAACTTAGATTTTTTTCCCCTGACATGAGTTCTGACATCAACCACAGCATCACTTTCATGTTCCAAAAAGCACCTGGGTCCCAACCACAGCCGCTGGGGCAGGGCATACCTGGGCTTCCAACACAGCACAGCTCGGGGGTGGGGGAGTTGCTAACAGGTGCCATTCCCCTCTTTCTCTCTTTTCCCTCTCCCCAACTCTCTCTATCTATCTATCTCTCTTCCCCCCTCTGATTCTGCTTGCAAAATGAAACTAGACATCACACGTTTATTCTGCACAATTGTTCTTTCTGGTCAGTGTGTATTTATCTTTTGCAAACTAAAGAGCTCAAGGGAGAACTGTTTCTGAGTCAACCAGATGATAAAAGATCCAATTGATTCATCCAGAAAGCCTGTCAATTTAGTAGAACATCATTGGCAGGAGTTGTGTTGTGGACAAGCAGGCACCCAGTGGGCTCAGCTCTCCACTTTGTGCCGGGCTTCTCTTTGGCAGCCAACACCTGTCCAGGTGCCATGCCAGGTGTGATGACTAACCCTGCCCGCCCTCGGGAGATCTCTTTCCACGTGTTCCCTGTGGTGCATACAAGCAATCCCCTCTGTGTTATATATCAACAGGTGGTTTTATAGTAGACATCTTGTAAGGGCTGGAGACTCCTGGTGCCTGAGGCAGAATCAGGGCAACGGCGCTCAAAGGGGTGATGGGATGCTGACATAGCAAGAGAACTAGAGAGAAGTGTACCGGAAGGAGAGTTTGTATGAATGTGTCTATGCAGGGAAAGAATATTGGAAAATGGAGAGACTTGAGAGCATTCACACTGAACAGTTGATCACGATGGTGGTATAGGCCAGACTCTCACACGTTCCTAAAAGGCCAGCTTGAAGGTTCTGAAGCACCTGTGCCCTCAGGAAGGGGCAGCATGACACCATGACATTGTGTTTCCATGGGATGTGGGGGTGGGAGACGCTGTCCATGATCTGTGCTACCATCTCTCTTCTCCTTTTTTTCTTTTCTTCTTTCTGTTACCCACTCAAAGCACAGCAGAGCCAAACACTGAATATGGGGGTTTGCAGGAGAGAAATTAGGGTAATTTATTTGCAGGTCACTGAGCAAGGAGAACAGGAAGTTACCATTGAAAACACAAATGCCTTGATGGCTTTTAATCAAGGTTTTTTTTTTAAGGCTAATATTGAAGGTTAGAGACTAGGGATTATGATGAAGCCAATTGGTCAGTCCTTGTGCAAGCTTCAGCGGTTTTTCTTTGTCCAATTCAGTTAGCTCCTGTATCATCTAGTCTGGAGTCTTTGTAGCTGTGGTCAGGTGACCTAACTGGGCTGAAGTACCAAGCAAGTTTCTACAAAACATCTCATGATTGTGCATCAATTAGACTATCTTTAAAGCAAAAAAGCAGAAACTAAAGGTCTTGGGACTTTTGTTATTATTTAAGCTATGAGTGCTTTATGCTTAATCAGGTGCATTTTTCTACTATCTCCAGCAAAGTATACGTTTAAACATTTTTGTTCTGGAACTTGCTCTACAGGCAGGCCTCCAGGACATGACTAACATATTTTCTTAATCATCGACTATAAGCTATATGACAACCAAAGCAGATGAAGCATTTAATTAAAGCTTATACCTACATCTCTAGACTCTGTGTTCTAAACATAAACATGTTTACTGTTAACTGTCAGTTTCCCTCCCTCCCTCCTTCCCTCCCTCTCTCCCTCCTTTCCTTCTTTCCTTTCTCTCTCTCTCTCTCTCTCTCTCTCTCTCTCTCTCTCTCTCTCAGTCTCTCTCTCTCTCTCTCTCTCTCTCTCTCTCTCTCTCTCTCTCTCTCTCTCTCTCTCTCTTCATTTAATTATTGCTAAATTGGAAAGGTATACCTGAATAATACATTTGCCTTAGCTGCACTAGAGTTAATTGGCTTTGATCCAGCCAGCCAATGAGAAAGCCTCTAAATTCAGGTTAGGATTTTAAACAGCCAGCTGGATGGCAATACTCCACGCTAAGACTCCTTAGGTGGAGATGGTGAGAGAGTTTGGACAACTTACCAAACCAAAGCGACACTACAACAAAGGGACAGAATGGGAACCCTTATATCAGTAATCAGGAACAGAAACAGACACAGACAGACTGGATGGGCTCACATAAGGGAAGAAGGGGGGAACTAAAGAGAAAATCTGGAGTAGGCAGGATCCCCCTGATTGCAAGTTACAGGAACCCATCTGACCACGCCTGGGCGAAAAGGAAGCATACTGGTCCATCCAGATAAACAGTCCAAGGAGTCATTAGCTTCATACACACTGGACCAGATGCTCCACTAACACCTGCTGCCCTCTCTCTGCCCTTCTCTGCTGGTTTCGTTTTTAGGCACACTTTTCCGCAAAAAAGCATTTTCAGACTCAAACTCTATCTTATCTGCACCCGGAAAAGCTCAGTGCAGCCTCTCATTGGGTCAGTCTGGCTCATCTTCCTTCCCTGGACTATTTGCCTTGACTGGGGAGACAGGATGCTCTCATTGGTCATGCCTTGGCCAGGTAGGGGCTCACCCCTAGAGCCGAGAGTGGGGTCAGCCTCACCTAAAGTACATGGTCTGGAGTGGGCATGGAATGGTCCTGCTAAAAAAAATTACCAGATTCCATTCTAGAAAAGAAAAATATTTTGAGGGAACAATAGCTGTCTACCACGGATGCCAGAAAGAAGCCAATGTCATAGAACTTGGAACCCAGAGCAGTCATGTACCTGGATCTGGAATCCACCAGGGATGGGTCAGGCCTAAATGAAGACTCAAGGCTTACGTCGCAATTGTCCAGACCACACTTGGTCTAAACATCCCTAATCTGATAACTGGTTCAAGGCCTCCTTGGCCGGTTTCCTGCTGCTCTTGAAAGACACTTGACCTTTCCAGGCCAGACCTCAGACACCCCATTCCAAAGAGAATCCCTTATAGAGTTCAAGAGTGTCCTTCTGTCTTTGTCTTTTTCATCTTCACAAGCTCCAGTCCTCTCCCCACACATGTACACGTGCTTTCCTAACGATGTCACATAGTAATCGGAAAGGATTATTTGCGAGGCCATTCTTGGGAACATAGCCATTGAGACAGCATACTCTCATAGACATGTAGCAAGTATCTGGGAACATGGGTTGGAATTTAAACAAGTGGCCCCATAGCATGGAGAAAAAAAAAAGAGCGGGGAGGGAGGGAGGAAAGGCAGGCATAACTGCATTACAGGTTGCATTTACCAAAATCTAAAGAAGAAAGGAAAAAAGAAAGACTATTGGAAGAGCGATCTTTACTTAAAACAGCTCACAGGATCTGTGGTCTCACCCACATGCCAAGCCTGACAAAGGAAACCCACCAGTGTGCGCACAGTAAGGGGTGGGGGTGGGGGGTAGCTGCAGGCTCAGGCGCTGAGAGGGCTAATTACCAAAGCTCTGTGTCCATCCTGTTGATATCAATCCAGGCAGTGCACGGTGGCTGCTGCCAGCCGAGGGGAACAAAATTACCAGGCTGATGCCTCCAAATAATTGATAATTTGCTTAAACGAACAAATCAAGTAAGATTTAATTGTTGGCAGGGATTGCCACCCAGGAAGAGCAAAGTATATAATTGCTTAAGCGTTACACATGGCTTTCCTCGCGTCCCCTTTCTCTTTGTAAACCGAGTATAATTGTCTAATGACATTGACGGGGGAATAGACTCGTGGCGTTATAAATGACACTTATGACAGAACTGTCAGTTGGCGACAGTGCTCTGACAGCCCAGTGAGAAATTAATCATGTTAGATGCTTTGTGATTTGCTCATTTTATGTCACAAACAAGATCTTGCGATAAAACCACACACAATCCCACCCTCTCGGGGACAGTGGGTTGTTTGCCTCCCTCTGGGAGGGGGCCGATGGGGCCGGAAGAAAGTGGTTGGGACTCTTTGGCGATGGCTGACCCGCACCTCCAATTCCAGGGAGATGCTCACCTTGCCCCTGGAGGAATTCGCACCTGAGCAGAGTTCTAATTTCGTTTTCTCACTTGCCACTTGTTTAAGGAAACTTTCAAGGGGAAAGAGTTAACCTGTTGGGATTGATGCTCATCAGGAGAGAAAGCTGAGGCAGTGGGGAGGTTATTTTTAGCTGGGTAATGGGGAGTAAATGGGGCCACCCTGTGATATGCTAAGATATGCCTGTGCTCATTTCTGCCTCGAACTCCCACACTCTCTGCTGGGCAGACATCTGTTAATTGCTTTCTGTTGGACTTCACTCTGACATTTGGAGAAATGGAAGGAGACTGCCTATTTTTTCCCCCTAAACAATGTCTCTGTGAAGTTCTGGTTTCTGGCAGGAAAGGAGGCGAGGTTGAGTTTGAAGCCTGCTCTCTGCTTGAGCTTGCTAAAACCTTAACACTCCGAGCCTAAGGCGCTTTGGCCTGGATTTCATTGAAAACCCTGTGTGGGTCTCCAGACTATCAGAGTCACTCAAGTTTGCCCCTCCAAGCTACACTGGCCGTGCTCCATTTAATCAGAGCACATGCTGTCTTTCCATACATTTTACTAATCTTGTAAATAGATGCTTAAAAATAATAAGACACATTTCTTGATTTATAAGAGAAACATGCATTTAGTGCCCGTGCAGCAGTGCTTTCTTGATGAGACAGTTCCTGTCACCAAGGAGCAGGAAGCTAAAAATAAACTTAAGGGGGTGAAGGTTACATATCATTGGTACATACTCACCCCAACCCCACTCCCCACCTGCACCCCCACACTTTATTTCCATTTAGACACATAAGTTTGCCTGTACTTCTTGTATTCAATTGTGTTCAGGTAGGTTGACCTACATGGGTAGTGTGGTTAGGGGCCACCAGGTGGCGACAAATGACTTTCTAGCCTGATTACTGCATAGACAGGGACTGATAAGTGAAATGGGCCTGCTTTCTGTTATAATAGCATCAGTGGTGGCAACTTTGGTATGTTAGCCATGTGGCAGGAGTCATTAGAAGTGCTGTTTATACATGCAAATATTTATCTTTGCAGCAATCTTGTGAGTTTTACTAAAGTCTTGTCCTCACTGAGTTCTGAAGCTTCCTTCATCACCAGGAGATGAGGAAAAGGGGTCCAGAAAGAGCAAACTGATCCAGAGTATAGAATCTGGGAGTTGGAAAATCCTTGACCATCTAGTCCAGCTTCCTTTCCAGTAAAGGCCTTTTCTGGCATAGCATTGAAGGAGAATTACATGGTCTCTGCTGGACCACTTTGGGACCAAGTTGCCAAATGACGGTGATATGGTTCCTTCTACCTTCCTATGATCACCTTCCTCTCCCAGAAGAGAAATTCAGAGGGATGGGATTGGGGGGAAAAATCCACATTCCCCATCTACCAAAGTAATTCTGGGGAAGAACGTGAGTATGATGGTGAATGCTATGTGACAACTTCCCTGGGTCACAGGTGCCAGGTATGAGGTCAGACATTATTGTGGGTGTGCCTGTGAGGGTGCTTCTGGAGGGAGATTAACATTGGAATTGATAGATGGAGTAGAGCAGAGAGCTGTCCTCAATGCAGGTGGGCCTCATCCATTCGGTTGTAGAAACTGAGCAGAACAAAAGGCTGGCCCTCTTGCAAGTCAGGAGGAAGTCCTCCTGTTTGACTGCCTTGCATTGGGGCATTGTTTTTGGTTTGTTTGTTTGTTGTATTCTGCCTTTGGACTTGAACTAAAACATTAGCTCTTCTTGGGTCTCAAGCCGATGGTTTCTGAGTGGATTGAAATTATACCACCATTTCTCCTGGATCTCAAGCTCACTGACTGCAGGTCATAGGACTTTCCAGCTTCCATAATCACATCATTATGTGATCCAATTCCTTGTTACATACACACACACACACACACACACACACACACACATACACACACACACGACATGTGTAGACATATACACATACACATACACGTACATATATGCAAACAATTCCATTTAGATGTCCAACTATTATCTAGAATTCTACATTTACAAATTAAACCATTTTATTTTAATATATATTTGTATCTAGAACTATAATTACCCATCTCCTATTGATCCTGCTTCTCTGCCAAACCCTGACTAATATGATGGGTCAACTGAAAGAAGAATCTAAACCAAAAAGCACTAAGACCCAAGTCCTGACAATGCAGTGCAGTGGTGTCCGATGACCTGGACTTTGGTGCTGGCATTTCTTCCTCCTGACTAGTTGTCCTAGAAAGCCTCAGTATCCTCATATTAAAATGAGGAGCATTATAAAGGAGATGATGCAGATACAAGCTTTCGCACAGTACCTGGCAATTCACATCTGTTATTTTTACTAGAGGCCCAGTGCATGAAATTCATGCACCGGTAAGGGTTCCTAGCAGCTGTTGGCTGCTGGCCGGGTACTCCCTCCCATCCCCCTGCCAATCCCACCCTCTGGTCCAACTCATAGACAATTCTCGGTCTAGGGGACAATTTGCATACTATTATACATTTTTATTATATAGGATTAGGCACTAATTGCTTCCCATCAGTAAGTTACCAAAGAATCTTGGTAAAATACTGTATTCTATCTTTTTCACAAAAGAAATAAACCTTGAGGGGAAAATACGCATGACTCTCCTCCTTTTCCTTCTTGGAAGGGGTGTTGTGAGGTCAAATGGATACAAGAAATGAGGTCTTGAGTCCAAGTGCCCATACGTGCATGGGGAGGTTGTTATATGAGTTTAATCACAATGTCCGAGTCCACTGACCAGCAGCCCAGTGCACAGATTCAGGCATTGAGTCAGTCACGCTTCTGGGGAAGGTGAGGGGCCCCTGGGAGAGGCTCAGCCAGTGGAAACAGCAGCTGTTTCTCAGCACAGTGCTTCCTTTATTCAAACAGGAGGGCAGAGGGGAATGCAGATCTGGGGAAAGATATTCTCAGGACAGACCGCATGCAGCTTCCCTAGCTTCACTGGAAAGCCAGCCTCGGGGCTTCCTTTAGTTTAAACAGTTACATCTGAAGAAAGAACGTTCTCCATGTTTTCCACTCCCTGTTCATCCCCTCCTCTTGGTGTGGATAGGTTATTCTTTAGAGGCAACTGCTCTTGGTAAATAGAGCATCGGAATGGAGGAGACTCAAATATACGATAGGAACATTGAACTTCTGAGTGAGTACGCCTATGACTCCCTCTCCCCCTGTCCCCCAGGTCTTGACTCTCTGGTTTTCCCTTTTCACACTCATTTCACTCCTTCCTATCCTTGGGGACTTTATACAGTCCCATGGCTTTTGCTGACACCCCTCAGAAGGAAGCTAGAATGTCATAGGCATGCACTCAATGCACCCATCGGACATTTCTGCTTAGAGGTTCAACATCATCTAGAATTCTACATTTTAAAAGTGAACCCTAGCCCTAGCTGGTTTGGCTCAGTGGCTAGAGTGTCAGCCTGCAGACTGAAGGGTCCCGGGTTTGTTTCCGGTCAAGGGCACATGTCTGGGTTGTGGGCTTGATACCTAGTGGGAGGTGTGCAGGAGGCAGCTGACCAATGACTCTCACCATTGATGTCTGTCTGTCTCTCTCTCTCTCTCTCTCTCTCTCTCTCTCTCTCTCTCTCTCTCTCTCCCTCCCTCCCTCCCTCCCTCCCTCCCTCCCTCCCTCCCTCCCTGTCTCCTTTCCTCCCTCCCTCTCAAATAAAAATAAATAAAATTATTATTTATTTTAATAGAGCCCTTGTCCTCTGCTCACAAGCCACATTTTTCTCTGAGTTACCACTCTCTGTACCTTCAAATTTCTAGATCAACAGTTTGAAATAAACTCCCACTCATCCCTCCCCTTCATCAGTTCCTATTTGCTTCCAAATGCCTCCCAGATTGACCCTTTCCTCTCCATTTCCACTGTCAGGTGTTGGGTCCTGCATACCTGAGTGCCTTCTGCAGCCTCTCTGGGCGGCCCCTGTTCTCCTTGTTCCTTGTGAAATAATCCTGCCAGGTGCCCCTTCCCTGCTCCAGGCCCCACAGCCACTTCTCCGTGTCTCCTCCCAGGTTTAAACTCCTCTGTCTGCTGTCTGTACCATTCCCCCTTTCAGACTACTCACCCATTTCCCCTTCTTTCTGGTTTCACCCCATCAGGCCTCTCCCTGCCTCCACAGCCTCCATGAATGTCTGTAAGGACTGTCTTGCGGAAGCCCAGGCGCAGGACTGAAAGAACATTCTCCATCGTTCCCACTCCCTGCTCATCCCCCATCCTTCAAACCACTCTGCTGCCTCATCTGCATTCTGACCTCATTTTTTATAATTTAAATTTTAATTGCCCAAGTGATATCATCTAAATAGCCTTTAAAAATGAAATCTATAGACAAGGCTAAGGCTCCCTTTGATCACTCATTCCAGTCCTTCTTTCCTCCTTGCACAGAGGTTAAGTGGTTGTGTTATATATTCAGGTGTTTTTTTTTTATGCTTACAGAAGATAAGTAGTATTTATATTGAATGTGGCCATTTTTAATATAAATGGCATGTGCTTTTATATTTTGTGGAATTTCTGGACGTTCATGCATGTTAGTCCATCAGGATGAGGCTCACTCTGATTGCCTGGAGGGTACTGCTCTGTAGTATGAATCCATCACCATTGATTTGACTACTGCATCTTTGATGCGAATTAGATTATTCCAGGTTTATGTTTACAAACTTGCTTCATGGAACAACTGGAAAGCACATCCTTTTGCACCTGTGTCAATTTCTTTCACTGATTGTATTTTCTTCTCAGAATCACAAAGTAAGATTAGAACAAAGCTGATCTTTCCTGAAAGATTCTGAAGTACCAGGCACTGAGATAGGTATTTGCACAACAAACCTTGAGCTAAGTGTTATCATTCCCATTTTATGGATGAGAAAACTGAGGCATAGTGAGTCAGGATGTGTAATCCCTGTAATGTTCTCACTCCCCTCAGTCCCTTGTGCTGAGTTCTTTCCCTCCAGCTCTGCTGTGAATCTCATAGTGGCAGGAACTACATGACATACTTCCTTTTGTTCTCTAATATCTCCTGATTAGACAATAAATCTCAATAAAACCTGATTGATTATTTGGGAGACAAATTAGCACTATCATCTTAACTAGCAGGGTATTTTGTTTAGGTATTTTAGCAACAATAAGAAGACGCTAGCATCATAGAGTGGCTGGTTAAAATATTATTATAAGTTAATTCATATTTTAGCAGATAATTTCTAATTAATTTGCTGTAGTTATCTTGTTAAATGTCAATTAAATCTCTCCACATCCCTTACAGGTTTTTGCTATTCATAAAATGTAATTATGCAGCTATTGCTCATGTATACTTTATTGCTTATATAATCCACCAGTTAAATACAAGTCAAAAAGATTTATCTTCCAAGTTCTTAATAACATCACTAAATGTCCTAATTAATAATTAATAACCATTTGCATAATTAATTGGAGAAAGTATTCTAATGGGATGGTGCCTTGCAGTTATCTCCTATAGCAACCCTAGCTCAGAATGGAAGAGTTTATTTGAGCAACTCAAATTCACTCAGTGCTTAGCACTAATGATACAGAGCTTATATGATTCCAATGGCACATCCTTATTTACATTGTTTCTTAACAATATGTAATACACGTGTCTCCATGGAGCATAACTTGTTTGTTGTGTATGAATTTTTACGAACAAGGATCAGGTGAACATAAACGAATCTCTTCATTTTTCTAAAAGCCAATTTAATTTTCTGAATCTGAGCCCTCATTTCACCGAATGCAGAAACTTAATCTAGTCACCTTCAGCTTAGTCTTACGTAGTGTCTTCTCAGGCAAATAAAGGTACAGTTTAGTTTCATTCTAGACTTGGAGAAAAACTAGAGGTTGTCATCTGGGCAGGGCTGTCCATTTTCCCAGTTCCACCCTTTTTGGTCCTAGCAGTCATCCTTTAAGTCACAATGTCAGTGTTGGTCTTTGAGAGACCCCCTTTCACACTGACCCCACCACAAGGTGTTCAATTATCCTCATTCACTGAAGTGTTTTGGTTTTGCTATAGCCTCCACCATCCAGGTTTATAAGAGTTGCTCTTCATTTTTCTTGTTCAGACCTCCAGGGTCCAGTGCATACATATGTCCTTCCTTGGCCCTCCCTAAACCGTATCATGAGTTTGCAGATCACTTAGCTCTGAGTCATTTTGTGATCATAGAAACATGGAGGGGCTGTCAGGGATCCTTGCTCTATCTAACATACCCTCTTACAGCCTCTCCGCTTTATTGTTCACCTGCCCAAAGCCACAGGGGTCGCTGCAAGGGATGCTGAATATTGTAAATCCAGGTGGGACCAGGTTCTTGTTCTACTCCCCTCTTCCAAATTATTGGGGTGGGATAGGATGAGGGTCATGACACAAAGATGGATCTCTGCTTCCAAGATCCTCTCAACTCTTTTCTCCCTCTTCCTGGGAGGGATTTGGGCAGAAATGCTTTACTTAGGAGCATTTATTTTCTTTCTTACACCAGACATTTCAGCTCTTTATCTTGGAAGCTGACAGTGTGGCATCTTTGTTCTCTGGCCCTGGAGTGGCCCCTTGTCAACAGTGGGAACAGGGGTTATCACAAGGAAATAGAGAAAACAGTATGGCAGGTAACATTCTAATTTGTGTTTCTGCCACACCTTTGTCATGTCAGAGCCAAGGCTGAGAACATTGAAATATATGGAGCCTCTGAAATCAATAAAAATATATTTTTTAAATGTTTCTCTGATTTTTTATCCCAAATCTACGAATTAACTGAAAAATAAAAGAATTTATATGCTTGGGGGCTTGGAACTCAGAGATGCACATTCTAAGAGTTTTCAAAACCCAGAAATAAATAAACAAATAAATAAATAAATTTAAAATAAAATCCCATCATTGTTCATTGAGCTACGAGTTGCAGTTGGTCAGAGAGAATAATATGTTGATTTGGAAGAAAAAGCTCATTCACCCAAATACATTGTGAACTTCTCAGTACAGTTACCTCTCTTCAGACAACACTGCCAGAATGGCCACATATCAGACCAATCAGAATAGTATTACCTTGTTGAAAAGACTATTGCTTGTAATTTTTTATGAAGCGTCTTCCTCTTTCACTTATTCATAACAAAGAGCTCTAAGCCTTCTTTTCTCCTGGCTCTTAACACAAGGGAATTGCTTTTCCACAATGACCCTTCTCACAGAGAAGAGCTGCTGCTTCTGTCCATAATAACAGGCATAGCATGGAGCAGGATGGGTGTACCTCACCGAGCTCTGAGTGGATTGTCAATCAGTTCAGCACCAGAGCCCTGGACAGCAGCGTGGGGAGCCTCCTCTGGGGATCATCTGGTCCTTCTTCTGTGTTCTGGCAAGTTCTTCAACTCAGCCAAGAGAGGTCTCTCACCTTGAAAATCTCTGAGGAAGGGCACTCCTTAGGTTCTTGTTATTAACCAAGCCAATGTTTATATTTAGGAATACATTTATGTCTAATCCAAATCTGTCCCACTATTTTTTATTTTTCATCCTCTTCACAAGCATTGCTTATGGGAAAAAATGAAGGAGATAAAGGTCATTTTTGGTGCCTTCTCTTTCTTCCTGCCTACTTTTTATATCATCTGTTCTTTCCATCTCTCAGAGTTTTGGGGTTTTAATTGTCATAGATTAAGGGGGATCATTTACGCTTTTTTTTTTTTTTTACATGGGCTCTTGCAAAATGAGCCCTGCAAGGAGAGAGCAGTGCTTCATACGAAATGTTGAATTATTAATGGTGACATTTCAGGCACCTCTGAAAAAGAGACTGGGGTGAGTGTGAACTTTGCCCATACCCCTCAAATAATGCCATGCTTGTAAAATCAATCATGACTATTGAGTCAAGGCGGCCAGCCATGAACTTCAGGAGACCTGCATCTGGCTCTCCTGAATAGCTCTTCTTAATGTCGTCTTAGCCATCTTGTTTAGTATATCTCAGACTCATGTTCCCTATCTGTAAATAGGAGGTAATCAGCCTACTTTACAGATTATTGTGAGGCTCAAGTGAGATGATGTAGACAATTCACTTTCCACAATGCCTGCCAGGCATCTTGTGCTTTTTACAAACTATTATAATCCTTGGTGACTTTTTATGGATACAATAAAAATGTTTTTCATAAAGGGGAGTGGAAGAGTAAGTGATGATGAGGAGTAGTTGCTCTTTCTATAGATATATTTGATAAATATTACTGTATCACCAACAAATATAATTCTCTCCCCCCACGGTACTGTAACCTGGCAAACAGTGAAGGAACAGAAAGGCACGGGGAAGAGAGGGGGTCCCCAGAGCGTGATAGGAGTGATGGCGAGGTGAGCACAAGGAAGGACAGCCCCTCTGGCCTCTGCATGCCCTGAACATTTTGTGATTCTCATTAACTAGAGTGAATGTGAACAAGGCCTGGGAGTTGGGTTGAATCTGTGCACATTTCCCATCTCCATATTTTATATGTCCCAGGACTGACCCACATACAGCCTCTCTCATTCCAAGACAGAGGTCTGCTTAGCATATAGTCAAGTAGATAGACAGGCCCCAATTTGGTGAAACCTGGAAGAATTATGAACTATAGCAAAAATGGCCAACTCAGGGATAGCTAAGCCATATTTTCCTTTCCCCTTGATATCTGTGAAAATGTGCATCTTAAGCATCACAGAAATAATCATCTACTCTATATATTTTCCCCCCTTTTATGGTTTTTATTGGTATACAACATTATTCAGGCTAGGCTCTCCCATCTCCCAAGCCAATTTCTTTTGCATCTGTGTTTATATTGATGCTTATTCAAACAATGATCCTCCACTTCCCCTGTCAGCTTCCATTGTGCATTTCACATATTATGAACTTATTTAAACAAAAATCATCCTCTCTGGGTACATTTCTCTCCCATCTGTTTCTCCCCTGCTGCATACAACCAAAATCTCATTTCAAAGCAACATTGTAATATCATTTATTGTTATTCTCTCATTTTCCTAAGCTGCTTCTGTAACATTCGGAGTGGGAGAGGTGGTGCTGGGGAAATATATACAGTACCGTTGATTGATAGTCAAGAAATTGTTTTTTACTCAAAATGTTTCTAAAGGATTCATATCAATTTTTCAGAGAAATGAGACCTCAATGATGACTACACTTTCTATTTCAAGGGTGCTTTGTAGTTAGTTTTCAATGTTCTTTCACTAAGTGTCATTTTAGAAAGTTTGGGGAAAGGAAAAAAGAAAAAAAATACAGATAGTTACCCTGATTATTCTAAATATCCATGTTTTTGGCAACATTGTCGACTGGCGTACAGTGTTTGACTGAATTGTTCACCCTCCAGATGTTTGGTGCTGAGGGAATACAGCTTGCTGCCTATTAGAATCAATATGAGGTGGTGGTTGTGGTGGTGTGTATGGGGGGGGGGGTAATTGGGGAGACAAATCTGTCCCTGAATATATTTTTAGCTTAATAATATTTTTAGTTGCCATTTAGTTTTCTATTTCTCAGGCTCATGAAGACCTGTTATAAATAACCTAATCCTTTCTAAAACCTGTGTTTGTGTATCTACTCCCAACAAATGACCAGGAGAGATCATTTATTCTCATAATATGCCTGCAAAGAATGAATATTCTTCCTGTCTCTGCCATTCTAGCCCTGATGAAAGGCCCAGAGCTTCACGCATACTCTGAAGCCAGCTGTGGGAGATCAGCTCAGTGTGTGTGTGTGTGTGTGTGTGTGTGTTTAAAAGTAATAAGCCTTTTCCATCTTTGAAGAAACATCTGTGGAACCCACACTCTGGAAGACAACTTCCTGAGGTCACCAAATCCTACATGGAGCTTCTAACTCATTTCTAAATGGGCCATGCTTCTCTGAAGTGATGGCTGGGCACAGGTTAGTATTATCTCACAGAACACTCATCCTTGAGATGAGAGGGGCTTTAATGACTGAGAGTCCCTTTACAAGAGTTTCTGGGCTCTGTTAGAATCTCTCATGCACAGGAAGAACACCGGTGGGCATTGATCCTCTGTCTGGCTCAATCCTTCCTGCTGCTTTGAAGCCTGGGTCTCCTGAGTTGGACTTCAAAGCCTGCCCCCTATCGGAGAGCCTCTGCCCCACTTTTTCTGGGCTAAAGAAAGCAAGATGCTTCCCTTGTTCGCCTGTGGTGGTTTTTTTCTAAGTGGGGAAGAGCCTATTCCTCTTTTTTACGGTTCATTACACCTGAGGAACCTTATTTAGTCAAGGGAAATTGCCCTCCGGGGAATGATTAGAATTAGCAAGAAATAAAATGGGAGTTTTGGGGATGGAAAACACTCTCTTCATGTTATAAAAAACACAAACAAACCTGCCTAGCCTGCTTCAGGATGTGATCTGTCAGTTGTCAATGAAAGGTCTTTCCTTTGTTAACTCACCCCGTGTGAGTTTTATATCCATTTTGTCTCTGCTCTTCCATCCTTATTTTCTAGTTTCCTCAGGTGGATCAGGTCTAGTTTCAGGCCAATGAAAAGCTAAACTTTCTAAAAGTTGGAAGATCTAACCATGGGATGTAGCATCTTGAGACTCAGTCACTGGGGGTTCCTATGTGGTCCATTGGAAGAGTGAAGTCACAAGGGTTTGAGCCACCTGTTTCAAAAGATCCCTTATTATTATGAGAGATGACCATTCTGGTATTTATAAATAGTTCATTCTCATCACAAGTCATCATGACCAAAATCTTGTTTCCAAAACCTTCCTCTATTCTTCTCAAATTCATCCTGGCCTCTTCGGGCTTGAAAGAGCCTCTTTCAGAGCCTTCACATCCTGTATGTAATCTTCGCTCTTTACTTAGGCAGCTCAGGAGCCCCTTCTTTCAGTATCGATCACATTCTGGCCGTTTCCTCCCCCTGTCCTGACCAAATACCCAGAGGTAGTTGAAGGTAAAGGAATTTCTGAAATCAATAGGCTCAGATATTTATATCCAATGTGATGAGCTTAATCACAGGAAGGGGACCAGGATGTGAAGGGAAAATTAGAATTTCTGTCTGAAGTCTCTATGTTGGGCCTAAGAAATCTTTTACTGAACAGCTGGATACGTGATAAACTATAATTCAAAGAGTGTCTGAAAGGTATTGTTCTGTTTTTAGGCTGTTTTCAATAGTCGCTTTATATGAGTAGGCTCTTAGTTTATGTCATTCTTAATCTCATTTTGGAATGCAGGGGGGACATCCTGGGTTTGGAGGCAAAAAGCTTGCTTTAGAATGTTCTCTCTTCTGCTAATCAGGAGTGTAATTTTTTATAAGTCATGCAGCAGCTCTGGGCTAATTCCACATCTGGAAGATGGAGGAGGGAGGGTCTAGGTGATCCCTAAGGAAGCTCAGTTGCTGGGGATGCATAAACTTTCATGTTGATTGTCCTAAGACCTGAAGTTCATAAACTTTGCTGGGCTTCAGAGGCATTAGATGCTTTATTGTAGGGCAGATTTGGGGCTCACCCAAACAGGACTTATTTAGTGAATTTGGGGTGAAGAAACAACCCAGCTGACTACATGCCTAACTAGGTTGCTAGGGGATTCTGACGCTCAGTTCTCAGACCATGATTGAGAAACACCACTTCAGAGGTATAATTTCAGTTATTAACTAATGAAAGGCCCTTATTGGGGTCCCAAGGGAGGACTTCTCATTGGCCTTAAGGCCCTAATGTCTTAGATAAAAATATAATCATACCAATGTATAGGTGATAAGTGTGAGGCTTCTGGAAGCAGTGTTTGGTGTGAGAGAAGTGGAAGCTTGAGGGCACTGAACAACTTATGGTGACACCAGGAATGGGGAAATGGTGGGAGTTACAGGCAGGATGACCCCAAGACAGACTTTACTGACTTTTAAAATTTTGCTACAAGATGTCTTCAGAGGTATAGACAAGGAGTTGGTGAGAGGTTGGGAAGGTGTAGAGAGGAGTTGGGGAGAGTGGTTGGAATAATGTATCCAGAAAATGAGTGCCTGGGGTATTTTCTGAAAAACACATAGGTGAGCAGGATGTGACTAAGAGATGACTTGTTCCAGCAAGTATCCTATGGTACCCAACTGTGCCTTGAAAACACAGGCAGAGACACTTGATGATGTGACATGTGGGGTGATGATAACTATTACCTTGAAGTAGAAGGAGCTTGGGTGCTGGTGTGGGTGTGTTTGTGACGGAGGGGAGGGAGGATGAAGAGAGAGATAGAGAGTATTTGGAGGAGAGAGTGGAGCTAAGCCATTCAAGAATTCTGTCCTAGTTTCAGCTCCACTGGTGCAAGGGCAAGCCACTGAAATTAGCCTTCAATCCAGTTTATTTGTTGCTATCTAAATTCCAATTTATTTTTTTGTCAAGTTGGTCTATTTGCATGCGAGGCACCTAGCTCTAATCTACTCTGATAATGACTTGGGTAAGCAGGATGGAAATTTCTTACTCTTCCCTGAAGGCTCACAATGTGGAAAGGAAGGATAGTAAAGCAACCTTTCCACGATTAAACAAGGAAGAAAATTGCTTCTTGTTTTTACTCTGTTCAATTCTCTCCCCCCTCCCTCCTCCCCATCTCTCACGGTTTTGGATGCGGAACTAGGTTTGACTCAAGGACGCTGCATGTGGATTCAAGGAGATGGGTGACTTGTTTATTGGAATTCAAACTTATATTTATCTTGAAGTCAGAGGAATACTGCCCGGCCTGTATCTGAATTAAACAAACACAAATTGAATGAGAAAAACATTATTTAATCTCTAGATACCCAACATCCATTAATAACCTACATTTTTCCCCCTAACCTAAATCTTATGGACAGCTTAGTCATCTCTCTTCTTTCCGTGTGTGATGCTGCTCTATGATTTATTCTCAGATATATTCAGTTTCTCCGTGGCTGAAATTATATATTCTCTGCATAAAAATGCAACAGCATCCCTTTCAATGCCAAGCCATTTCATTTGGTTCTGTTCCATTCTGTCCTTTTCTTCCTCTTATTTCACTTAAGAAACCAATGGAGTCAGACCTGGAACTTAATCCCTTTTTCAATACCTGGATCCCTTACCAAGACTCCATTTCCATGAGGTGGGTTAAATCCCTGTGACGTTTTAATTCTTTTAACCACCCCATTTTCAACTGCCTCCCCTAGCTCTGCCAGACACTTAACATAGAGTAAATAAGAATACATTTACGTAGAAAACCAGGATCTGGGTGAATAGCCAGAGAGTGCTGGGGCATCACTAAAAAACAAAAAACAAAAAGCAAATAGAAAGGAGGATCAACCCAGGGAGAAAATTGAAATAGATAAAATTTATTTAATTTCCCTTTCTCTCAATATTTTTCTTCCCTCATGTGGCTCTTATTAACCTCTCCATTCTCTTTCCTAGCCCCAGAGCACTCATGCCACTCTCCCGCTATCCTGGATACCCCTCCTTAGCATCATGGTGGATGCCTGGTCCCTCCGCCCCATCCACACTCAGCCATAAAAGCCGGTTCTCGACTTTTCCAGGGGACACTAGTTAACTAGTAAGCTAAACTGGACTGAAGAATAGGGTGTTACTCTGTTATCCTCTCCAGTGGGTTTTTGAATTTTGAAAGGAGACTTCAGAAATGAATGACTGCCAATGGCAAGGATGTAAGGGAAAGGGAACCCTTGTGCACTTGGTGGGAATTTAAATTGGTGCAGCCACTGTGGAAAATGGCACAGAGGTTCCTCAAAATATGGAAAATAGAAGGACCATGTGATCAGCAATCCTACTGCTGGGAACTGAAATCTGGGTCTTGAAGAAGCATCTGTACCCTCATGCTCACTGCAGCATTATTTACAACAGCCAAGATATGGGAACAATCGAGGTATCCAGCAAGGGATGAATGGATAAAGTTGTCACACACACACACACACACACACACACACACACACACACACACAATGGTGTATATTAGCGGCTTTCAACAGTGTGCCATGGCACATTAATGTGCCACAAGAATTTTTAAAACATGTAACACCTGACTGTTTAGTCAGAGGCTCCGACCTGTTTTCCCTTAGGTTGTAAAAAAAAAAATAAATAAATAAAAAATGACAACCACCAAGACACAATAGCTGTCCAGTATGAATGGATAAAAATTATACCTATTTTTTTTGTCAGATCGGCAAAAAAATGTATGTTTTGGTGTGCTGCAAAATTATAGTAATTAGTTTATGTGTGCCATGAGCTGAAAAAGGTTAAAAATTGCTGTTATACATAATGGAATATTATTCAGACATAAAGAAGAAAATTCTGCCTTTTGCTACATCCTGGGTAAAACTTGAGGGCATTATGTTAAGTGAAGTAAGTCAGACAGAAAGAAAATGCTGTAGGATCTCACAGACATGTGGAATCTAAACAAGGTAAATTCAGAAACAGACATAGAATGGCTGGTTGCTGGGGTGGGGGATGGAGAAAATGGGGAGATGTGTTTGAAAGGTACAAACTTCCTGATGTAAGACAAAAAGTTCTGGGGCTCCAATGTCAGCACAGTGACTATAGTTAATTATACTGTATTATGTGCGTGGAAGTTGTTAGGAGAGTAAATCTTAATGCAATTATATGACATGATGGTGTTAGCTGACATTTTATGTGAGTAATAATTTCATAATTATGTGTTTCAAACAGTACATTGTACACCTTAATGGTACACAATAGTGTAGTAAAAAGAAAAGTTCAACTTGTTTGCTTTAAAAAAAAAAAAAGGAAGGAAGGAAGAAATGATTTAACCCAAAGAATGAATCTTTTTGGTGGAATTCCAGGCACGCTGGTAAGAAAGGTTTTGAGCTGAGTGGCCCTGTTGGTTAAACTCTACCATGTATATAGTTTTCTATTTTGTCCCTAAATGAAGTCAGTTCTGCCAGCTGGGACTGAAGAAGAACTTTTAATTAAAAATGCTACCTGAATAAATCCATCACTTCATATGTGTATGCATCCATGCAGCAAGTTATTCATTCATTTCACAGATTTATTGAGCACCTACTACATTCCAGGCTGGGTGAGGTACGTTGGGTAAAAATGAATAAGGCAGTATTTCAGACAGTGACATTTGAACAAGAGTTCCCTTGTCCTAGCCTGACTTCCTCTAGGCTAGTAATATTTGCCAAACCTATCTCATCCATAAAAATAAAAAAATAAAAAAGAAACAAATGAAACAAGGATGAAGAAGATATTTACACACTTGAACTTAATCCTTGCTCCTCTCTTACTGTGGCTCCAGGAAAAAAAAATAATAAAAGGTTTGGAGAAGCAAAATAAATACTCCAGTCAGAACGAGCTGGCTGCTGAGGCATATTTTTAAATCATATTACCATTTTAATAGTATGCAGCGTCTCCACATCAAATGATGACATTATTGGCAAAGACTAGAAGGTGACACAATTTTGAGTGCTTAAACGGTACCAACGATAGATGAAGCTATCTTAAACGGACTACAAAGTCATTCTGCCATCTGGCATGCTCTCTACCCACCCTGGTGGGAACGGGGGGGTGGGGGGGGGAAGCATGCTTCCAAGTGGTGACATGAAACTGGCTGCGCCTTGAGAATGCACATTGAGGAGGGCCTGTTCACCCACCTGCCATGCTGCTCACTGCGGCTGCGTAAAGGGGTGGCTTCCTAAGCATCCATCTTATAAATACACAATATATTTACTATTACACATAGGCGACATGTTTTTGTTTTTTTTAAATACATTTTACTGATTTTTTACAGAGAGGAAGGGAGAGGGACAGAGAGTTAGAAACATGGATGAGAGAGAAACATTGATCAGCCACCTCCTGCACTCCCTCTCCCCACTGGGGATGTGCCCGCAACCAAGGTACATGCCCTTGACCAGAATCGAACCCCTCAGTCTGCAGGCTGATGCTGTATCCACTGAGCCAAACTGGTTTCGGCTAGGTGACATGTTTACTGTAGAAAACACAGCAGGACACACGCAAAAAAAAAAAAAATCTTAAGTCCTTTAGAAAACCATGAGACAGTTAATATTGATATTTCAGTGTGTTATCTGGGTGCATGTGAGCATGATCATGTGTGTGCATGTGTGTGTGTGTGTGCATGTGTGTGTTTTCAAAGCCAAATTAAGATCAATGTGTAGTTATTTCCACTGTCTGCAGACTGGCTTCATGTGAGTGTGGCTTCTACTTGATTTAACGCTCTGCTGTTGCCATTGTGAAATTCTGAATAAGTACATCTTTGAGTTTAAGAGTTTTGTAAGTGAAGTCCTCTGGGACGTGCATGTGAGCAGAGGAGACCCATGTAATCCTGGTGACTCCAGTTCTTGCTGCCCCATTGGCAAATACTATTCACTGGGCCCATGAGCATGGAGTCGCCGTGGGTCCACAATGCATGGGCCTTTCAGGAGATGAAAGGCAGGTACCAGGCAAGCAAGTGCTTATGTCTTTGACTGAGCAAGTGGGGATGCTGACAGTAGTGAGAGGCCATCCTTTCCATTTGAAGCAGAGCTTGCTTCTGATGCAGGAAGAAGGCAATGGTGTCCTAAGAAACATGGCTGACCAAAAAACCCTACCATTAACTTCTCTTACTCATGGTACTTTCCTCTATTAGTCAGTTATTATGCCAAAAATGATGACATTGAAAGAAAGGGAAAAATAGGGCACCCCATTGTTCTCCTTCCTTTCCGTTCTTCTTTACTCAGCAGTAAGCTAAAAATACAGAGTGTTTGGTAGGTTGTGTGTGTACCAAGAAGTGAAATAAAAACAGTTGAATTCACTCTGTGAATTCATTTCCACAGTTTTGGCAAGAAAGAAATACATGTGTACAAACTTCAAAATATGAATCGTGTAGTTTTGGTAATTCTGCAAGGGAGTTAAATGGCTTTGTTATATATATTTTAAGCTTTTATTGTACAACAGAAAGGCAAATTGTGAAATTCATGCTAATAATTTAAATGCTTAATTTTTCCTTACTGAGAACAACATTAAGGAGCAAAAAGGTGCCGTGTCAAGGGAGAGACCATGAGAGAAAGGAATGTAATTTTTCCCTGCTTATTAACCCCACATTTTCATTTTCTACTGGGCTGTGCAAATTATTATGTAGCCAGCCCTAACCGAACCATATACGGTGATCATTTTTTCAAGTCATTAAATTTGATTTTAAAAGATTATTACTAACAGCCGCATAGTAAATGGTTTCAATTGATGAATTCATTAAAGTAACCTCCTATTATTTTTTGGACATTTAGATGGTTTTCAATGTATTTAAAATCAACTGGTTATTATGGCATGATCAAAATCTCTGCTCATAAATCTTTATATACAACCATAGTTATTTCCTTAAGTAAATTCCAAGAAGCACAATTGCTAAGTCAAATGATATATACATTTTTAAGGGTTTTGAGATATAGTGACATGTTGCTCTTCAGAAAGTTTGTAGCAATTGACAATTTCCACCATAATATGACAACCTCAGGCAGTCCTTCAATTATTATTCATACATTCCATCCTTGGCATTTGTTCATCAATTTACTTGTTCATCACCAATACCTGCTCTGTGAGAAGCACAGTATTAGGATGGTATGGGGCTAACACTGAGCAAAACAGGACTTGCCTTCATGGAACTTGTGGTCAACAGGGAAGAGTCTGACATTAAACAAATGTACTTACAAATTGTGATGAGTCCTACAAAGGAAACGAATGAAATGTTTGTAGAGCATTTAGCTGGGGACTTGACTTAGCTTAAGAGTCAAGGAAAGTTGCCTGAAGAAGTGACAGCTAAGTGAGATTTGAGGAAGAATAAGAATAAGTTGGTAAAGTGGTAAAAAGTTAGAAGCATTGCAGACAGAGGCGGGCCAGCCTGAGCAAAGCACTATGGGAGGAGAGGGCATGATGATGCCCTGAGAGAGTAGAGGATGGAGAATGGAGAGAAATGAAGCTGGAGTGGTCACTTTGGGCTAGCCCAGCGGTTTACACACCACGGCCCTCCAGACTAATCCAACCTTCTGTGTTCATCTTTTGTCAGTAAAGTTTTATTGAAACACATGCATGCCAATTGTTTCCTATATAATCTGTGGATGCTTGTGTACCACAGTGGCAGAGTTGAGTAGTTGCAGCGAAGTTCATGTGGTCTGCAAAGCCTAAACTATTCACTAAGGATGCTCTGTGAATGAAAGATGTTTGCCAGCTGCTGGACAAGAGCAGGCAAGGCGTTGGTGTCTGTGGTGAGGTGCCAGTCTTCACTCCAGGGCGAGGGGAAGTGATGAAAGGGAGCGTGAGGAGCCTTTGGAATAGGTTGGAGGAGCAGGGGGCAAGGGAGATGCAGGGTTTCTAGGTGAAAGCCCATGGCCCCTTGAACATGGAAGTGGCTTTCAAGATGAAAATTGAGACACATTTGGGAAGTAAAACCAAGGTGTGTAACAGGATGGGTATCAAATTTACCCAAGGTCTTCTTTCTGCCTAATAGAATTGCATGGACCACAGTGCCCTTCATAGAACCAGTGATGGCTTAAAAAGAACCAGTTTGGTTGGCTCTGGGAGATATGAATGAGCTCAGTGGGAGGTCCCTTTGAGATACCCAGGAGGATTTTGAGCAGGCAGTTAGAAAACTATTTCTATAGCTCATAAAAGTGGTAAATACTTCCCATTACAAATGTGACCCAAAACATGCGTAGTATCTCATTATATATTTTATACTGGGTTTATATTTGCCACTGGCTTTTCTGGCAAAGAACATCTATTTAGTATCTGTGCAGTGCTTAGCACATGTGAGCTACACCAGAATACAAATGTGACTACAACAGGCTTTCTGCTATCAACACAAATGTGTACCACCAGTCACAGGTGAATGCCATTAGAGTTGGGCCCCAAAATGCTATGAGAGCAAGTACAAAAGCAAGTGATATGCTGCCCTGGCGGGGTGGCTCAGTTGGTTGGAGCATCGTCCCATCGAAAGGTTTCAGGTTCAATTCCCAGACAGGGCACATACCTAGGTTTCGGGTTCGATCCCCAGTTGGGACACATATGAGAGCCAACCCATCGATGTTGCTATCTCACATTGATGTTTCTCTCTCTCTCTTCCTTCTCCTCTCCCTCTCCTTCCCTTCTTCCCTCCCTTCTTTCCTCTCTCTCTAAAATCAATAGAAACATATCTCCAGTTGAGGATTAAAAAAACACACACAAACGATATAGGGAAAAACTAATAATTCTACTAGGGACGAGGAACCCTTAAAGGAGGTAGGATTGGAGCTTTGAAGAATTAATGGGGTTTCAGATGGTAAAGGGTGGGGTATAGGGACATGGAGGCAAGAGAACCCGCATGAGCAAAGGAGAGAGGCTGAGAAGGGCTGTTAGCTATTTTCAGACAGTGATTTCTTTTTCTGTTCTCGCTATAACCACCCCAGTGCCCCATCTCCACCCTTACACTTACGACCATGCCCAGCACCTTAATTTTGCTTTGTTTGATTCAAATCTATCTTTCCTGTGAGCATATAGTGTTTCATCACCCAGGCTGCAGATAAGAGATCTTAACGGACTGATCCCTTCCTCCCTTTGCAGAAATAATTAATTGCTTTCTCCTCTGCACTCTTATATTGCTTTATCTTTCATGTGAAAATTGCCCTTGTCATGCATTGCTGGGGTTAAATGCACATACATCCCTGCATCTATTGGGGATGCGAAGTCCTTCAGGGTTTCCACTATGTCTCCTGCACCTTCGGACCCCCAGACCCCAAACAATGCACTGTAACAACAGCCACACCAAATGGCAGCTGTTGGCTTGAGCAGAAGCCAGTCTCTTCTGGTGCCGGTGCTGGCAGTTGGAGGGAATCTGATGAAAACCCCAGCCTCTGCGCTGGTGGGGACTAGGAGCAGGAGAAACAACTGAATCTGAATAATTGAATTTTAAGCAGGAGGCATATGCTTCCGCCCTAACCTCCCACTCCAGACCGCATAGTCCAGATGCAAGTCAGAATGCATTATGTATGTGATGTGTCTCGTGGGGTTGCCATCGAGATAATGGGAAGAGAAGGCCAGGATTATAATCAAAGTGGCACCATCTGAAGGCTTTTAGCCGGTGGTGTTAGGTCAGGGCATCTCTTTACACATTTAGTCAACCTGGTGCCACAGAAGAGTAGATGTGAGCGAAGGCTCTGTGTGTGTGTGTGTGTGTGTGTGTGTGTGTGTGTGTGTGTGTGTGTTACAGTTCAGGCAGAGAAGAAACTACGTAGCAGGGAAAGATCTCTTGAGCAGATGTTTCTTGAGGTTGTAGGGGGTGGATGTCGATCCTGAGTGTTAAGGTTGATGCCTGAGACTTGAACCTGGGAAGAATGAACTGATTCAGCCGGAGAGAGTGTGCATGGTTTTTCAGTGCCTCCTCAATTTGGGGCAAGAGGAAATGGGCTTGGTCAGTGGTCGGCAAACTGTGGCTCGCGAGCCACATGCGACTCTTTGACCCCTTGAGTGTGGTTCTTTCACAAAATACCATGACCTGGGCATGTCTATTTTGAAGAAGTGGCGTTAGAAGGAGTTTAAGTTTAAAAAATTTGGTTCTCCAAAGAAATTTCAATCGTTGTACTGTTGGTATTTGGTTCTGTTGACTAATGAGTTTGCCGACCACTGGGCTTGGTGAAAGCAAGTGGGAATTAACTTATCAGGGAGAGGGAAGCTGTCTTTCAAGTGCCCCATGCAAAACACTTTATCTTTTTCAATCCACAGCCAGCAAATTATATGTGAGGTATCAGCATGGTTTCAGCAAGAGAAAGGGGAGGATCAAAGATGTTGAATAACATCATTCCTATCACACAGCTTGGGAGAGGCAGGGCTGGGATTCAAATCCTGGTCTGGCCAATGCCAAGACCGTGATTTTGTCACTGCACTTTTGCTCCATAGATTCTGAGATCCGAAAAAGATGTGAAGCTTCTTTGAGATATCCTTCTGCAAAAATATTTAAGTGGTGGAAGAGAAGGAAGTGTGGGTATTGCCATGATATGGACTCATGATTACCGAGAGTCAGGCAATAGCTTAACAAGTCTGGATGCTTTGCTCAGAGCCATGGCATCCTTCGGGGAGGCCCTCCGTGTCCCTGGGGTGTGCTCGGAGCTGGAAGTGCTGTGATTTTGATCCGGAGGATTTAGGATTGCCCTCCAGGCCTCACACATAAGGGAGGCAAGAAGAGAACACAAAAGGCTGACTACACATAATGACAGTGTCTCACAACCTGGGGAGTATCCTCAGGATCATTCTGCAACACTTTTTTGTTGCTGTTGTTAATCCTCACATGAAGATGCTACCCCCCCCCCCCATTGATTTTTAGAGAGAGTGGGAGGGAGAGGGAGAGGCAGAGAGAAACAGCAATATGTTTCACATGGATTGGTTGCCTCCTGCATGGGCCCGGACCAGCGCTGGACGATGGAGTTTGCAACTGAGGTACGTGCCCTTGACCGAATTGAACCCTTGACCCTTCAGTCCATGGATCGATGCTCTAAACTAGGGGTGTCGAACTCATTCAGAGAAGGGGCCAAAATCTAAAATCCAGCCTAAATCACGGGCCGAATGGTTTACTGAACAGTCATAAACTGACAATGTCATAAACTGACAGCGGAGTGCAGTGATGACAGCGCGGTGCGGGCCACATTGCAAGGCCTGGCGGGCTGGATTTGGCCCGCGGGCCTTGTGTTTGACACATGTGCTCTAAACATTGAGCAACCCGGCTAGGGCTGCAACACTTTTGTCTTACAGGTAAAGAAACTAAAGCCCAAGGACTGACCCCAGAATGTTTATTTTTAAAAAGATTAATTTACCTTCCTGGTTCTCCTGGAGCCCCTTTCAACGCCCAGCTTTCTGGACTTTTCCACTCTCCCAAACCACGGGACCCTTATCATTTTTCACAGGGCCTCTCTCTCGTGTAGTTCTCAAATCCAAGGCAACTGATTAGGTTTCCACATATTACCCCCAGTAGATACTCTGTGTTAAAAAAAAAAAAAAAAAAAATCAAAGTGTCTCTTACTGAAATAGAATCCATTCTCATTATAAAAATCTTATAACAACATTAATAGAAGAAAATTCTGCTCTTCTATCCAGAGACAACCATTCCTAGTGTTTCAGTGAGCGTTTCCTTTTAGACTGTTCTTATGTGTCCTTGTGCTCATGCTGTCCCATGGTCTTTTATGAAGATATTTGATTAGGAGCGTTTGGGACTGAATTTCAGGCATGCTGGCCGGGTGTTTGGCCCTGAGATTATGTACATGGTAGGTGTGCTCTGTGTGTGCGTGTGTGTAGAGGTGGGAGAGGCAGACGGAAGGTGAGATTTGTGGAAGGTGGTTACCCAGCCAGCACCCTTGAGGTCCCAGGGCCTGGGGCGTGGAGGCTCTGTGGGGGCCCCCAGCATCACGCAGGGAGCACAGCCCGTAGCCTTAGGCCGTCACTCAGATGTGAATAGTGTGACTGAATCGGGTGGATAACCACAGTGTCTACTTCTGCGTCTTCACTTGGGGACAACTAGGGGGGAGCATGAAACGGGGAATCGCCCAAGAGGCGGCAACTCCTCTGGGAGCTCATCAGAGCCATCTTGTCACTGGTCGGAGGGAGAGCGACGGAGAGCTCAGGAGCTGAGTGGCTATGTCGTTGGCCTTCTCAGTGAAAGAAGGAGACCAGCTCAGGCATCATTCTGGGATTCCCAGAGGTCAGGGAGTCAGAGGGGGGTGCCTCCTGGATCCCACGGAGCGCCTGCCTCTCCACTGTGCTTCTGGTTGACAACTCTGAAACCCAGCCACCTATCTCCATCTCTCTCTCTCTCTCTCTCTCTCTCTCTCTCTCTCTCTCTCTTTCTCTCTCTCTCTTTTCCTCCCCCACTTTCTATCAAGCATATGAGTTCTGTTATCTAGCCACCTCTTCAGTAAGGCAGTGAGTTTGTGGGGGTCAGAGACCCCGTTGGCCAAAGCTGCTGGGCCTGTCTGGGGCTCCAAATATTTTTAAGATCAAAATCAGCGGGGAAAATATCAAACCACTTTTTGAAGCTGCTGCTCCAGCTTTCTTTGGAAATGTGCCAGCCTCCTCCCCACCCACAGCCCCAGGCACTGTCTGACCCAGCCTTTTATACACTTACACTCCAGCCCATTTCCAAAAATACACATGCATTTTAACAAAAAGCCATCTCAGCCAGCGTTTCCGTGGTGGGCAGAGCCTGGCTGTGGGTTACAAGCCCTCCTGCCGAGGGGAGGGGGCGTGGGAGGGGATGGAGACGCTGTAGGTTGTAAGGGTTGGCAGCTGCCTCACCCTTCTCCCTCCGGAATGACGTCTGCCTGAGGATGCTGTGGTCAGAGAGTGCGAAGAGCACCCCAGGGTTTGCAGGTAGCAGACAGGTAACAATCCCGGTGCTTCCTTCACTGCGGAGATGATCCTGGAAAAGTTGCTTAACCTTCCTGACCCTCAGTTTCCTCATCTGTAAATTAGACCTTAATGATACCTCCCTTCTGGTATGGGAATTAAATTCACTTCAAAAGCTTGAAGTCTAACACAGTGAGCACGTGGTCGATCATAGATGTGACTGCAATTCCTCTTCTGTTGTTCTAACCATGTCTAGTCTCTGCCCCAGGCTCCCCTCTCCCGTCACCGTGAGTCTCTTGGCAAGCCTATCAGATGTCAACCAGCTGCCCTCCCTCCTTGGTGGTGAGTGAGAAGGAGCTGCCATGGGAACTTCTGGTCCCAACTATATCACTGAGACTCAAGAGGGCTTAGGAAAACTAAGCTGCTGTGTCTGCACCTCACCGTGTTGTCATGACCAGGTCTGTGTCCATGTGTCTGCATCTCACTGTGTTGTCATGGCCAGGTCTGTGTCCATGTGTCTGCATCTCACTGTGCTGTCATGGCTAGGTCTGTGTCTGTGTTTCTGCATCTCACCGTGTGTTGTCATGACCAGGTTTGTGTCCGTGTGTCTGCACCTCACCCTGCTGCAATGGCCAGGTCTGTGTCCATGTGTCTGCACCTCACCGTGTTGTCATGGCCAGATCTGTGTCCCTGTGTCTGCACCTCACTCTGCTGTCTGCACCTCACTCTGCTGCCATGACCAGGTCTGTGTCAGTGAAGCTCTAACCATGGGCTGCCTGTGAGGGAAGCATCTCCCAGGCCAGAGCCCCAGAGCCCCCCCGTGAGCGGGAGAAACGGAAGGCACATGCTGTACTACTTATAGGCCAAAGCCAGCTTCCCTCTCCAACTCTGTACCTCTCTCGCTGCCCTTTTCCTCACCACTGCCTGATCCTCTGCTCAGTAAGCCCTTCTCCCAGAGAGCAGAGCGTCTCAGGGCTAGGCTGTCCGGGCCAGTGGTTGCTTTGCCCAGATTACAGGAGAATTCCATGCGCTGGGACTTTCCAGACCAAAGGGACTTTCTAGACTAAAAAGGGATATCCAGAAAATTTTAAAAATCACATCTCAGGATATAAACTTCCCTTGTACAGATGCAAATTCTTGCTTCTGATGACAACAACAGACTCTCTACTGTTTCTTTGCACTCTTTCTATTCAAATAAAGAAAACCCTTATTTTACCCCTTTTAGCCAGATTCCTTGGGCTCCTAGAAAAGCTAAGAAAGGAACAGCACCTTGAGACACAATACAGGTGTTTCACCAATTTCCTCTTCAAAAGAGCCCTCCATCTTCCTGCAGGTGGAGCCCAGGTGTGTGAACGCTAAGCGACATATTCATGGTTCCGAGTTCATAGGAGAGAACTGCAACTGCGGGCCAGGTCTCCACTTCCTCCGTCTCACCACCACGTCCAGGGCACCCTTCGCCCAGGGAAATAAGATTAGACAGGAGGAGCGGGGCTGCGAGTCAGGTGGGGACATTGAGAATGGGTCGAGGAGAGGAGGTGTCTGTGAATGGTTTTGGGGGTACACTGAGGGGCCTGAGAGAGCAGAGAGCAGGCCTCGGGATTTTGTTTGGGGGCGGGGAGAGGGGAGAGTATGTTGGGAAGGATTATGTTGAGAGTTCCAGGAACTCATTTGTGTGAGTCCCATGCTAAGAGCAGCAGCACTGGTCTCAGGATCTCTTCCCCACTCGGGGTGAGGTGGATGAAGCTGGGAGACCCTCAGGGCGTCTTCAGGGTCCTTCCTGCCCAGCACCCATGCTGCTCCCATGCTCCCCGCAATGACCCTTTCCCCCCTGATCCTTGCGGGGCGCCTAGCCACTGCTGAGAAGACAGCGCCATATAAATGCTAAACAGACAAGGCCCGCCTGTCCCGGGATAAATAGGCCTTCAGCTCCCGCTGTCAACAGCACCTTTCGGGCGCACAGATACATCTCCCAGAAAATGCTGGTGTTGCTTCTCCATTTATTTCTGCGATTTCCTCTCAATCTTGGTAGCGGAATGCTGTGCTCTGTGTTTTTGTTTTGTTTCCTTTTTGGTATTATTGATTTTTCTTTCCCAGAGGGACTTTATGGTTTGTTATTTTGATTTCCTGAATTCATAGTCGGGAAATGGGATGCCTTTCTTCTGATTGCTCTTCCAAAACAACAAAAATAATAACCGTCATTTGTATCCCTCTCTCGCATACATGATCTCATACAAATGCATGGCGCCTGGAGTCAGAGGGAACGGGTTCCAGTCTTGATTCCGCCTGCAGCTGGCTGTGTGACCTTGGGCAGGTGACTTGACCTCTCTGAGCCCTTGTTGTTTCATGTGTCTCAAGGGGATAGTGCAGGCTTGTTCTTCCTAGCACAAATGCTTGTGCAAAAGTATGTGGGATAATTTATATGAAAACTTGAGGTAGCTGTTGATTTTTAGATGAGAAATTTGAGACACAAAGAACCTAAGTGGTTTGCTCTAAGTGCTGTAGCTTATAAGTGACAAAAGCCATATATAAACACAGGTTTTCTGACAACAAGTGGTCTACCCCCAGCTCTGCGTGATGGCCGCGGCTCAGACAGATGGACAGGGGAGCCAGCATTGCACAGCTAATAACAGTTAGCACTTATGAACACTCACTGTGTGCCGGTGCTCTCCAAGAACTTGACTGTATTAACCCACTCAATCCATATGACTATTATTGGTATGTTCATTATATCAAGATTAAGTGCTTTGCCTGAGGTTGCCAAGCTGAATCTGAGCAGACTGACAGCAGGTACCTGTGCCATTAACCACTGCCCGGCCCTGCCTCTCTCAGGCCACACATGCTGAAGGGCAACCGCCGGCCAGAGCAGACCTTTTCCCAAATCAGCTCCAGGGGAGGATGGGACCACGTTGGATTCCAGGAGACTTTAAAAGAAGGGGGAGAGGAGGAGTTGGGGTGCAGGAGTACTGACCTCTATAAACACCAGGTTTACCTTGATGTCTAAATGTGCAGAGCAGTGGTCCTCAACCTTGACTATGCATCAGAGCCACCTGGGGGCTTGTCCTAACAGAGGGCTCCCCTTTCCCCATTTTCATCCAATAGGTCAGGACCTGAGAACGTGCATTTCTAACAAGTTCCCAGGTGATAGGGATGCTGCTGTCACATTTTGGGAAACCCAGGCCTAGAAAGTAAGAAGTAATAAAGTACAGGACATCAGGGTCCAGGTCCAGCCCCTTAGGACTCAACACATCTGCATAAGGAGGGCTTGGTTTGGGACACAGGGAATCTGCAGGTTCATCCCAAGGTCTCTATGAAAATTCTTTCTGCAGAAGAGGGATGGGCTGTCTGTCCTGGGCAAGAGCCCCTCTAGGGAGCCCAGCCAGTCGGCTGTGGGCTGAGGGCTGTGAGTTAAGGGCTGTGGGCTGTGGACTGAGGGCTGAGGGCTGAGGGCCGAGGGCAGTGTGTTCTGCCTCATAGATGAGTGAGCCCAGAAGCCCCCACTGCACAGTAAGTAAACAACAGCCGCCAAGTCCACAGGAAAGGCTGTCACCAAAGCCCCAGGCCTCCCAGACAGAAGCGTCCCTTCAGCTGTTGCTGTTTTGCGGCGGCTGCTGCCTTCTCATGGCCTTGTACTGACAATAGTCGTAAATAACCACCGTGCTGTAGAAAAATCATTTTAACAGCAGAGAGTCAAATAAATACATTAGAACTGACAGCTTAACTACAAGGAGTCCATTTGTATGTGGCGGCCTGCCGCTTTCCCGAGACGTGCGGTGCACGCAGGGGCCAGCAGAGGGCGCGCCGAGCTCACGTTGAGCAAGGCCAAGGGAGACTTTCCCCCCAACCCAGCCCAGTCCCTGGTAGATAGGCCTCAGCCTCCCTTAAAACAAAGCTTTCAGACTCCAGTGTGTGCGGGGGAGATCATGCAAACCTGTGCCCACACTCCCCACCCCTCCACAAGGTACAGGCTTTGTTTGTAACTAAGCTGAGAGTTTAGGTTTGGGGTTGGGGCCGGAGTGCTGAGACCTGTGTTTCTCAGACCAGTGTCACCCCTGTGGGTGGCAGAATCACCAGGTCACACTAGGGGCATCACACCTCCTTCGTGTGCCGCCCACACACACCCTAGTCCCACCCAGGCACCCAGTCGGGGCTTTTCCTCCTTGGCCCTGGTTCTTGGCAGTAGTGGCTGACCTGCCCTATCGTGACAGGTTTAACTCTGGTCCCCTCTTTCTCAGCAGCAAGTATCTGCCTCTTTCCCCGCCCATGGCTGGGCCCTCAGCATCCTGGTTTTCAGGCCACTCACTCTTTCAAGAAGTGCTGAGCATTCATCAAAGGCAATAAAGTCTCAGGACATGTTCTCCTCTGGGCGAAGGGGTTCCTATGCCGTGGGCTGGACCCTGTCTCATCTGCTGCCTGCTCCCCTGCTTTGGGCCCAGCAGGCTTTGCGTAAGGAGAGCTTTCCTGGTGCTAGGACTGAACCACAGAGAGCAGAGAGGAGCTCTTGTTTCCAGGGCTGTCCATGCTGGGTTCAAGCCCTCAACCAGCCCAAAAACTGCCTGGAGTTGGGGTGGAGATAGGTGTGGAGGGGTGTTTCTTTCCCAGAGCCAGTCTGCAGAAGAGGACAGACAGACAGATGTACCCAAATACTCAGATGCTAATTGATTGGGGGGGGGGAGGGGGTTCTTTGCTGTCTTCTTGGTTCCCCGACTTCAAACTCCTTGTCAGTGTAGACTCAATTTTGCTCCCTGTTGAGTCCAGGGGACACATTATAGGAACAGCTTACCAGCTGCCTTTGAGTCTGTGGCCACGAAGCGAGTGGTTCCTGCTCTCTGAAGGGAGTTGAACCGGCAGCAGGTTGGCCAGGAAGAAGCACTTTCTGGCCATAACATCATTCGATGCTATAATGAATCCCAAGCAGAGTTGCTGTCTCTTGGAAGCCGATTGGGTCTGACCACGTCTTGTCTCTTTGAAGCTGGAGGGATTTCTCTGTTGTGTGAGAATGAAGTCCATGGTGGAGTGGGCACCCCTGCGATTGTCTGCTCTGCACTCCTCCCCGCTGTGCTTCCCCTTCCCCGCTAACCCCCGGGATGACTGGTCACTGACAATAGACAACCCCCTGCTTCCATTGTTCCCGAGGCCTACCGACATTTTTGTTCTTGAGTTCCTTGAGATACTAAGTTCTTCTGGGGAAATTTCCCTTAAAAACAAGAAACAGAAATAACCCTCCCTTACCTCAATCCTCAGCTCCAGTCACATGTTATTAGTTGCAATCAAAAGCTCGCTGTGGCCCCCAACCAAGTTCGTGACTTCAGCCTCCAGGGTTCTTCATCAGAATATGCCCTCGCCAGAAGCTCCGTGCTTTTGTCCACGTGTGTGCCCTTCTCTCTGCCCCGAATCCTGCAGAATCCCTCTCTCCCTCAGCCTCACATAAGCTGTCCCCTCTCCTCCGAGGCTGTCCCAGTCAGGGCAGATTGATTGCTACCATATTACTCTGCTCATCCCTTTTAGAACATGTTCCTCTGTGCTGGGATTACAGAATTGTCCTCTGCACAGGGCTGTGACATCCTCCAGAGTGATGTGCCCTGGTCAGCTGTGTTTCCATGATGCCCAACACATTATAAACACAGAGGCATGTTTATACAGTGACTATGAGGCTTATAGTCCTGTCCACAGATGGAAGGGAGGGAGGCCCTGAAAATGTCCTTATGGTCAACAATTCCTAAAGACTAGACCCATGGAAGTAGAAAGAAAGAATATGTAACAGCAAGAGCGTGAACGCAGGGCAGAGTGAATATCTCTGTTCCTTTTCCTTCTGATCCTCATCTAACTCTTACTCCTCTACACACACACACACACACACACACACACACAAGCACACGCCTTGCAACTTTCCCTTGCTGTCCTAGCCCCCATCCAGGATTTAGAACTGGTTCACACTTCAGTAATCTTCTGAGCTATTGCATCCAGAGCCTCCTCCAACCTCTAATCGCCAGCGAAAATGCCCCAACTCAGAGGCAAAGAGAAAAGGAGAAGAAGAAAGGAGAAAAGAAGGCGAGAGGGGGTAAGAGAGAAAAGTAATATCCAATTTCAACATTTCGTTCTTTGCCATTTAAACGTCCAGAGGCAGCAACTGTGCAATTTGTATGTTTTGGATCGTGTCTTCTTCCTTGTGGGAGTTTCATAAATTGATGATGATAACGCAGCACATTTCTTTTAAGTCCTCAGACATTCAGTCTTTATTGCTTTATAAAGTCTGCTCGGGGCACAGATGAAATGAAACTGGTGAGATTTTGCTCTGTCCATTCTGCAAATCCCTTCACACAATTTGCACCCTATGATGCATCTTGCATTCAGAAGCAGCAAGACACATTGCAAAAGGCACTGGAGGCCAGCTCTGGGAGACAGGGGACAGGGGATGACTGGGAGACTGGACAGAGCCTTCTCAGGGGCTGGAGGGAGAAGAAGGTTCTTGATTAAAAACCAGTCCAGGGAAGCAGCTGTGGCTTTCTATAACCTCCACTTGCAACCAGGCATTTTTGAAAATTATGCACAGTTCATTTCCCTCCAGCCCTGTAATAAAATATATGCAATATGTAAATAGCAGAGTTTCTAATGTGGAAGCCATAACCATCACCTGCTCTATTTAATTATTGGAACACAATGTTTTTTTCCCCCACAGCTGAATAGCTACACTAATAGGAATATTACTCGATGGACAAACTCGCTCCCCAGACCAATACATTTTTTGGCTTTTATGCTGATTTCATGAAATAAATGTGAGTCATTCGGAGTTCACACCAGAAAGCAAGGTATTCTGCAGTATAGGCAGTGATGTGACTCTGAACTTCAGGCTGGAGAAAAGCTTTCCATCCTATCTAATAAAAAGATAATATGCAAATTAACCATCACTCCATCACAAAGATGGTGGCGCCCATAGCCACAAGATGGCAGCACCCAATCCTCTCAACCTCGCCCCAGTCCCCCAGTCCCAGGGGGGTGGCCGCTGAGAGCGGGCAGCGTGAGCGGCCTGGCAGAATGCTTGTTTCCTCACCATGGAGACAAGGCAAGCATTCTGTGCCCAGCCATGGATGGGCCTCTGAGTGCGGAGAGCCTCTGGGCAGTGGGTGTGAAGTGGCCAGGCCCTGCAGAGAGCTACTGGTGCAAGGATTCCTGCTCAGGGCTACTAGTTGTTAAGAAAAGGAATCAGACCTCTTCTGATTGAGTTGTAACATTAAAAGAGATGGAAGTAGCATATCCCTTCCACCCTCTCCCCACCACACACCCCCGACACACACACATGCAGGCAGGAATGACTCATTCTCTTCTCTAATGAACTCATTTATTCCTGAAGTGCAAGGGTGACTTAACTCATGCTGGCGTATATGCAAATGACAAGCGGTAGCTGGTTCCTTTTTTAGTGAGAGAACAGACCAGGCTCCCCATGGGGTGGCATTACCAGGTCCTACTGGGAAAAGCTGCTCCCAAGGTGCACAACCTGGTGAACTTGGCCTTTGGCTGCTGGCCTCCCCATCCGGGGCAGAAGGGAAGCGTGGTGGCAGCTTCAGGTTCCACAGAGACTGGGCTCAAGGGATGCCTCTCACTTGTTGACTTCCTTATGATGCTGCAGTCCTTCCAGGATGTTGTGTAGCAGCTGTGCTCACAGAAAGTGGATGCAAATGAATCAGTGGGTGTCTGCGTGCACACTGCTGATCAGCATAATGGAGCTGCATGGTGGCCGGTTCTGTACGGATGGACAGTCTGTTTGTCACATGAGACCCCGCCTGCGAAAGAGCGCTGCCAGCGCTGCCCTGCTCTGCAATCTATAAGCCGCTGCAGACACACAGGTTTGCAGCCATCAGGGGTTGTGATGATGAATCCCTGAAGGGCAGAGCGCGACGACAGGCAAGCCCAGGGTGCTCGCAGACGTGGAGCGAGTTAGACTTGAAATCAGAAATGAGCCCGAGATTTACTGATTTTATTAGAGGGACTAAATGCTTGGAGACAGAGGGGGTCCTTTATGAGGGCTGTTAATAGCTTGCTGGGAAAATGCACGTCGCGTTGCCTGCCACCTAGTGGCGGGAGACTACCATTGCAATTCCCTCCAGACCTTGTGAAATGACTTCCAGATTGTCTCTGAGAAGGGCAGGCAGAAAAAGGGGGAGCTGTCAGGGGGGGAGCTCACTGGGCGATGAGTGAAAGAGAGCGACTGTCCTCGCTGCCTGGCTGGCCCAGGAGCCTGACCCCAGGCAACCGGCATCTCCCGCGTGTGAACCTTGAGAGCCGGGCTGTGTAGGCATTAAGTAAGAATAACAACAGAAATGATCCGAATGATGATGATCCTATTAAGAAGCATAAACAATTATAATCATAACAGCAGATTGCTTGCACTGTTCCTTTCTGGGCTCCGACTGGTAAACATGCAAAGGACCGAGGCAGGGGGTGGAGGATGCCCTGGAGGCTGCAAACAGGATAGAAAGTCCTCCTCCACTTCATTCCCCTTTCCAGGGGAGGCTGGTGAATTGCAGTTCTGCATAGGGAGCACCCTGAGCTTCCTCCCGCAATCTCCCAGTGCACTCAGGCAAGTGTTTGGGGCCGTGGCCACTGCAGGCCAGGCACCGCCTTCTCTCCCTGTGGTGGCCTCCGCCAGGGCAGCTGCCAGGCATGGGCTCCCCATGAAGAGTCTGGGGAACCACTAGGAGAAAACAACCATAATGAATAAAGCACTTGCTTAAATTAAAAAACAAACAAACAAATAAACAAACAAACAAAAAAACACCTTTACGTTAAGAATTTCAGTGGTTTTTTATTAAAAACAACAACAACAACAACACCACATTTTTATTGATTTCAGAGCAGAAGGAAGAAGGAGAGGGAGATAGAAACATCAATGAGAGAGAATCATTGTTAGGCTGCCTCCTGCATGCCCCCTACTGGGTATAGGGCCCGCAACCCAGGCATGTGCCTTGACCCAGAATTGAACCGTAACCTCCTGGCTCATGGGTCGTTGCTCAACCACTGAGCCACACCAGATGGGCATCAGTGCTTTATTAATTGGAAGTCATTGATAAGAACTGATGAGTACTTATTCCCTCATGCACTATGTCAGGCAGATCTCACAGTGATCATATAAGGTCAGTATGGTCACAACCACCCTTCACAGATGGAGAAATAGAGGATTACTAGTAGAGAGTAGTTTGATGAAGGGCACGTAGTAAGGAACTAAACCAGGATCCAAACCCTGTTCGCACACTCCTCATTCTTTACACCTTATGGACTCCAGTTATCTTGTCCCAAACACTGAACATCAGAACCTTAGTTTCAAGGTCCTGAGGCCACTTTCCCCACCACCTTCCCTGCCCTTACACTCTGATCCACTGACTGAGGTCTGGAGGTGCCACTCAAAGCTCCCACAGCCTTTCTCCAGCCTGTGCCCACAGTATCTCTATGGCAGGAGGGAGGAGGGAGAAGAGAGGAGGGAGGAGGGAGGAGTAAGAAAGGGCTTGGGGTGGGAGGAGACGTGCTAGCTCCAGTGATCTAGAGGAGGAAAGGAAAGAGCACAAAATTGGGCAGGAGACTGGCTTTCAGAAACGGTCAGGCCCACATTTTTAAAGGGTATGAAGAACATCAGTATATCCCCTCCCCCCTTTTTTTTGAATGAAAAGCCAAGCACAGATGATCCAAGAGCAAGTGCTTGCTTCTCTTCTGCACGCTGCCTAAGCAAATAGGCTCTTGTTGACCTCAAAGTTAAGTAAAACCTTAACTGATGTGATTTCTGTGCCTCCATTATTAATGGACGGTGGGAGCAGCTGCAGCCGCAGGACTTGCCACGGTGCCCTTAGCTTCCTTGCTGATCTCCTGAGCACCAGGGGTTGCCGCTGCCTCTCAGAGGTACCTGGAGTGTGAGGGAAATACAGGCAGCTGGGGAGATGCCTATGGTGGGGATGGCCCAGAGGTGCTGAAGGGAGCGCCCATGCTTGCTAGCCCCCAAATAGGCTACCAGCGAGGAGATGCCTGTGTGTGTGTGTGTGTGTGTGTGTTGGGGGGGGGGGTGTGTCACTGACTCCCAGGGAATGTGGGTAGTGGCTGAAACCCAGCGAGTCCTGAATCACCTTCTTGTGGTTGGAGGTGACTCTAGCTCCCCACTTGGCCTTTGGCTCTCCAGAGGTGCACTTGTGATTATGTGGGGACTCGGGTGTCTCTATGTAGCTGGAGTCTTTGCTTCCCATTAAAGGGAAAACATTTATCTGGCCAAATAAAGCCACCCTGGACTATTCTAAAAGCAAATGTCCTTCAGCTATTTTGTGTCTGATGTTTGTCTTCCCGTGTATTCTCTCTTATCTGGAGACTTTGTGGATTTCCTAAAAATCAATATAAGAAGCTGAAAGGAAGTTAGCATCTGCTACTCAGAAGAGCTGCATTAAAAGAGAGAGAAAGGAGAGCTGGAGAGAGGGAAGGGTAGAGGGAGGGAAATACACAGAGAGAAGAGTAAAGTCAAACTGTGCATTGATAAAGCAAGTGTCTATGTGCCTTGCCCTGTGTTAGGAACTATGAGAATACAGAAAATAAAGGCCAGCTCAACTCTCCTGGATTCACTGGTATTTGAGGAAGCAACACAGGTAGGAAGCTATATAAAAGGAGGGATTCTCATCAAAGGACATATATGTCACAAATACACACACACACACATATGTTATGTGTCACAAATGGTAAAAATTTAAAATTATACATTTGCTTGTATCTGCTAGACTATCAGAAAGATACTTAAATTCGTGGCATTGGTTGTCTCCAAGGAGAGATATGGGGTGGCTAGCAGAAAGGGTTAAAAAAGAAAAAAGAAACCTTCATTGTATACCTTTTGGAAGAGCACAGTTTCTGAAGTCAAATGGTACAATGGCCATCTATGTATTATATTTTCCTTTTTGGAAGATTAGCATGAACATGGCAGCATGTTTACTCATTAATTTAATAATTATATATGTTGGGAGGTGGGCTGTGATATGTCAGGCATAAATGATACTTTCAACATTCCAGACCCAATTCAAAGTGTCCTACTTACACTAACTCATTTAAACTTTGTAGTGGCCCTATGAGCATGTCCAGTCATTATCATCCCGTTTAATGGATGAGGAAACTGAGGGTCACCAGGGTCAAACTAAGTTGTCCAAAACTAAACAGGCAGCAAGTGGCAGAACTGGGCGTTAGTCAGTTACCTGTCTCTGGAGTGTGTGCTTTTGGTTAATATCAGGACAGGATCTGTAATTTTCGGGGCCCAGTGACAAGTGAAAATCTGGCTTGCATTGTCAAAAAGTATGAAGAATTTTACTCCAGCGACCACAGAGCATTAGTAGACCCATCAAGTGTTGGATCTACGTAAATAGAGGTTATACACCCACAGAACCAGCCTTTGTCAACATATCACTGCCCTTCAAGGCAAACCAGGGCCTTATCCTCATGAAGCTGGCATTCTGATTGGAGGGCCAAGTGGATGATATATAGTAAACAAACAGGACATGAGTGTGTGCCAGGAAGAGAAGTAACATGCCTATGACACACAATACCACAGGCTGACAGGCTCTGTAGTAAAGATACCGCCTGTGTTTAACCCCGTGTTTCCCTAATTTTATTGACTATAGAACCATTTATTTTATTTATTTATTTAAAATATATTTTATTGATTTTTTACAGAGAGGAAGAGAGAGGGACAGAGAGTCAGAAGCATCGATGAGAGAGAATCATTGATCAGCTGCCTCCTGCACACCCCCTACTGGGGATGTGCCCGCAACCAATGTACATGCCCTTGACCAGAATCGAACCCGGGACCCTTCAGTCCGCAGGCCGATGCTCTATCCACCTAGCAAAACCGGTTTCAGCAGAACCATTTACTTTACTGTAAATCAGTATTTTTTTACTTTTTCATCTTATAAAATCATCCTTGGAACTGGAGTTTTGACAAACTCATTTTGGGCAACTCTGAATGGTATAAACCCCTTATTCTGTAGATGAGGAAATGGGGACCCAGAGAGTGTGCAGGGCTTGGTCAGTGTCTCATGTGGTTGGTTGGTGCCCAGAACAGACCCATGTCCCTTGACCCTCACCCACTGTCCTCTCGGAGATGCCTGGAGGAGCTGAGGGACAGCTGACTCGTTCCATGTCTGTTCATGCATGTAAGCAGGCAGATAGGTCGTGCTTGGCTGTGCTCTAGAGTGGTGTGGCTTTTATTTCTTACAGAACATTCCTTTCCTCATCTGGTGAGATCTTTTCCTCTCAAAGCCCCCCTCCTCCTCTTTCTCTTTCTTGTTTTCCACTCTAGGTCACCTGTGTACCACTGTTTTTCTGAAATGCAAGTTCACATTGTACTTGACATTGCTATCTTAAAAATGAAAGGAATCATTTGCTTCCAAAATAATGGCTTTCATTAAATGCTGCATGTGTCTGTTTAGGACAGCATGCCATCTTTGCATTGAAAACCCATGGCTTTGGCCTGGTGTGTGTGTGTGTGTGTGTGTGTGTGTGTGTGTGTGTGAGAGAGAGAGAGAGAGAGAGAGAGAGAGAGAGAGAGAGAGAGAGAGAGAGAGGGAGGAAATATGGGATGGGCAAGTGTTTACAGAATGCTACATTCATTCAGGGTTAAAAGCTACATGTGGGTATCGTGCCATAGGCTCTTTAGGTTGTTGAGATAGTGCCATTTAAAAAAACATTTGTTTTGCTCTGGTGTGGCTTGGTTGGTTGAGCATTGTCTCCTGCGCCTAAAGGTTGCCAGTTCCATTCCTGGTCAGGGCACATACCCAGGTTACAGGTTTGGTCCTGGTCAGAGTGCACGCAAGAGGCAACCAGTGGATGTTTCTCTCTCTACTTTTCCCTCTTAAAAAAAAAAAAAATTTTAAAGCATTTTATATTTTCTTTTAAAAAATGAAAAATAGAAACATATGTTTTACCTTAAATTTTGCCTTTGCTAAGGTGCCTTCAGAGTAAATTCTGTCCACAGCCCTTTGCTTCTCATTAAAAAGGTGGAGTTTAAGCTCTTCCTACTGCATTGAGATCACCTTTTTCACTTAAACAGTGATTTTTATTTTATTTTATTTTTACTTTATGAATTTGCTTGTTTGCATTGGCCAACTCCACCAGCTGTTTGGATTTATGTGAACTCGGGGTCAAGTGCTGATGCAGCTGAAGAACTGCAGAAATTAATTCTGAAAATGGCGACAGGAATAAGAACCTAAGCCCAAATCCGTGCTCAGTAGGCTAAAACTGATCAATTTCCCGGTCTCTAATTAAAACAAGCCACCAAATACAACAGCAGCATAAAATCCAGGGCTTTTCCTGGTGATGAATGTGACCGGCCTGCAAATTTCTCATTGCTGGGAACAGAGATTTCATGCGCAATAGCAGTTCAACAGAAAGCTTACTGGCAATTTATGTTTGGTCATATGTATGTATTGACTCACTGCCCAAACCCTGCCCCCACCCAACCACAATGTGGGTACCCATTCAATTAAACCAATTAAACAAACAAAAAAAGGAAGTTTGTTTCTCTCACCTATGTGTCTTGGAAGGTGCTCATTTCTGGATGTTGAAGGGGTAAACAAATATGGCAGGAGAGCTACATTTTTGATTACTTGAATTGTGAAAATTTGCATGCGCACCATCTGCTTGTAAACGGAATCCTAGCTTTCCATCAATTAGCACTATCATTTTGGAAGTAATGCAGGTTCACTTCTGATTGATCTTCAATTAACACTAGATCTTAGCTATTTTCTTTATCCCTAACTTATTTTCTCTCTCTCTCTCTCGGATAAACAGGGAAGCTGCAAAATGACCTTCCTGCTTTGAAATACAGATACCTCTTCTTGATGAGAGTATCCACGTTCCTTCCACCTCTCTTAATCCCTGAGTTAGTAAGAGCTCAGGTAATGCCAATCAGTATCATTTTATTTCCAAAAGAGCATCAGGAAATCAGCCACGAAGGCCTCATTACCTGCAAACTCCCTTCCTTCCTTCCTTCCTTCCTTCCTTCCTTCCTTCCTTCCTTCCTTCCTTCCTTCCTTCCTTCCTTCTCCTCCTCCTCCTCCTCCTCCTCCTCCTCCTCCTCCTCCTCCTCCTCCTCCTTCTTCCTCTCTCTCTCTCTCTCTCTCTCTCTCTCTCTCTCTCTCTCTCTCTCTCTCTCTCATTGGAAAATTTTACAAAATAAGTTATAACACTATTATGTCAAGAAGCCCCCAAAACAGCAATTGCAAAACTGAAGGAATTTGGAGGTTGTGCAGAATCATCCAGCTCCTTTCCTTGGACACAAGCTCTCAGGGTGTGCAGGGGACACAGCTGTCCTCTAGCCATCCCCACCCAGGGCAGGCGTCCCCGCCAGGTCATCAGCCAGCTCCTCCTTGTTGCCACCACTGGATAAAGGGGCAGAACCTCTCTGATGAGGTGGTTGCAGTGACGTTCTGGAAGCTGATATAACTCTGATACTTCTTTTGCAGTCTAGGATAATGCCCGATGTTACTGCTCATTTCCTTATAGCTGATGGTAATACATCACTGTGATATGTTATCCGGCTTTCCCTTCACAGATCCCATTCATATAATATTTGTTATAGTTTCAAGCACATAATTTTACCACATAGGGGACTGTCTTTTTCTCATTATGGAAATAAGATTTACTTAGCAATCCTTTCTGCTATAGTCAGCTTATTGGAAGCTTTTTATGCCATTAAGCAAGGATAGTATTTTTTTTTTTAATGGAAAAGGTCTAAGACTTTTCTTCTTATATTTGTGTTATATGCATCATTGTGTCCTTTATTAGCTTGCTATACAAAGAGAGAATGAACAACATTTGTGGAAAATGAATCACAAAGGGCACTGTACTTATGGCTTAATACCACAAAAGCTCACTTTTTGCTCATGTCGCAGTTCCATGTCCATGCTGTCTTTCCTGGGTGATGGGCCACGTTATAGTTCCACTGTCCTCCAGGGATTTGAAATCTTCCCCATTCAGCCAGGATATGTGGGGGGAAAAGACAGAATGGAGGCTCCCATGTGAGAGTTTATATGGGCCTGAAAGTGCCACTCATCATTTCTTCATGCATCCCATGAGCTGCAACTCAGCCGCTGGCCAAACCCCACTGCAAGACGAGCGGAAAATAGCCTGTACTTATTGTCAAGAATGGCCCGCTGGGCTGCGGGACCTTTACCTGACTCTCCCTGCTTCCACTCAGCAGGCTTTCGCTGAGACTGGAAAGGAAGACACACCACTGCAAGGCCTGCAATGTGTATGATATGGATGCCCCAGAAATTTCCTTTTTTTTATGGGGCTGAACCTTGAAATGACTTTCTCCAATTAGACCCCAGCTTCTACCTGAAGTAAGTTACAGCTTATAGTCTTTAATGTATAATAACAGCAGTAATAATAAGAGTCGACTACCTTTAGGGACATGTCAGACACTGTTCTACCTGCTTAGCTGCATAATCTCATTTAATCATCATTGCATCTGTAAGAAGTAGGTACGTTCTTATCAATATTTGAAATGAAGAAGCCCGGTTGTAAAGAGATTCTATTTTATTACAGTGATGTTGTTTTAATTTAGGTACAAATGCTACGTGAGGTTTTAGAAAGCCATGGCTGACTCTGAAGGATATGATTGGAAAGAATTAGTACAGCCCGGGTTGGTGAGGATCAGAGGTTGAGCATAGACCCATGAACCAAGAGGTTGCTGGTTCGATTCCCAGTCGGGTCACATGCCTAAGTTGCAGGCGTCATGCCTAGAAGGGGGCACGCAGAAGGCAGCTGATCAATGCTTCACTCTTATCGATATTTCTCTCTCTCTCTTTAGTCCTCTCTCTTTCTCTCTCTCTAAAAGTCAATAAACACACACACACACACACACACACACACACACACACACACACGTATATATTAAAAAAAAAGAATTAGTACAACTTCTGGCATGATTCCCAGCACATGGGTATCTAACCATACCTTCTAAGAGCCATGCCCACTTCAGGTAGCCACTTCCTCTGGGACACCCTAGCATACCTGTCCATGCTGGAACCTGCCAATAAAACTGACCACCCTTCCTGACCGAAAGAGGACTCAGCACTTTTGCAGAATTCACAGGCCACCAAGACAGTGTCCATCCATCAGCACTGTCCTCACCCTGTTTGGAGCTGTGAGCACTATTGTCCTAGAGTAGAAACTATTCCCCTTATCTTCCCTACAGGGGCTAGGAGGATAGGGGGTGGCATTGGAACTTGTTCCTAGTTTACTTATAGCTGGTGAATCTATAGGAACTTCTACATGAATCTATGTGAAATGGCCCACTTGGGTGAAGGAAAATCCCTGTTCTTAGCTCTTCCCTTAGCATTTGGATACTAATCTTTAATGGGACTAAAGCAAAGTGTCATTTATGCAATGACCCCAGCTCACTGCATTGCAGCCAAGAATAAGGAAATAAGTAAAGGAGACCCTCATTGTGAAAGGAGATGCCAATAACTAAATCCAGTAGTTGGGAAGGTGAGATGATGCAGGCAAAGCCCCAGTTCCCACAGGGGAGGCCTTGGACCTCAGGAAGGTTTAGTGCCTCCTACCCATGGCATGGGCAATGGAGTGTTGGCTCTGCTCAGTCATCAAGGGTGACAGGGATGAAGGGAGATAGAGAGGAGGGTGCAGCTTTACTATCAAAACTATGTTGGCTGTCCATGTTCATTTACTCGAATCAATGCCCATAACTCTCTCTTTAACATCTAATTGCCTTCAGATTCTGCTCTTTAGAGGTAATTGTTAGTGAAGGCTGCAGTATTTGCTTTTCTTCCATAAATGATCTATATCTATATATATAAAAGCCTAAGCAGCCAAATGACTGAATGACTGGAATGACCAGAACCACTGGAACCACTGGTTGCTCTGATGTGCCCTGGCCACCAGGGGGGGCAGATGCTCAATGGAGTAGCTGCCTTCTGATGGTCAGTGAGCTCCCACAGTGCTCAGCTGACCAACCCATCCTGGTGACCAACCAGCCTGGCAGCAGTAACTCCCTCCCTCAGTAGTCCTACAGGTCCAGTCTCTGGAGAATGGGCCAGGCACTGATGGACCAGTGCCACTGGCACAATTCCAACAGTGCCACCAGCTTCCTGGAAGACAGCTTTGGGCACTGTAGCCACTTCCCCTCCCTAGACGCTCTGTAAGCAAGAAATAATATATAAGAGTGGCTGCCAGGTGGCTCCAAACAACCGGTGCAAATGTCAGGGAGACAGATCCGGATCCCAGGCTGGCAAGGTCATCCCACCGCCTGCCCGGAGGGCCAATCGCATCCTTGTCCCCCCCTCCCCCCCACTTCCCTTGGGACCCCACCCATTCACAAATTCATGCAAGGACCTCTAGTTCAATTATAACACTAAATTTCTCTCCATGAGTTTTTACCTTTCTTCCTTCCTTCCTTCCTTCCTTCCTTCCTTCCTTCCTTCCTTCCTTCCTTCCTTCCTTCCTTCCTTCCTTTCTTTCTTTCTTTCAATTCACCTGTGAATATAGATCTCTACGTTTCCTCCCCTCTCCACCCCCCTTTACCAGTATCTGGATGTTGACTTTTCAGTTTAACTTGAATAGCTTATTTCCCCTTCTCCAACAGGCAGCCAAAGACTGAGCAAGAAACTAATTCCATGGGGTTTCGTGTTGAAATTTAGAAAGAGTTAGATTAGGAAATCCGGATTTAAATATTTCCTAATGAGTAGCTGTAATTAAATACTTGCTTTGACAACTTGTCTGTTGCCTGGAGGACATCACAAGCAAATCAGGTGGGAGAAGGACTCCAGCCTTATGAAAGATTGGCCCTTTAGAAGAAGGGGCCTATCTGATATACAAGAATGTGAAGCAGAGAAGGTGGAGGGGTAATTTATCCCCCACCAGGCCTATTACAGCATCTTAACCACAATGGACACTTAATTCATGATTTTTGAGTGTGCTGGGGGGAAGCCAGGCTGCAGGTGTGAGAGCAAAAGAAAAGGGCAATTATGTAGGGGGAAGGGAGCAGAAAAGCTGGTTTTGATTTTAAGACACTGAGATGCTTGAGGCGGGGAGAGGTCAGTGCGTTTTTTATCTCTGGGGAGATGAAGCAGCGAGTTAGATGAGACAGGAGGAACCTCAGAAAAAAAGCAGTTAACTTCGGAGTTTATAAAAGACTTTGCAAGATGATGTGAGGGTTAAGGAGTGCTCAAGTTGTGTCTCCTTCAAATCCCATTAGCGGGGAAAGTATTTTCGCAGCCACGTTTTAAAAAAATGAATGGCAAGAAACAGACTCTCCCTGCCTTCTGCCCTGCCTCCGTGGAGGGGCCAGAGCGTGGCCCGGAGCAGGCCTGTTCAGACTAATGGCAGGAGAGCGGTAATGAGGCCTTTCTCCCAGGACTGATTTGTCTGCAGAAAGGAGAAAGTCATCAGGTATCCATTGTGAGAAGACCCGCCTCCTCGGAACAATGGCCCTGATGAAGCTGCTAGAAGGTTCTTATCAGGGAGAAAAGACTCCTCGCAGAAGGAGGGGAAAATGAAAGGCTGCAGACCCCCAAATCACGCCGTAAGCTCCGTGCGGTGGAGAGAGGACGAGGGAAGGCACACTTCCTGAATGCCAAGTGACGGTGGCTGGTCAATCAAACTGAGCCTCTGAAGAGAGACATTAAAAAAGATGAGCGAGGGCCACTTCCCCGCCGGCGGGCTGGATGCAGGCAGGGAGCGTGAGGTTGCCTGGGCTCGCGCTGTGGAATTCTAAGTTCTTGGGGCCAAGGTAAACAGCTACCGGTCATATAAACGTACCCTCTGGCTTCTGCCTAGAGGTTTTCTAGACCCAGGTCACAGGGTAGCTCCTGTGGCTGGATCCTGGGAAGGAAGAAAAGATTCACATCCAGCAGAGTCTTAACAAGACCCTAGGCCCAATTTTTTGCAGGTTGCAGACACTCAGAATCAGAAAAGGGAGTGCTGTAAAAGGGAGAAGTAGAATCAATGTTGCACTTTTTAAGTTTTGTCAGATGCTTTACTGATTTGGACTCATTTCATCTTTATCACCTCCTGAGAGGTATTGTTTAGCACATGATTAATGAACTGTGACAAAAACATCCAATCATATTGCTCCCCCATTCAAAATGCGTTATTGGCTCTTTATTCCTAAATTGAGTTCATCTCTGCCTCCCTCCTCCCCAGAATTAGAAAGCTTCCCCATGTATGGCCACCACCCACCTCTCCTGCTTTTCCTCCCACCACTTACATGCGTGTCTCGCTTTGGTGCTGGACAAAGGCGACTTCTTGATGTTCTTCAGACAAGACAGACCTCACACCACCTTCCTGCCTTGGCTGATGCTATCCCCTCCACCTGCAGTCTTCTCTTGACATCTCTGGCCTGCCCCCTTGGTTAGGGGCAGAAATAGAATATTGGGGACTATTGGTTGTAAGAAATAGTAATCATGTTCTGTTAACCATGATTGTTTTGTTCTGATTAAAGAAAGCACATTCTAACCGGACTGGGAGGGAGATGTATGCCCCCAGGATCCGGGAGTCAGCCTTGGACCTGAAAGTCAACCTTGAAATGCAATTCAGTCTCATTCAAGAACTTCCTATTAGCCTAACCAGTTTGGCTCAGTGGATTGATCGTCAGCCTGTGGACTCAGGCGTCCCAGGTTCCATTCTGGTCAAGGGCATGTAATTTGGTTGTGGGCACATCCCCAGTAGGGGGTGTGCAGGAAGCAGCTGATTGATGTTTCTCTCTCTCTCTCTCTCTCTCTCTCTCTCTCTCTCTCTCTCTCTCTCTCATCAATGTCTCTAACTCTCTATCCCTCTCCCTTCTTCTCGGTAAAAATCAATAAGATATTTTAAAAAAGAAGAACTTCCTATTATATGGCAAGATTAATATTCTTGTTGCCCAAACAATGGAGGCCCGCCTAGCCCACATTGCCTGTAATACCCATTTTGGATACCCATTCTTATTCCTTTTGCCTATTTCCCCCTGTAATCTTCCTCCTGCCCAATATAAGCAACAGGCTTATGGGGGGGAGGAAGGGAAGCAGAGCAGATTTTCGTGGATGACCTGCTGCTCTTTCATACTGGAAGCAGGATTGGATTCAATCCTGTCTCTGCTTAATTGGCTCAAGTAGTGACAGGCAGCCCGAGCCCATTGGTTGTCTGGTTTCATATTCACTTTTTTAAAATCCTATCTATCTTTCAATGTTGTGTGAATTCTCCTCCTTCATGAAGTCTTGATCCAAATGAAGGTTAAATTCTCCCTCCCTGGAACTCTCAGAGTACTTTTCTTCTCTCATGGGGCTTCTCGTATTGCTCCTTATATTGTGGTCATTTATGGCCTCATCTAACCCTCTGTAATAAACCATGAGTTCAAGGGCAGGGATTGTGTTCTGCTTATCTCTCTTTTATCTCCCAGTGACTAGTATATAGTAGGTGATCTTTGATTAATGATTGAGCCCAGCTGGTGCGGCTCAGTGGTTGAACGTATACCTGTGAATCAGGAGGTCAGGGTTAGATTCCCTGGTCAGGGCACATGGCAGGGCTTCAGACTTGATCCCTAGTAGGGGGCGTGCACAAGTCAGCCAATCAATGATTCCCTCTCTTCATTGATGTTTCTTTCCCTTTCTTCCTCTCTGAAATTGAGAAAAATATATTTTAAAAACAAGGGGATTTTCATCAGCATCCAAATGCCTAATTGTGAAGCAGTGTAATCTTTGTTTTGTCATTTCTAAGTTCTTTTGGAAAACAAGAGTCACAGGAAACATTTGGATTTCTTGAGGCAGCATTCATGTGCTTGGTGGAGGTCACCTGGGCAGAACTGTCCCTTATCAGGGACAGACTTTAAAGGGATTTGGATTTTGGCTCCTTTCACTGCTGTTCCTTGTCCTCTAAACAGGGTGGAGTCAAGCAACACAAGGTGCAATTTATTCCGTACTTACCCTGTGCCTAGCCCTTTGTTAGCCATTTTTGGTCATTAACTGATTTAATCTTTGTAACAATCCCTCCCAGGAGGCATTATTTCCCTTGCACAGTTGAATTAGCTGGTTTAACTAAGTTAAATAAGTTGCTTAAGGTTATATAGCTGGCAAAGATTCCAGCTCAGATACCGACTCCAAACTTGTGGATGTGCCCACTATTCTATGCTGCCTCCTGGACATGATCCAGAGGATTTTCTGGGAAAGAAATAGGCAGGGAGAACATGCAAGATGCAACACTGTTAAAAATGAAATTTTAAGAAGCCCCTTAAGGATAGAGGAGACGGATAACAGGATGTAGCAGTTGGTCCTGGGCCTATTAATCCTCATAACGCCTGAGGCAGTTTTGATTATCATCAGATCTGAGAACCGCAGCACTGTAGTGTAGACAGAACTTGGGTGTTATGGTCTGAAAGCTGTGGTTCAAAACCCATCTCTGTCACGGACCAGTCACATGAAATTTAAGCAAGTTATGAAAACTTTGTGTGCTTAATGTTCTCATCTGTAGGACGGGGAGCATAATAACCTCTGGAATGTTTGTTGCAAGGATTCAGGAAAAGGATTAAATGTGATTACATGTCCATGGAGGAAGTGAAATTGCCACCACGATGCTTGAGACACAATCAGTTTGAAAACCCATTAAAAATGCTTTTTTAGCCCAAATCAGTTTGGCTCAGTAGATGGAGCCTCCGCCTGAGGACTAAAAGGTCCCAGGTTCAATTGTGGGCACAACCCTAGTAGGGGGTGTGCAGGAGGCAGCTAATTGTTTTTCTCTCATCAATGTTTCTAACTCTCTATCCCTCTCTCTCCCTACCTCTCTGTAAAAAAATAATAATAATAAAATAAAATAAAATAAAGAATTCTTATTTTTAATTGATTTTATTTATTTATTTATATTAATCCTCACCTGAAGGATATTTTTCCATTGATTTTTAGAGAGTGGAAGGGAGGGGAAGAGACCAAGCCTGCAACCAAGGTACATGCCCTTGACCAGAATAGAACCTGGAACGCTTCAGTCTATGAGCTGATGCTCTATCCACTGAGCCAAACTGTGTGGGGCTAAAAATGTTTGTTTTTAGATGTGTCCTCTTATAGTCTTTAACAGCGAACAAATTCTTGAGAAAGAATGTTTTCTTTTAATCCACTTGTGTCTCTGTGCAGAAAGCTTTTCCAACCCAACCTTAGGTTTAGTGGCTGCTCTTTTGGGGTGTTCCTGGGGAGCCCTGGGCATGCATCCCTCTTCACCCTGCCTCACTCTGCAGAAATTTTCTACAGAAGTGCCTTGTCCAGGTAACACTTAGAGAGCTGAGAAGGCGAGGCATTGGTATCCTATCTTTAGGAATACCAGAAATGCTTAATGACTTGTGGAGAGTGGCTACAGTGTTTGGACAGGTTCAAGCCTCGGACTAAGGAGAGGGCACAGTCCTCTCATGGCCATGTGCAAGTCCCAGCTTGGAGGGCAGAGTCCTCCCAGCACAGTTACAGCCAGAGCCTATAGTTGTAAGCTTGAACCTATGGTCCGAACACGTGGCCCCATGTGCCTGAGTGATGTGGGCTTGATAGAGTTCAGGTGCATGTAATTGAGTAGGTTTGAAACCAAGGAGAATGTTGTAAACATCTTGACCACATTCTTACTTTGCCTTGTGGAATCTGTCTATCAAATAAAGACACAGCTTACAGGCTGTGGCATTGTCTCCATCAGAAAGGGCAGTGTCCCACCCAGACCCAGCTTTCTTCTCTTATCTGTCTTTTCTAATCCTTCACCGCCCCCTCTCAGTGTCATTGTGACACTGGTGCGGCACAATGACTTGCCCGAGACCATGTGCTGAATCAGTGGCAGAACCAGGAATCATATCCTAGAGTTCCTCCCACTATGTCAGCAAAGAGCAACTTCGGAGGAAAACCTGTCCTGGCCCAGGGGAGAGGTGACCATCCAGAAGCAGGTGAGGTTGGTTTTCTTCTCATTTCTAATTTTCTTTCATTTCTGGACTCTGGTTCCACGTTAATGGCTTGGCAGAAACTTCACAATTAAAATTCTGAGAGCCATCACTGCTAGTGGATCTCCTGGCATCTGGAGTAGCTGTCAAAAGTCTAAGAGCCAATATCCAACCGGACCCTTTCTGGAGGACTCAAAAGTGGCACTGTAATGAGAAACACAAACAGAGAAGGTGTTTATTTTTAAAACAACTTTTTAAAACAAGAGTTTTGTTCTTTGGCTATGGAGAACCTGGTGCTGAACTTTACTGCCATCCAAAGGGTATTGGTGAGATGAGGAAGCACAGCCCAGGGCTGCTGACTTCAGGTTGTTACTGCTCCTCCCCAGCTTCTCCCAGGGGTTGCTCCTGAGGAGTCCAACAGAGGGTGCTGAAGAATTACACCCCCAGATTTATGCTCAGAGGTGCATTGGGAAAGCTGAATTACCAGCTCCAGATACCCCCCATTTTTTTTTCTTCATCTCTGGGCCTGTTCAAGGGTAATCTACTGGGTGCCAAGACTGAGCTACACACTATAAAATTCAACCTTTTAAAGTATACAATTCCCTGGGTTTTATTATATTAACAAAGTTGTGCAACCATCACCATATCTAATTCCAAAACATTTTCATCGCTCCAAAAAAAAACAACCCTACCTGCACCTCTTAGCAGTCACTCCCCATTCTTCCCTGTCTAAGCCCCTGGTAACCACTAATCCACTTTCCATGTGCCTATGGATTTGCCTATGCTGAACATTTCATAAAAATGCAATCATATGATATGTGGCATTTTCTGTCTCCCTTCATTCACTTGGCACAATGTTTTCAAAGTTGATAAGTTAGAGGAAACAGTCTAGTCTGCAAGACCAATCATTTCTGACACCCATTGCAAGTTTGGGAGTTCCTCAAGGCCACCAGTTAAATAATTAGGTATAAGAACTCAGAAAACTTGGTGGCATAGGCATGGAATCAGAGTAGGATTTCAGACCCCTCCCCAAACCTTATAAATAAAAATATGCATTTTAGCAAGATTCCCTAGTGATTCCTGTGTACAGTGAAGTTTTAAAGGCAGTTAAAATGTTACCAGATACTTGTTCCAGAATCACTTTATTTTCAAATGAACGTTGGTATCTGTAGGTACAGTTCAACTTGAAATGATGGGAACAATGAGAAGGTTTATCTCCTATTGCTAAAATGAAACCAGCAAATAGTTATCGAATCCCTATTGGACAGCTGGTCGGTGTTTCTATGCGCTGTGAAGTGATGAGTCAATATAGTTGCTTTCTCTCAAAAATAGCTTAGTGGTGGCCCACAGGGGCCTCAAAATTATGTCACAATTATTATTATTTTTATTCTAATTCCTTTGTCACATCAGTGGGAACGATAAGATAAACTGCTGTTATGTGAATTTGGGGGGAAAAAAAGTCTTAGAAAACAGATAGTAAAAACAGTCAAAGTTGATAGTGGGGGTCTCTGGGGACAATGATAGGAAGTGGAGATGCTACAGCAAGGGGTGCTCTGCAGAGGAAAGTGAGAAAGAATTCAAGATACACATCACCTACTTCACAGTCTTATATCCACTAAGGTTCAACTACCAAAGCAATGCAATTTGACTTTCCTGGCTTGATGTTCCTTAAGTGAGAACCAAAGGTTCTTGTTATGGGACAGTGGCAACAATGGAATGAGACATTCTTTCTCATCCACTTCCTTTGGAGAGAGCAAGATTGATGGAAAACAATGCAAAAATCTTCCTGGCACAGATGGGCAAAGCATTTTGCTTGGGGCAGATCAGTGCTAGCACATTGGAGACAGTTCCAAGAACCACATCAGAAGTGCTTCAGGGAATCAAGACTTGGCTGAGAAAGAAATAGCAACAGGAGCCAAATACGGGCTGTTAGCTAATCACCTCTGAGGGGGGACCAAGCAGTACAGTGATGCTCTTGCTCGAAAAATGCTATGGGGAATTTTCCTGGACTGTAAGGCATAACGTGAAGCAACTGTAAGGCGAGGGAGGATCCAGGAAGAACACCTTGCACGATGCATTTACATGGGACTCTCTTCTTTTTCCCCCCTCCCCTGATGTTATATATTCCTCATCTTTGGTGTGCATGCAATTCCAGCGTAAGAAATCTAAAAAGACAACTTGAAAATTGCCTGAAGACAGACCACATGGTGTTCGCCAGGTGCTCTGCCTGAGCAGGTGATGTGAATAGCAACACCTGGGCCACCTCCTTGATAGTGAGAACCATTTGGAGAAAGTATTTTTCATAAAACACCTATATGGTCTGTATGGAAAGGGCATGTCTTTCCCGCTTATTTCTCTTTTGCTTGCTGTAGGGCAGAAATCAATATTTTCCATTTACCATTATAGGTTCTCATCTGAAGCTCTGTAACAAAAGACATACAAGGGGGGGGGGAACATACATATTTATTTAATACTAGAGGCCTGACACAGGAAATTCATGAACTTGGGGGGGGGGGGGCGGAAGGTAGGGGGGTGAGTGTTATCCCCTCAGCCCAGCCTGCACCCTCTCCCAATCTGGGAGTCCTCAGGGGATGTCCAACTGACGCTTAGGCCCGCTCCCACTTCCCAGTTGGACATCCTAAGCGCTTCCGCGGAGGCAGCAAAGGCTCCTGCCACCACCACTGAACTCCCCAGTGGTGAGCCCAGCTTCTGGCTGAGGGGAGCTCCCCCTGTGAGAGGGGAGCTCCTCTTGCTTTTAGCATCTGCCCCCTGGTGGTCAGTGCGTGTCACAGCCATTGGTTATTCCACTGTTTTGTCAATTTGCATATTAGCCTTTTATTATATAGGATGCATTTTATATGATATGGGAGACTTCATATAGAAGCAAAAACCCAAAGTAATGGTCAAAGCTGAGTGTTTTCAAACTAGGTGTGATGAGAGTGGCCAGTAGTGGGGAAATGTGAGAGAACAGAGGGGTATGAGCTAAGAGTAGTAAACTTGGGGAATTTTAGCAAGGTCCATCCATCTACAATAGATCCCTATCAGAGTCTCTCCGTGTTGAAGATAGGATGCTGCTTTCCTCCAGGTGTGGGAAGGGCACCTTTCCCATGAGGGTCTTGTGACCTGTTTCAGGGGAAGGTCAGAAAGTCCTTTCTAAACCCACCATTTCTCAAATTCCTTCAACTTAAAATATTCACTATGCGAATTCACTTCATATTTTGGACTAGTGTGTTCTGAACCCCATCCTTGCTGAGAGAAGAAACAAGAAATAGTGAGAGTTTTTTATTTTCGTTTTTCAGTCCATGGCATAGTTTGGTGGGTAAAGGGAGATTTTAATGACCCCTTTATCTTGATGATAATACTTTTAAGTTAATGGTTTTTCTTTAAAAAAAAAATAGATTCAAGTTGACACTGGATAATGTCCTACTAAAACAACCTCTGTGATCCCACCCATAGAATATGGCCATGGTCAGTGGGCAAGGGTCTTGATTAGATCTGTAAATAGCCAGGAATTAACTTTTGTAAATATCCAGAAATTAACTTTTGCTTAAAATTTTTTTTTTTTTAAAGTTTCATGTAACTTTCTGAATAATGTGGCTCCCCTATTAATTTGGCTTTTACTCTAGGGGAGGAACATTTTATTCTACCCTTCTGGGTTCTCTCAGCTGGTCTAATAATTAAATTGACACAAGGCAGATGAAGAAGAGAAAAGCAAATTTAATTTTGTACATACAGAAGCCTCACATGGGCAGGTTAAAAGACGGGCGATCCAGGCTTATATGACATCCTGAGCTAAGGACAAGGGGGTAGGGATCTGGGGCTTTAAGGGAAGGAAGCAATTAACAGGAAGATGGAAACAGCAAAGGTTTGGCAAACAGATGTTTCCCATGCCATGTGTGGAACAGAGACTGAACAAACAGGCCCTACCGCGCTCCCTCAGCCCAGCACACCTAGCCTATACACTTTGTAGTTATTTCTGGTGTTAATTCTCTTTCTGGACCAGGCTTTCTACCTAAATTCTTTTAGGCAGTTAAGGGGGAGCTAAAAAACAACAACAAACAAACAAACCAAAACCCAAAAAACCAAAACTCTTTGAGTTTTGGGGCCTTGATTGTCCCCAGCTCAATACAGTCCACACGTCCGAGGGGCACATTTGGGGCAGCCTATTCTCCTGCCCATCGTTCCAAAGCAAGGCTATGCCTATTAGGCAGCGACCTTGACCTCACTGGTTGGAGGACAACCGGCTTAGACTGTTAGCTTTGGGGTGAACGAGAGGACGGGAATCGAGATGTGAGATGAAGGGTGAAGACTAGAGAGCCGGGAGCTGCCCTGTGCCATAAACCTTCCTGGCCGTGGCCCTGACGCTGGGGGACTGACTGCTTAGCTTTCAGGAGGGAAGTGGACCACTGAGCACTGTTCTTCATGGGGAGCATCCTGGCGTCTCGCCCTGAAGAAACAGCCCGGTCCGTTACTCTGCAGAAATGGCTGTAAACATGTATGCATTCTGAGCATTTCCGGCACGTGGCAGGCAGGGTTTTCAAAGGCAGATTGTCCACTTGTTCAGCTCACCGCAGGCCACTAGTAAACACGGTCTCCTTGGAAAGTGTGCTGATTTCTCTTTCATCCTCGCCATCCCACTACCCCTCACCCTGACACACACCTCCCTTTGGCCTCCCTTTAGCCTCAGGAACTAGGGTTTCAGCTCCTGCCCAGGATAGTAGGGACATCCTGAGGTGAGAGGGCCGCCTGGTGTGATAGGTTTTCCCACAAGCTGCCTCATTGTATGAAAGGGGCCTCTGTCTTGCACGCAGGGACGCGTTCCCGGCCCTGTGAAAGCAAGCTGGCTAATCATGAGGTAGCCCAGCTCCTCCGGAGGAGAAAATAGGAGGCTGAATGACACGCATCCAGCCACAGATGCACTAATTTAATTTCATGCCCCAACATCAGCTGCTCCTCGCCACTTTTAAAAGCAACATTTGCATCCATCTGTCATCATCTCTCCCCTTTCATTTCAAAATCTCTCTACTCTGTTTCTTTCCCCTCACTCCTCCCCGTTTCCACAACTTGATGAAATAATGGGGCACGTTTAAAAGCTAAACTCGGGCAATTCAGATTCTGAACTGATGTGATTTGGTGCCATTCTAAGTCAGCCTGGAGAGTGTCTGGGGAGGAGAAATCAAAGGGCCCAACAAAAAAGCAAGGGAGAGAAGGGAAGATTTCCAATGCAAATCAACCTCCCGCCCCATTTGAAACAACCTGCTGTGAACTGGGCTAGAACGTATGGCCCATTAGCACCTTGTTAGGCTGTCGGAGCCGGAGCAGTTTAACAGGGCGATAATGGGGAGAAAAATGGCTGAGACCTTTGCAAGCCCAGTCCCAGCTTCTTACTATTTTGTGCTACCTACGTCTGGGACCCCAGGAGTGGGGCTGGTAATTGTTGCTCAAGAGGACATGAAAGTGGGAAAGAATAACTTCATTAAACACATCATTAAAAATTTAAAATGCACCTTTCTAGCAAAAAGGAATACAGAGGTTAATGTTAGTTTTCCAGAGTGGGGGGACAGCTGACTGTGTGTGTGTGTGTGTGTGTGTGTGTGTGTGTAAGAGGATCGCTTTGTGCTTGCACTCTCCTGCTCATTAAATATTGAAATTTAGAAAAAAATGCATCTATCTATATCTATATCTATATCTATATCTATATCTATATCTCTCTATCTAATGTTAAGGACTGCATGGTAAAATCTCAGAGACTAAGTCTTAATCCTCAGAAGGCAAATCCTCCAATATAAAATACATGGTAGACACACATATAGGTGAAAATTCATTTGCAAATGCTGTTAAGAGAGCAGTGCTTGCTTTGGGGTGGGAAGAAAGGAAGACTCACTAGGACCTCCTGGTCCCTCTTCTCTCCCTAAGGCTTTGGAGGACAGCAGGGTTAGTGGCTTCAGTATCTCTGACAGCATGACATGGACCTTGTAGAGAGAGGCCACAGCTCTTGCTGATGACAAAATCTACATCGAGATATGAAAGGTATCAGATATTCTGTTACGTTGACAATGGGAATATTTTCTTCCTTTCCTTCATAAAATTTCATAATTTATTTGGTTTGGGATGAAATCAACTAGAATAAATTTACTAGCTTGAATGAACCATTAGAGATGGCAGTGGGATCATGAGATCTTGTTAGCATAAACAGCTAGTTAGGTATTAACAAGAGAGAAGGGAGCCAATTGGCTGAGAGCCATGAGATTGGGAAGCTACAGTCTCACAGATACTTCAGGGAATAGCAGAGTCACTCCACCACAGGGATTAGTGTCTGGCTTTCCAATCACCCCAGGCAACAACGGGCCAGTTCCCTCAGATTAGCAGGGAGGGAAAAATGGTTAAGGGGGAAGTTCCTTTACCTCGTGCATGCACAGTAGAAGCCAGAATGGTGACCAAAAAAGAGGAGACAAATCTGAGAAAATCTGGGAAAGAGATCAGGTAGAATAAGAACACACGCCCAGGAAAAGCCTGGAAAGAGATCGGATAGTTTGAAAGAAAGCCTCCTCTCTTTGGAGAAAATATAGAGAAACTTAACAAAGGCTCCAGGCTCTCTTTAGCAGCATGTGTCACGGTGGAAAATAAGGCCCTTTCGCCGAGTCTCAAGAAAAGCATTCCAGGGACCCCCTTCTGGGAGGGTAAGGTTTGGTAAGGTTTATTATAGAAGCAAAATCAAAGAACTGTCCCAGGTTCGCCTCCATCCTGCTGTGAAAGAAGTGCAGTCTTGTCTTCATTGGGCTCAGAACAAAGGCCAAGATCTAGAAATTCTTTGCCAGTGGTTCAGTCCAGTTCAGTCCCTGTCCCCATCTGGCTAGTTTAGTCTGTTCCCGTTGAGCTCCAGCTAGTGCTGTGCCCAGCCCCCTGCTCGTAGCCCACGCCATCTGCCTTGGGCCACAAGTGACTTCTAGGTTTGCTAGGCCTGCTTGGCTGCTATGGAGAGAGAATGCATGAACAAACAGGTTGTATGCATGTTACTGAGAAAGAGAGAGATGGAGAAGGAGAGAGAGGGGAAAAGGAGAGAGGAGAGAGAGAGAGAGAGAGAGAGAGAGAGAGAGAGAGAGAGAGAGAGAGAGAGAGAGAGAGAGAGAGAGAGAGAAAAAGAGAGAGATAGAGAGAGAAGAAAAAGAGATAGAGAGAGAGAACCCTTTTATTAGGGTTTATTATCTCACAGGATTTTTACTGAAAGGTTTAAGTGGTGCCTTTTAAGGTCAGGTTTAATGAGCTTGGATTAATTTAAGGTCAGTGATCTTACAAATTCAGGTCTCCTGCAGAGCGATACAAACAATAGCCACATGAATTTGTGTGAAAAAAAAACTGGGAAAAGATAGTTACTGGAGAATCCAGGGTTTCCCAAATGAAGGCCGCCATTGAGAATCTAAATTTATTTGGAAGGATTTCAAAATTATTCTGTTGTTTTTTATCAGGATGGTTTTCATGTGGTTTTGCTAGGAGTAAAGGGAGATATGTCATAAATTCTTAAGGTCACCAGAATATGTCTGTCTCCTTGGGCTGTCCTAAAATGCCAATAAGAAGTAAATAACCCAAGAAGATTCTTGTTAGTTTTCATTTCAGAAAGGAGGTGGAGATTAGGATTTCCAATACCAGATGATTCTTCTGTCTCTCTGTCAGGCTAAGATATGAGCAATAACCACATTATACTTAATTTTATAAAAGTGCAAAGTATCTGCAAAATTTTTCAAATTTAAAATAGTGTGATATAAGTGCTAAATGCTAATTCCTAAGGGAGCATTCTCCTTTTTTTTTTTTTTTTTTTCTGTAGGCAGGATCCCTGAGGCTAGCCCAACATTTAGCTTTTCTTAAGGGATATGGAAATGTCCCTGGGACAGCGGTCCTCCGCTGCCTGACCACCCACAAGGTTAATGGTCACCCACAAAGACCTGCAGGAGGGAGCACTCTTCCTCACTGATGGTTAGCAAGCCAGCATTCTTCCCTTCGTGGTAACAATGCTCAAGACAGTGCCTGGCTATAGAGGGGAGAACGGAGGGTTTCCAGTTTCCACTTCTGCCTCCAATGCTTATTAAAATTCATTTCCATTCAAATAGCCATCGTCTGATTTTCATCATCAAATAAGCATACGCTGTACATATTTAACAGGCAGGAGACCTGTGCCGAGTTCGTGTCTTTTTGAAGTGAAGGCCGGTTCTCTTAATGACTGTCCGAGCTTATCTCTGTATGTAAATTTCTCCCCCTCCTCTTGCTTACCCCCTCCACCGCACTGCTACCCCAGGTCTGGGATCTTTGATGGGCAGCCTGGACGCCTATTACAGTGATAATGCACTTGGAGCGGAATGGGATCTCCTTCTCTGGTTTAGCTCATTATGAAGGTGAAGCCCCGGGAGGGCAGAAATCATTTACAGTTAAGTTTTTTCCTCTACGAGAGGCAGAGGCAGGCTGGGGGTTATTTGCTTACTTCTCTTGGCCCCGGTTGTCCCCCTTTGGACTGGCCTCCATTCCCAGGCGTGGTGATTGTCTGCAGCCCTCCTAGGGACCTCCATTAGCTGGAAGGCATTTTAGCTCAGGCAGATCTGAACTGAACAGCTGCTGGGAACAGCTGGGCCTGTGCGGCTGTTGTCAGTGAGAAACCAAAGGGTAAATGTGAGCGTATCAGGCTTTCTTAAAGAATTCATGTGATCCAATAATTCAGGGCAACACAAGATGTTATGGCAGGCCAACCCCGTAAAGCTTATGTTAATATTCTTTTAAACACAAGGGCCAAACAAAATCTCTTTTGGAAATCTCAGAGAATATGATTGAGAAGGGTATCAATAAAGCAATCATATTAGGGGTGAAGGTTCTATGAAACTCATGACAAGATTTAGCAGCATTTTCTAGCATGATTCAATTTGTAAATAATCTTCTTATAATTATTATCCAATCAGGGCATGTTAACAAATCACTTTAAAAAAATCTTTTTGATTTTCTCTGACTTGCCTTAAAAACAAAATGAAAATAACCAAAACTTTAAGTCTAAAATAATCAAACTCAGCTTCCTGGGTTGAAAAATCATCCCTATATGTGCAGAGTCCTCGTGGGAAGTGTGTGGGGGAAATTGGTTTTCCAAAGCATAGGCTGAAACAAAGTATAAGATTCATGAGATTTGGGGTAAAGCAAAGAAAATCTTTCTTACACAGGGTCTGGTACTTGCGATTTCTTTCTTCTTTGGAAGCATATTGTGTCTCCTAATTTCAGAAAATTGCTTATTCATAGGAAGTTCATTTTGATGAAGCAGTTTTCCTGTTTTAACTAGGAAATTGGTCAAGTTTTTGAAAGTTTGTCTAATCTGCTTATCTGACTGTAGAGAATTGCTGTCACCAATACTTGGCAGCAAATTGCTAGGAGCTCATGTCTATTTGTAACCTTCAGGAGTTCCCAAGAGTTGCCTGGCTCAGTCCAACTTAGACACCAAATGACCCGACAATACCTGATTCTTTATTGCTTTGGCCACATTGTTTTTCACTTAGGGAATGCTATTCATCGCTGGCTGGACAGTAAGAATAAAGTTGTGTAGATGTAGATTAATTGGAGTTGCTGTTTTAGTCTCATCAATATCAAAGTTGGCAAACATTCCCCACTCTTATCTGTAACAGAAACCAACCAAGACAATGTGAAGGATTCCAGAAGAGGCAGTATGGATGAAGTCACTTACTAGATTTATAAGAGCTGAAGGAAGTGCTAAAGTTATCCATCTTCTGTACTTTATTGAGAACAGGACCAATGACTCGATCTATCTGGACAGTATCTCCAAGGCAGAATTGAAATCTTAAAGAGAGCAGAGAATAAGTGCATGTATTTTAAGGGAGGAGAGACTCAAAGGCCAGGGTAGAAAGTGCATGAGAAGCTCCAAACACATTGAATACAAATCTGTCTGCAACGGTTCTGCAGCAGCACATCTTGGTAAATAACGATCTCATTTCAGAAGGTGTTAAAGATGTTTGTCCTTTTAGTCCTTTCCTCCCGTGGAAACCATAGCTCCACACATTAGGTGACTGTAGGCAAAATTATTATTTGACTCATGTGAAATGGTTCTCTGTGTGTAAATAAGTAAATCTAAGTATGATGTAAGAGCAAATAATACTATTTAATCAAGAACTGCATTAGTTACTTCTCTTTTGACATGATGAAATCCTCAGAGTAAGTCAAATTGGCTAAAAATTTTTTTTTGTTGTGTTAAAAAATATTCTGAGTACATATGAGCTTGAAACTTGAGTAAATCTGAAGACATTTACTTTAGAATTTTGACAATTTAAAACTAACATGTTCACCTAAGGCCATGGATTTCATTATTTAAATTAGACATTGATTTAAAAAAAATTTTTTGGGGGGGATGAGGGCTCACATTCCATCAGATAGAGCCAGTTCAGCCCCTATAAATGTCTGGTTTGCTATTTATAAGCTATGTGACCTCGGCCCTAGGGCAGGTTTTATTTATCCCTTTTTTAGTCTCAATTTTGTCTATTGTAAAATGGGACTAATAACAGTCCTCAGTACAAAGATGAAACTTGATAATGAAATCAAAGCATTTAGCTCAGGGTTCAGTACTAAATTGAGCAATTTTTGTTATTATTAAAAAATGAGTAGGAGTGCTTTGAGTCCTTCTAGAAGGGAGTGATGAAGCAAGAAGAGGGCTGTGGATCAGGAATTCTCTAAGGTGTGTCTGGTCATTGCAGAAGATAGAAGTTAACATATTAATTTTATTAAAAAATATTCACTGAGCATCTACAGGTTCAAGTGCTCTGTGCTCTTATAGACTATAGTTGAGGAATGGAAATAAGAAACATACACAACTTACTTTGCTCCAAGTCCTAATGATACAAATCTACAAGAGACTCGCATGGAGCAATGGGAGTTTAGAGAAGAACTGCCACCTTTAGCAGAGATGGAGGTGGTCAGAGAAAGCTGAGTGAATGAACGAGTGAAGGTGAATCTTTTAAAAAAAAATGAATATAAATTTGAAAGGCATATATACTCATTTATTTTACAAATACGTATTGAGTATCTGCCAGATACTCTTTCGTGTGCTAGAGATTCAGCAAGACGAATTAATTGCTGTATGTGGTGGAACCAGGAAGAAACATTTGAATGAATGTTCTTTGGATTTTTAGAAAAATAGCTAAAATTGATGATGACAAGTAACAGTGATCTCACAATGCCTCGCCTCTATCCAACAAGCATAAAAATGTGATCTATTTCTCAAAATTAGAGGGATAGAAGCAAACTTTTGTAGGTAGACAAAAAGAGATAAACATTTTAAAGCAAAATTACACTCTTCACTTTGTTTTCTTGACTCATCTCTTAATGCAGTGTTTTTCTATTTGACATAAGGATACCTTTTTCTATATATCTATATTTACTTCTCTCTCCATCTCTCAGTATAAGTTCTTTCATAATGAAGAGTCTACATTTGATTTTCTAACTTGCTCACTTGGCACATTTCAGCTCCTGCCCCATTTTGTCTCCTGGTTTATAGCAAATGTGTCTGCATAGTACTCAAAGTAGTTTACTGATGGCAACAAAACAAATCCAATTACAAAACAGTAACAGATGATGCTGGTCTGAGCTCAATCAATCTCCCTAGGGAACAAGGCAGAAACCTAATGTTGATGGATCCTGGCATGCTGCTTCTAAAATGCAAAATTATTGAATTAATACAACTTAATTATTAGTAAATCTGGTGACATCATGATTTTAAAAATATATTTTTGTCTATTGGCTAGGCACATTTGCTCTCGGTCTGCCTGAAGGCTTCAGCCTCCTGGGCAATATCGATCTTCATTGAATTTTAAAATCCCAGCAACTCCCTCAAACCATATGGCCCCCCGAAATTAAGATGAATGCATGTAATTGTCATTCGAAATTCTCAACATTCAATGTTGCCATATGCAGGGAGGAGTTTGCCTCCTTTGTGTGTTCCTGTCCGTGGTCCTAAAAAAGCCTACCATGGACTTCAGAGGTGGGAGAGCTATTAATGAAGACAGTAGCAAATAGAAGGAAAGCATGCCTGAAGCAAGGTTCCAACGGTGCTGTTTCTCAGGGATACATGCACTTCATTTATAACTATTTTCACAGCGCTGATTTACTACTGTCTCTTTTTAATTATCGTCTCTCCTTCTCTGATTGATTGACCTTGGGTCATGGGAAGAAAATGTCAGGGTTTGCGGGGGGGGGGGGGGGGGGGCGGGGGGAGGAACATGTACTTATTAAAGGCAGATGGTTTAACTGAGCAAGGATTTGTCACTTTCTATTATAGAATTCTATTTTCAAAGGTTTTACAACTCAACCATAAAAAATTATGCTGTCGGATAAAACTTAGGGAAAAAAATGACTCTTTGCAAGCTTACTAATTAGGAAAAACTCCTGTAACCTGCAAGTTGTACATATAGAAAATGAAGCAATGCTGAATTATAAGTACCTAACTACCTATTGTGTGAAATCATATAATTTGAAAATCAATAACTAGGTAGTGTATTTAAGACTTCAAACCCCAGAATTGTACAACACTAGCAATTAGGGTTGGTATTCTGGGAGAAGCATTGATAGTGGTGCCAAGAAATGGCTGACATGTTGAAGTTCATGAGCCAGCTGTTACACATCTGTTGTACTTTTTAAACCAATATCATTACGAAGAAGCGGGTTAGTGAGTTGGCAAGAAAAGCTAATGCCTGATGCTTTTGAAATCATTAAATAAGATGGCATTACTTCAGCTTAGATCAGGGCCACCTGAGCCCTTTTAGAATAGGTATAGGGATTACTCTAAATAATGGAATTTAAAAGTAAAAAGCAGAGCAGGTTCCAATTCAATTCAAGATTCCTAGTCTTGTACTATAAATTGGTTCATACCTCTACAACCATCAATATGTTTGTTCTAAAAAAAAAAAAAATTACTGGTCTTTGATTATGTAATAAATTCTGCACAGCTGTGACTATCTTGACAAAAGAAAAGAACATAGAAATGATAATTGTGTGAGAATGCTTCATTAATTCTTGTGAATGAGTAATGTATTAAGTGATTTACAATGAATGAGTAATTTATTTAATGATTTACATTAAGCATTTAGAACAATAAATACCACAGAGCAGGTCCCTCTCCTACAAATATGTTTTGTTGTTGCTGATGGTGTTTTCTTTATTGTTGTTATTGCCACAGGTTCAATAACATCCTCTTGACAATAAACCTACATATCTGTTCAATATAATCACCAGAGGTGGGTGGACACCTTCTTCCCTCTCTTCCATCTCTTCATTTCCATCCCATTACCTATATCTCAATATGTTAAATTACTAGAGCTTAAATAAAGGTTAACCATGAAAAGGCAAAAGTTCTTTCTAAGAGATCTATTAGTCCCAGAATGGTCCTTGGTTTAAATAATAAAAATAGATTAAAAGGATAGTTAGAGTTTCAGCTTGCAATCCAAAAAATAAAATAGCCTCAGTTTCCTCATATAAAAATGGCAGTAATAAGACCTGTTTCTCAGAGTGTAATGAGTATCAAATGAAGTATTTTCAAAGTATTGAACACAGTGCTTGACAGTTGGTGTCTAAGTGTTTTAAACAACTGTTTAAAATAAGAATTTTTGTTAGTATTCTTATTCTTAGTTTTCACATTGGGACCCGTGTGGATACACGGAGACCCCAAATTGCTCTGAGTAGAAGCCAGAGGGCAAAGCACTGATCCAGAAACCATCCTGTCTGAAGTCATAACATTTACTTCATCTCTAAAGCCCAGAGAGCTCTCATGCTGGCCTCACTTTGTCTCTGGATAAACCTTCCTTTCTCTATGTCTTTGACACCTTCCTCCTAAACTAAGGAAGCATGTAAGGCCTATTCAGTCAACCATGTGGCATAAGAAGCTACTTCACTCAGCTGAGGGCAGAAGATCAGACCTGGAAGTGATTTATAGACTTCAGGAGTCAGTGAATCCAAAAAGACTGCCCAAGATCCTGCTCAGGATTCAGGAAAATCTCTGGGTCTTATCTCTTCATTCCTCCTTGACTTTTACCTCTACTCCAAAGTATAGGCCACCTTTTTTTCTAGCTCTGTGAGAATGAAGGTGATATCATTATAATAATCTGGTTATCACTTGAAAGAAGCAGAAGGAAAACTAGATAATATAGGCATGCCATTTATACAGATTTGCCAAAAGCTGCATTTTACCCTCTCCAAGTCTGTTCTCCACTGGTAGATGGAGGAAGGGACTGGACAATGGCACTTTAGACACATACCCAGTAAGTTCTGAGTGATGTGGAAAGGTGCCTACCTGATTGTCAGTCACACCTGGGAACAAATTAGTGGCCAGGAAAGGAGTGGCAACAGCAAGCGTGTGCAACCTAAATACTCTAAACTTGACAAAAGAGTATGCTCTCTTCTCTCTTGGCTTTTGGCCCTCTGGCCCTCTTGGGACTTGCTCCCATGTGGACCACAGCCATGTGGGACCCACACAATGGACTAATGGGCTTTTAATTAGCCTGAATGCTGAACAGTATGGCAATTGGACACTGGCCTTGCTTTTGGCTCTGCTGGAACTCCAGCTGCAACTTTTTCAGGACTGACTTAAGGTACTTGGGACTTTGGAAGTTAAGGAATATAACTCCATGCAAATAAAGCCTTTCTCATCCTCTGATGGGGGCTTCTGAACATGCTTATTTCAGCAGGACCCCAAGAACCTCACTCCCACTTGTGTCTGGGAAATCTGGCCCATTAATTCCTGCTGCAACAAAGGTAGTTGGCATGTCTAGTTTCTGGCTGGATTCTACAAGAATTCTGTAAGCCAGACAGGCTTCAACATTCGGAGTGTCCTGCACACACACACACACACACACACACTCTCTCTCTCTCTCTCTCTCTCTCTCTCTCTCTCTCTCTCTCTCTCTCTCTGTCTCTCTCTCTCTCTCTTATTGCTGACTATCTTCTTCTTATTATTTTTGCCAAGTCATAAATTCTGTGACCATCTCTTGATTTCCAAAGTCTTTCCTAAGTGGGTATTTCCCTATAACTCTCAAATCTGTAAAGTGGCCTGATTTATAATTTCCCCCCAACCTTCAATCCTCTACTGCCAACATTTTTTTTTGCTTGTTTATTTTTTTTTTATTTCTAGCATTTATTTTATTTGTGCATACAGAAGTAATTGAGCCCATTTATAATGTATTTAATCCCATATTTATATCAATAATTTCTTCTGCCAAATTTAGACAGATATAAAAAATTTGGGGTTATTTGATCACAACTTAAGGGAACTGATTGAAGTACTTATTGCTTGGGTGACTAGAAAAAAATATTTTTGTTTGTGTTATGTATTCAACCATTTTTTCCTAGTAATACTTTTTTTTTTTTTTTTTTTTTTTTTTTTCAAATGCTGGCTTCAGTACACTGGCTCTCTATTCTGTAGTTGCATATCAGAAAATAATTAGTCAATCAATCTCTTCACCACTTAAAGCATAAATTGCAAACTTTGTTCTGGGAATTGTTGATCTGTTTTGGCTAGGGCAACTTGACTGGCCCATAGATGTAAGGATGTCATAGAGGAAAGATCAAAGAGGGAAGAAGAGTCGTTTTCCTAGGCAAAGTCACAAGAGGCCCAAGCCTCCGAGGGGTGGCGGAATGGTGAGCACTCTTCTGAGTCCTTCCATCTTCTGAGTCTAGTTCTTTGTGATAACTCAGCAGGAGGACCAGGCGCATACAGCAAAGCCATCATCTGTTATTTTTTTTTAGAACATCTTCCAGGACTTGCTTGTGGAGAGTGGAGGATGCAAACCCTGCTTGTTTTAGTATCTCAGAAATTCACTTACATTGCTAAGTAGCTTCGAATAGTCAACTGTTGAATCTTCTTCTACCCCAGTGTGTCAAGTATGGAGATAATTGCTCTGCAACCATCTGCTAGAACAAATCGCTCTGCTCTCTGCTTCATTGAAACACTTGCGTTTGTTATATTATGTTGAAATGTTCATGAAACCTGGTTTATACTAAGCTGCGTTTCTGGAAACTTTGATTCTATAAATGAGCAGAACACTCTTAATTACAAAGGCTCTTCTCTCTCTGGATTTCTAAACTGCTTTGCTGATTGGAGCTGGGACCCTGGGCAGCCAACATCCTGAGGTAGCAGCTGATTATTGATGCCGAGGAGGATACAGCAATGACAATACAAATTTTCAAGACTCATAGCAGTTTCTGAAACCTCCTTCAAAAACAGATGTTTTTTTAAGTTATGGAATCTGAAAAAGAATGTCTTATTATTATGACATAATTCTAATGGCCCTTGTGAAGCTCCTTTTAGACAGTGCAATTAGCACCTCATCTATCAGCTTTATGTTTGTATTATAATACCAGTCAGGGGAAAGTACAATTTGATAAATGCCCACTCCAAAAAATATTTTATTTTGCTGTGTTAATGTAAGATTAATGACCATTATGGCTTGAGATAGGATTTTTTTGATTTGTTGCTTTATGTCTTTCAGTATCACACATATCTGCAATATGTATGGCACAAGGGAAGAAAATGATGATTTACATAGAAGACAGGGGGGTAAGTCCTTCAATTAACAAGTCATAGTTAACATTTGTAGGTAGATTTCACAATTACCCCTGTATGACTGATAGAAATTTTAGAGGTAAATGGGGGAAAAGGCAGGAAGATAACGCTAAAACATTAGCAATCCTTCTGCCATAATATTCCTTAATCTACTGTGCATAAATCCACTGCTGACTCATTTACCCACTTATTCTTTGTTCTGAAGTACAGTTTAAAAAGCTTGAAGACAAAGATTCAGGCAGGATGGCAGACTGAAGATGCCAGTGATTTTCCTCATCTGGGATCTATTGACATATAATGAATATTAACAAAAATGGATTCACTAGGTTGGACATCTCCCACAGTTACCTTCACGATCCACGATGATTTGTACGCACCTGCCAGAAGCCAATTCCAGCATGTCATAATTGCAAGAGTTTCATCAAAAGGTTGATGGAACTTGGGGACTCAACAAGGGCTGAGTCATATATGTTATTGCCTGTTGGGAATGGCTGAAGGCATTTCCCCAAACCTGAAAAGAATGCATTTATTTGATTATTTGCTGCCAGACAGCTCAGGGCATGTTAATCTACATGTTATTGCCTCCTACTGGCCAAACACCTGAACAGCCTTAGGCTATTCCCCAATCTGACAATAGACTCTGAAGAGGAAGCCCTACCCTTTGAAGTGTATATTTCCACCTTGCCTTAGGACAATTTGTGTTAATAAAAAGCAAGGGGTCCTGAGACAAGGAGAACTTGGTTTCTTCAGCCAGGCTCCTCTGATCCCCAATGCCTTTCAAAATCATCTATTGTCTCCGGACTCTTACTTGAATTACACACAGCCTTACTCCAGATTGCTGAACTTTTTTTAAAAAAATATATTTTATTGATTTTTTACAGAGAGGAGGAGAGAGGGATAGAGAGCCAGAAATGTCAATGAGAGAGAAATATTGACCAGCTGCCTCTTGCACACCCCCTACCGGGGATGTGCCCACAACCAATGTATATGCCCTTGTCTGGAATCGAACCTGGGACCCTTCAGTCCCAGACCGACGCTCTACCACTGAGCCAAACCGGTTTTGGCACTGAACTCTTTTTAATGTAGGAACAAGAACGCCGGCACACACCAAATATTTATTTAGGTGGAACGATTTTACAAATGAATGGAGCTTCTATATATAAGGCTAAAAGTTAGTAGATCTGGCTGTGAACACAAAGTTATGTATGTGACTAGTAAGTTTTCTATCACTCTTTCCTAGGCTGGACTAGACAAAGTTACTTTAAAAATTCCTCCTTTGTCTTCCCACCTGTTTTGGACAGTCAAGACCAAGAGAAGCGCTATTTATTTGAAACATTTCTCCTCTCTCTCTCTCTCCCTCATCTTTCATCAATTTAATTCCCTTTTTATTATCATTATTTATGTTTTGTATAACTAGAAAAATAATTTGTCATGAATTACATCTTATTTGAAAGAGGCTCTGGTAGGATCAGAACAAGGCATGCACAATATATCATCATTTAGCGGCTTCTCTTATAACTATACTGAAGTAATGGTGGAAAAAATTCGTATAAACAACTCTGAGGACAGAGTTTGAATGATGCAGTAATTTTGATTTATACTTGGTATTTGATGGAACTGTATTAGCAGTTAGAGTCAATAGCTAAATGATTCCCAGCACAAAATGAGCCCAAAGTACAAAAGGAGCTTTATAATGCACGATTGAGAGCTCCGAGCCTCCCAGCTTAGATTTCCAAACTGCAGTGTAAATTACAGGCTTGGTTGTCACTTTTAACTAACAATTCTACCCAATATGGTCTGGGTAGGTAATTTGTCCACTACTCCTTTATGAAACAGTAAACAGCAGCCTAATTCCATTGGCTTTTCTAAAGCAAACAGCCTCATTTCTCATATTGGCTGCAGAGGAGGGGGTGAATCTCCTGCCTCTTATGACAACAAGCCCCCTCAACATGTGGAAACTGAGATTGCACCAAAATGCTTTCCCTGTCTATCAATAACATTGGATGTTGATCATCGTAAGGGGTCTCAACCTTCCCCAGTCCTCTCAGGAGTAGAACCCTCATATTCCTGATTTCCCTTCCTTACCAATATTATTCCCTCTCAACTTAACAGCCATTTTCTCTTCATTTGTTTTCTCGCTGGCTTTCCCTACCAGAGAGAGAAAATAAATGAAAGCATTGGAAATCAAACTCCAGCACTCTAACTACTGATATTAATAGAATGACAAAAACATTTCAAATATCAATAGAGCTTTAAATCCAACCAAGCAAAATAAGCAATTAGGCAGACAGATGCTCCTCTAGCAACTACTGAGATAGACTGAATTCTACTACTTCATTAATTTGACTTGCCTACTCTGGGCAATTGGATCAGATCCTCAGAGAGGATTTCTTAGCCAGAAACAGATCCCCAAAGATTACAGATGTTACCAGGGAAAGGCCATCCAAACATGAGATTTTTAAAAATCTTTTCAAGCCAGGTGGGAAGCCAATATATTTGCATAAATGCTTCCTGGGACATCTGTATATAGCAGTGACACGGAGAGTTTTATTCCAGAGGTTGGAGATGGACTGGTGAATTCTATTTTTTTTTTCTTCTTCCCCCCCCCCACCCCCCCTCTAACTTAAACTTGGCAGTCATGTGCAGAGCACAATCAATTCTTAACATCTACCTACTGGTCCTTATTGTTCTATTTTGTGTCAAAGTCTATGCCACTATCATTCATTTGAAAATTATTGGAATCATTTAGTCATTTATTCCTTCACCAAATATTTGCTACATTGTTACTTTTGATAAGCATTGTGGCCATCAGAACACTGTTTTGTCACTGTCCTTGACCAACTCAAGGCCTAGTGGAACAGATAGGCATGCACATGAATTATTAAAACCACAATAATCACAGTAATATGTGGAAATAATTGACAAAACCATGAAGAGCACTGAAGAGGGAGAAACTAGCTGGGAGAGTTATGAAAGGATAAATGGGACAGCATAGGGACTTTGGCCCAAGAATGGAACCATACCAGGTGGCCAGGAAGCCAGGTTAAATGAAATGTGAAACCAATGTTCCCTGTGCACAGTTGATCAAGGACCTTCATGCGGTGATGGTACTGAGCAACACCACCATTTTTAACCCACAGCCCAGGGGCTAGACAGTTGCCAAGCAACTGGACAGGAAGAGGAAGTAACCCCACCTGACCCTTCACAAGCCCGCCTTTTCAAAAAGCTCACCTATTTGTGTGAGCTGCTTTGCCCCCAGCTTATAAAAGCAGCCTAGCAAGCCAGTTTCTGGAGCCAGTTTGGAGGACCTTTCTTTCCTCTTTGCTGCCTCCGTAGAGCTTGCACATCTATAATAATATGCAAATCGATCAGATGGCCAAACAGCAGAACGACTATCCAGATGACCTTCTGGATGTAGCTGGGGCTGTGAGGGCCTATTATTGCACCAATTTCGTGCATTGGGCCTCTAGTAATCTTAATAAAATCTGTCTGGAAATTTCTCTGGGGTGTCTTCTCTGTTTCTATCTTGGGCAAACCCAAGGATCCTAAATTTGATAACGTAACAAGAGATTCTGTCTTTGAGTGTGTTTCTGCAAGATCCCTAAGAATTTGCAACTTTTAGTAAAAAGTCATCATGGGGATGAGGGTCTAGGAGTGTGGTCACCAGGCAATTAGGAAGGTTTTACTGAGTCGTGACTGTATTTTCCACTCTCTACTAAGTGAACTCATTTTGTGAACACAACCCCGGTATTCAACAGCTGATCTTCCTGGGAGACATCCCCTCCAAGATTAAAAAGAAAGGCCTGGAGCTGAGGGGTGGGGAGGAGGAAGCTCTGAGGTTCATTACCTAAAGGTCATTGGGAGAACAAGATGAATGTGATGTTTCCCCCTTTGCAAGTGCATCTTCTCCTGAGCTGCCAAAATGCCACCATTTAAGAAGACACTAGCAGAGTTTTACTCTTTAATTTCTCTGCTCATTAAGCCTTCACTTCTGAGGTGTGAAAATGACCCCCGGCTGGTAATAAACTGCTAGAGAAGTCATTATTTTAAAAAAACGGGTCTTGGCTCCCAAAGGGCATGGGATGGTAGAGAGCACAATTGCTCCCAGATCAGCTCCTGGGTAGGACAATGATTGTTCAAATTTTCCAGTTATCATAAGAATAAGAAAGGGCTGTCTAGCTAACAGCAAGAAAAAAGATGAAGCATGGAATACCCAGGCCTATTCAATAATCACACTAGTCCATTCTGGCAGTGGGGAGAGGATCCATTTCAATGGGGGGAAATGATAGAATTGTGAGCTTGTGTATTGTAATGCAAAGAAAGCCAAAAGGGTATAGAAAGGACCAAAGAGACAGAAGTCACTTTCAGGGAGTTTTGTGCTGTGAAAGAAAGACATGGAATGCTTTAGAATAACAATAATGCTATTAGTAATAACCAACTCTCCCTGAAGCTGTGCACGTCACTCACCTTCACTCTTGAGCAAACCTAGTTGTGTGGAGACAAGACCACTTTAGCTTTGCTTTTGTACATGGTTCTCGTTTTGCCTCCAAATTAGTGAGGGGCAGACATTTTTCTCTCTTGAGTAATTCTTTCCCAAGGCAGTAAGTCCCAGACCTTTGGGGCATTGACTTTGTGTGTCCATTCCCTTCCCGCCCTCCCCCTCCCTCCCTTCCTTACTTCATCTCTTTTTCCTTCCAGTGTTTGTTCAGTGCTTATGGCTGTATTTCTCCTTTTAACACCGTCCTGTAGAATGCAGTCTCTGCATTTCCCTTTAAGTAAAAGGGAATTAGAACAATTTGATTTTGAGACATTTTTGAGCATACAGTAGAACCCAGTGGGGTAATCAGAGAGCTCCTGTGTGGTTGCCTAAGTGAAGATAGTGGGAGGTGTAGAGAGAAAACTGATTTTTGGACGTGGATAAAATGTTATTCTAAGGATTCTGCTTTTCATCCACTAATTTTCAAGTCTTTGAGCAATCAGCCCCCTCTGCTTGGACCAACTAGGGGGCATGATTACTGAGCCACTGAAGCTCCTGGTTGGGATGCAGGACAGCAGAGTTGTTCCTGGCTGTACTCTGGCTAGCGCTGTGCTCAGGCCTGCTTTTGTAACCGGTGTGGCTGCTGGCCATGCAGCTCTTAGGACCCCATGGCTGCTGTGGAGAGAGAACAGGGGATTGATCCAGAAGAGCAAGTGTTAGAAAGAGACCTGAGCTTGGGAACGACCAGGAGAGCTTTCAAATAAATAAATCAACTTCCAATCTTTCCAGGCTTATGTGGGTTTCTCCCCCAACCAATCCATTCCCTAGATCTTCTGGGATTCTGTGTCCCTTATCCATTCTGATCCTTTTCCCAGGCTACACTGACAGGCATCTGTGTAGTTCCTACTGCACATGCCTCATAGTAGGAGCACCTCCCCCTGAGCCATTTGACTTCTACTGGGCATGTGTCCAGCAGAGGAATTGTTCCTGCTGCTTTTATTCCTCCCCCAGTAGTGATCCTTCCTGCCTTCTTCAGGGTATTAGGTCCTGGGGTGAGAAGCTGTAGATTTATTGTCTCAGCTCCTTGGTTTATTGTGATTAATAATATCTGATCCCCTTTCCTCCCTTCCTTTATTAATATCCCACCACCTATGCTAACAACTGCAGAATCACACAGGAACTTCCCCTTCAGTTTTAAAGATCCATTCTCAGGGTTTGTTTAGCCACCAGGAACATGGCTTTGTTCAAATACTTAGCAGATGTTACTCAAGGCATAAAGTAATTAACTATCCTTTTGTTAACCACTCTCAGAGTCTGTGGCCCAAATAGAATCACAAGTAGTATCTTATAGCTCACCTCTTCTCAAGTCCCTTATGTTATACTAGAGGCCCAGTGCATGAATTTGTGCATGTGTGGGGTCCCTCGGCCTGGCTGGTGATCAAGGCCAATCAGGGCAGGCCAGCCAGAGGGAGGGACTGTGGGAGTGCACTGACCACCAGGGGGCAGTTCCTGCATTGAGCACCTTGCCGCTGGTGGCCAGTGCACATCATAGCTACCAGCCAGTCATCTAGCCATAATGGTTTCTTAGGCTTATATATATATATAAATGGTCCACTCCTACATAATCAGTTATCCTTAAGCTCTCTAAACAGAGCTGGGAAGTGAGGAGACTGAATTTTGTGGACCTAAATAGATCTCAAAGAAAAGAAGGTAGAACACATGGCAATTTGTAACTGGAATGATGTGGTTTCTGATTTCTACCTTTTGATGTTCTTAGTTCCCTTCTGTCTACTTACATTACCCATATATTCTTGGATGGTGATTACTTTTTCCATTAGAGCCTTTAAAATAAAAATCATATTATATTTATTTTAAATTCCTGTTCTGATAATTCAAGCTTTTCTTCCATAGCTTAGTCTGATACTGATGCTTACTTTTTATCTTTAAACTCTGTTTTTGCTTTGTACTATGCCTTGCAATTTTCTGTTGAAAGCCACATATGATTTGAAATAATTAGGCCTTCAGTGTGAGGCTTTATGCTTATCTGGATGGGGTTAGGCTGTGCTGTACTGTTTGATGCAACTGAAAATATGAAGGCTAATATATACTTTGGTATCCTTGTTTTTATTTCCCTCTTATTTTTTGGTTTCCCTAGGTACCTCTTATATAAGTTCTGAAAGATGCAGATTTTTAAAGTTGTATTTTGTTTTGTTTTGTTTTGTTTTTAATCCTCACCCAAGGATATTTTCCCATTGATTTTCAGAGAGAGTAGAAGAGAGAGGGAAAGACAGAGAGAAGTATCGATGTAAGAGGTACACATTGATTGATTGCCTCCTGCACATGCCCCAAACAGGGTCTGTGCTGGGGAGGAGCCTGCAACCGAGGTGCATGCCCTTGAGCAGAATCTAACCCAAGTCCACAGGCCGATGCTCTATCCACTGAGCAAACCAGCTAGGGCTAGTTGTAGTTTCTTGTTATTATAGAGAAAAAGTTATTCATGTGTGGTAAGGTATGGGGGGAGGAAAAGTATTCTATAGTTCTATGATTAAGTGTTAGTGTTTTACTGAGCCCCTGCTCCTGGACTGTGACCTTCACAAATGCTAGTTGGTATTTTTTTGTCTTTTCCCCACTTCGGGGAATCAGGAGGGCTCAAGTGCACTGGAGCCGGGCATTTCCTTCCCTCCAGTCAGGTAGGCTCTGATAGAAACCAGGCAGGCCTTGTTAAGAGTAGCAGAACACTCTGGTACATTTTAAAATGGTTTGTTTTCCCCTTCTGCTGGGAGCAAAAAGTGGATTTTTTTTCTTTACTATTCACGGTGGGCACTAGGTACAGCTCCTGGAGGGGAAGCTTACAGAAGTCTGAGTGCACCTTCCATAGGCTGGGCCTCCCTGGAGTTTTTGCCTCTTAGTCCTGTCCACATGGAGCCTCCAGCAACTTGTTAGCCACAGTGCAGGTTTTCCTAACCCCAGGACTGGCTCCTGTGCAAGCTTTTTCTCTTTAATTTGTGATTATTTTATTTATTTATTTATTTATTTATTTACACATTTGCTGAGTATCTCTCAAATCCTTGGAGCATCAGTTTTCCCCATGACTTTGATTCTCTGGTGGCTCTAAGAAAAGTTGTTGATTTATGGTTTGTTCAGTGTGTGTGTCTGTATGATGATTTCTAAGCTCCTTATTTGTGCACTTTAAAACCATTTCCCTCAAATGCTGTCATTTTTTAAATCTTTAACTTAGGATATGTTCATAGATCCTAGAGAGAGAACTGGAGAGTGAGAGAGAAACATTGATGTGAGAGAGAAACCTTGATCAGTTGCCTCCCATAAGTGTCCTGACCAGAATCAGAGCTGCAACCTAGATATGTGTCCTGACTGGGAATTGAACCCACAACCTAGCATCATTATTATTATTATTATTATTATTATTATTATTATTATTATTATATGGATGATGCACCAACCAATAAGCCACCCAGCCAAGCCAAATACTGTCATTTTTAAAGGCAGATATTTTAACTTTAATTTTCTTTAAATACTAAATAGAATGGTTTAAAATATATGTTTAATGTTTCAATATGTGAAGTATTTTTTCTTCTTCAACATCTGAAGTCTTGAGGGACCTGTTTCTAATCCTGTTTTAGACAGTTGGTTCTCACTCCTGTTTTCTTGTTTCCTTATATAATTGAAAATTGTTCTGTGCTATCTATGCCCCTTGAGAATTATTTCTTTAGATCCCAGAGGCTCTGGATGAAGGTTTCTTCCCCACAGTTTATTTGAGTTTGCTTCTTCAGGTACCTAGTGCAGCTCTGTCATTGGAGTCCATGTCTTCAATTCAGACACACATGTTATGCCGTACTCTTACATGTATCATCTCACATTCACTCAGCCATTGGTAGGGCAGCCAGCTTCTCTCAGCCACCCTCCCTTGCTTGCTTTCTGCCTCAGGATTGGGTGATGTCAGGGTGGGGCTCCTGCGGAAGTGAACTGACATCCACATCACACCCTAGAAGTGAGCGGGAGTAATGCTCCATGAATGACCTTTGACCATGGGGAAATGGGAGCCTCTGACAAATGCTTTCCACTTCCTCCCCTGAGGTGAACATTTCCCAGCAGTTCCTCAGAGGGTTTCCCTGATATTAATGCCGAACTGTCAAGGAGTCCACCAGCTTGATAACACAACCTTGTACTTTTTTTTTTTTGTCACTCCCAATTTTATGCTCCCTGACTACTGGGATCAGTTCCTACAATATACGACCTGCTCTTTCTCTCTCAGGTTCTAAAACATGCAGCGACTATAACTATATTAGCTGGCAAAGCTGACAGAAACCTTTGCTAGGATAAAAAAGTTTAACCAAACAAAACTCAGTCGCTTTTACAATACTCACCTATGCATCATAGGCCAGGGCTGGAAAAAACAGCCTGGAGCAGTGTAAACACAATGCTTGGAGGTGCTGTCTCTGTAATACCTTTGAAGTGCAGGCCAGTTGTTTGGTGATGTGCTTGTGTAAAACAAAGGCAGAAATGCATGGGGATGGCATTATGCTAGTATTATAAAGTCATATGGATATAGATATCATGAACAAACAAAATAGAAAGCCTGTGACATGTAACATAGTCAAGTGAATTGATAACTGTATTTTAGCTCTGTTCTTTGGAAGGAATGAAGAGGAATTGGAAGAATAGAGGCAGAATCCTCATAGATTTCTTTTTGTTTTTCTAAAAATGTGTAGCAGGAGCTTAAGGATGGAAAGATCTTGAAGGATGCTTGAAAGGCCAGACACTATAAGGTTGGCATAAAAACAAACACCGCAGAGAACAGGAGTATTAGGCTGTGAGTAAAATGTAGTCTAAAATGCTGACTCAGCTTCTTTCTTATCTGTGAGACCTCACTAGTGACTTAACACATTGGAACCATGATTTTCTTGTCTGCAATTTGAGAAGAGTAGTAATTTTCATCTAGCTATAAATCGTAAGAGGCCAATGATGTAATGTCTATCAACAAAAATTAACATGAAACAAATATTTAGTGAGAGCGGACTATGTATCAGGACCATCCTGGGTACTGGGGATAACTGGGACATGGTCCTTGCCTTTGAGGGACTTCAAAGTATGAAGACAGAGATGGGCACACGTGTGGATATGGAGCAGACCATGTCATTGATGGAGGACAGAAAAATCTGAGAGGTCTAAAAGAGAACCAATCCATTTTTCTGGGTGTGAGAAATGAGAAGTTGACATCTAAACTAGAAGGCTGTTAGGTTTCTTGATGCATAGAGAGAGAAAAAAAAGTGGGGGTAGGGGGGAGCCAAGGCCATTCCAAGAACATAAAAGAACAGAAGTAAGGTGTTAGAAACAGAATAAAGAGAATGATAAGGTTGATTTGGGACTTGTTAAATTTGACGTTTCAGTGGAGCCTCCACAGTGTTATTATTATTCAGTCAGTGCTTGGAATTAGAGTCTCAGATGAGGGAATGGACCTACACATAAGGACTGGAAGCCATTTGCATGTGCATAATTGTTGCTATGAGAGTGGAAAAACTGCTCAGAGAAGGAAGGTGTATTGAGTGAAGCAATAATTGGCTCAAGGACAGAAACCTGTGGAATACCAATATTTAAAGGAGGGGGGAAAGGGAGATGAAACGAAATGTTAAATTGGAAGCTTTCACTGAGACAAGAGAAAATAGACGTAAAAATCACAAAACGAGGCAGATAGGTAAAAGTAAGCGTCTGAGAACATTTAGCTAGCTCTCATGTTAACAAGACAAATGTAAAAGCATCTGTTGCGATTTAGGAGAATTAACGATGGTTTCTTTAGGAAAAATCTGTTCTGGGATTCCTGTGATTTCTCACTCAAGCCTGCTCAGAGGAGCTGTCAGAGAAATCACCTGGAGAGGCTGACAGATAACCCTTGTATGTTATAGTTGGAGGGACAAGTGAGTGCATGTAGCACATGCCTAAGGGACCCTAATGTGAGTAAGAGGCCGTCTGAGTTGGCCTGCGGTAGCAGTAGAGTGAGAGAGAATGGTGTTTCCTTCCAACAGTGTCTCCAAGGTGCTTGATTCCAGAGAAGAGATGTGAAATTCAGGATAAGATGTTAGTTTGGTGTATTTTTAAAAGTTATCTTGACCAGGAGACCTTATGTCCGAAGGCGATCCAGTTGGGGTGTTAGTAGGGAAGCCTTCAAAAATCCACTTGTTTGCTTATGAGGGAAAGAGCCAGCTTTATATTTTTGCCAAGCCCAAAGACAATAGAACTGACTTAACGCAGTACCAGTGAAGCAGAACCTTCTCATTCCTCCTCCTTCCCTTTTCCGTTTTGACCCCACCCCCCAGTTCAACCATAGCAGGTTTAAAAACAGCAGTTCAGAGAAGGTAAGAAAGAGAGAAAGGTGAACCTCACCTCCTTTCTTGAGGGTAGTTTATCTGCTTTCAATAATGTCTTTTGGGGTTATGAGAAAGGGAAATGGGTTGTTGTACCTTTGAATTAAGATTGAAATGCAAATCAACGTATTGAAATAGAAATTTCTAATTTTTAAATGGAGATTCTATGACTTAAGTCATTATTTGGTTTTATGTATTTCCCAAGTGTAACTGCCCTATTTAAAAAAAAAAAAAATCCAGGTTCCCTTCAATTAAAAAAAAAAAAAGTATAAATCTGGCTGGTGTGGTTCAGTTGGTTGGGCATCATTCCATGTATCAAAAGGTTGCCAGTTCAATTCCTGGTTAGGGCAGATACCAGGTTGTGGTTTCAATCCCCCATTGGAGTGCAATTGAGATTTCTCTCTTACATTGATGTTTCTCTGTCTTTCTCTTCCTCTCCTTTTCTCTCTCTAAAAATCGATAAAAACATATCCTCGGGTGAGAATTTTTTTAAACTATAAATGGACAGTGACATACCAGTATAAATTTGCATTTTGAATATAGTATTGCACAAGATGTGTTTTTTCCAAGGCTTGATATGAACAGAACTGACAAAGAAAGAATTAAAAGCCAGAAAAGAAGTGAATAAGATTAGACTTTGGAAACCAAGATATAAAAAATAGAAGTGGTGCTGGAGACAATTATTTTCATCCTAACATCTAGGACAAGCTGGATGAACCACAAAATTATTGTTTCTCTCTTTTAACACATCAGAGCTCTGAGGATTCAAAGAATCCTAAATAAACTAAATCCAAAAAGAGAAGAGCCCTTTCTAAGAGAGAATTGTCTTACAGCTGTATTAATTGCTAGAGACATAATGGAAAAGGAAATGAGACCACCACAAAAGAGTTTAATGAGAAGCCAGCCTTACTCTTTTCAAAAATATATAGATTGATTTCAGAGAGAAGACAGAGCGAGAGAGAGATAGAAACATCAATGAGGAGAGAGAATCATTGATCAGCTGCCTCCAGCATGTCCCCCCACAGGGAATGGAGCCAGCAACCCTGGCATGTGCCATTGACCAGAATTGAACCTGAAACCCTTCAGTCTGCAGGTCAATGCTCTATTCACTGAGCCAAACTGGCTAGGGCAGGTGTCGGCAACCTGCGGCTCCAGAGCCGCATGGGGCTCTTTTGAAGCATTGCTTTGGCTCCCAACAGCAGGGCCCATAGCAGGGGCGGGGCGGGGAGCTGTATCACTTACCTCCACCGCCTCCGGCGCTCCAGGTGCTCTGTGTGGCAGGTTGCGGGCGACTTAGCGTCGCTAGGCAACCATAGTGTCCCTGTCCTGGCTCAGCCTCCTCCCTCACATCACAGCATGAGGGGAAAGAGAGATACTGACAGAGGGGACACTGAAAAATAATAATAATAAAAAAGCAATAAAGAGAAAAAAGGGAGAAGGAAAAAGAAGACAGAGAGGACTGGAGAAAGAGAAAGAGAGGGCTTGCAGTGTGACTGTCACTGGGAGTCGGGCCTGTACAGTGAGTGGAAAGCATATATTCTGACCTCCTGCTCCACAGCAACGTCCGGTGGCTGTCCAGAGGTGAGGTGCTAAAACGCTTTGCCGTATGTTTGGAAGAAGTAAAAACTTTCCTGTCCAGCAAAGAGCTCACCTTTGCTGAGCTGGAACAACCAGAGTGGCTGGAAAAATTACATTTTATGGTAGACATGACAGCACATCTAAACACACTAAATACAACCCTTCAGGGGGAAAGGAGGCACAGCCCTGCACATGCTGGAGGAAGTTTTGGCATTCGAGCACAAGTTGACAGTGTTTGTCAAAGATTTACAGAGAGGTACACTGTCTCACTTTCCCTCTTTGAGAGAGTTCAAACAAAGTCATGATAAAATAAATTTGGAATATTTGAAGTCTGCAATCACCACAATGCAAAATTCGTTTGGGAAATGATTCTGTGAGTTCAGAGAGGAAAAAACCACATTATCCTTTCCTGTCACTCCCCTGGCGATCGATCCATCCCTATTGAATATGACTGCATTTGCAGGTGTAAGTCAACCTGATCTTGAGATGGAACTGTCCGATATAAGCGGACAAAGATATATGGGTGTCCAAGTTCAAATGCTTGACCGCTACTCTTGAGGATGTTGCCCGTCAGAAGGCCATTCTGGCTCAGAATCATAAATGGAGTGATATTGAAAACCTTTCCAAATAGGACAAACTTGTATTTGAAACATGGAATGCCATCCCCAACACTAATATAAATATGAAAAAGTATGCATTTGGAGTCCTGTCGATCTTCGGCTCCACATATGTATGTGAGCAGGTCTTCTCCAACATGAACTATATTAAAAACAAACATCGGTCATGCCTCACAGATGACAACTTGCAAGCCTGTGTGAAAATGAATGTAACATCTTACAGCCCTGATGTGCAGACACTGTGCACTGAGGTTCAGGAGCAAAAATCCCATTAACCAGGTAAATTAAATATTTTAATTAGCTATTAATTTGCAAAAATATATTTTACATTGTTAAGTGAAAAAGTCTTTTTTTTTTCTTCAGATTGACAGCTAACTGCACGATCTGGTATATAGCATTAAAGTAAGAAACAATATATGCAGTGTTATATTTGTTTTAAATGTTGCAATGATTTTGCGGCTCCCAGGTTTTTTTTTTCCTTCGGAAATGGGTCCAACTGGCTCTTTATGTCTTAAAGGTTGCCGACCCCTGGGCTAGGGCAACCTTACTCTTAATGAACATTCAATGGCTGCATGTAGACTGACATGATAGCTCAGAATTTTGAAGTCTCATACACAGAGTGATTTATATACATACACCAACTCTTTTCCATGGACCTTCTCCAACCACCTGCCACACCTGGGCAGTGTGCTGAAAGTGGGGGTAGCTTGGGTGGAGGACCTGAGAGAAATTTCCCTCTGATACCAGGGTATTTTCTCAGAGCAAAGAAGGGGTCCAGTGGGGCATAGGAAGAAGAGGTAACAGAAATGTCTTTATGTTTCTCTGGGCCTTTACCAACTGCATTTTAGTGACTCAATATGGGCTAGAATTTCAAGATATTGAGAACCAGCATCAGAACTGGTAAGCAAAGAATACTTTACAGGGACCCAAGTATCTGACAGACTATAAATGAGAGAGATACCCCCAATTTGGAATGATAGTGCCTAGAAAATTCTCAAGATTATCACAAGTATGCAGATATCATGACCAGTTGAAAGAAAATACCTGATCCCACCTTCAACGTATTTGGAACAATTAGAAAGGTAAATATAACTAGTGTTGCAAAAAAGCCCAGATCCAACTCAAGTGCAGAGTAGATTTACTTTGTCCACAAACTTTAGCAGCCTGGTATAAGAAGAGATGTAACTTTTATGGTGTTAAATATTATTTACTCCAGTCTTTACTGTTTGTTTATATATGATGTCCTTTATGTAATTACAATCATAAAACATGAGGAGAAGCATGAAAATTTCATCTATAAAAAAGAATCAATAGGAGATATACAGATGGCTTAGATGTTGAGGTCATTTGCTAATAAGGATTTAAATCAACCTTCATAAATATATTAAGTATTTTAGCTAAAGTATACAAAGGAACTATCTGGAAATATTAGAAATGAAAATATTTATCAGAAATAAAGAATGTATTCAGTGACTTGAATAGCAATCTGCATACAGCAGAAGAAATTATCCATGAAATGAAATATAGGTCAATACAATTAAGGAAACTAAAAATAAAACTAATAATAGAAAAAAAAATAAGCAAAGTCTTTGAGACCTATGGGGTAATATAAAAAGGCCAACAACATATATAACTGAAGTCTTAGAAGGAGAAGAGTGGGAGAGAACAGAAGAAATATTTGAATAGATAATGGCCTAGAAGTTTTCAAAATTGATGAAAGATGTCAACTCATAGATCCTAAAAGCTTAGCAAACCTCAAGCAAAATAAATTAAAATAACACTTAAATACATTATAATCAAACTGATAAATGTTACTATAAAAATTAAGTATTAAAAATAGCTAGATTAAAAAAGATACATGTACTATGGAACAACAATAAGAAGTACAACTAACTTTATATCATAAGTAATAGAGAAGACAATAGTACAATATCTTTCAGTGTTGAAAGAAAGGAAAACACTGTCAACCTCAAATTCTATATCTAGCCCTTGAGAGTGTAGCTCAGCTGGTTGGAGCATTGCTAAAAACCTGAAAGGTCATGCGTTTAATTCTCAATCAGGTTGATCTCTCTCTCTCTCTCTCTCTCTCTCTCTCTCTCTCTCTCTCTCTCTCTCTCTCTCTCTTTCTCTCTCTCTTCCTTTCTCTCTCTAAAAATCAATGAACATATCCATGGGTGAGGATTAAAAAAAATTCTCTATCCAGTAAAATTATTCTTGCTTTTATTCAGATAGATAAGATTATTCTACATCAGATCTGAACTACAAAAGTTATAAAGAATATTTTTCTGATACTTGATGGAAGCCTAGTTTTTTAGGAAGGAATGCAGAGCACCACAAAAGATAAAATCATGGATAGATATAAAAGAACCTTACATTTTCTTTAAAATTCCCTAATAGAGTATTGACAGTCAACATAAAAATTTTAGCAATGTAGTCTGAGTATGAAGAATTAACCAATTGTTTGGTATGTCCTGTGGGATATGGGTCAGAAACTGAAATGGAGTGGTATAGCCTACCAAGGGTAAGACCAATGAGGAAAGTTAAGACCAGTGATCAAGATTAGTGTGACTGTGGCCAAGGAGAGAACCTGATTTGAATTAAACCCAGGGAATTGAGCAAATAAGCAAATAATTTGAGGATAGTAGCAGCCAGTGTTTTACTGTTCAGCCTTACAAATATGGAAAGAGAGGAGGACATAATAAACTCTGAGGTATTGGGTTAGAATTGGAGGTATTGATGTGACCTTGTTACAGAATTTACTAGGTGACTAGAAAGTACACAATGAGTTCCTGGAGATTCAGGGGGTGTGGGGGGTGGGCACACCAAAAACCTTTATTTGTAGCTGTACTAGTACAATGCCTCAGGGAAGTTAACTTTCCCAAGCCTGAGTGAGTGAATATGGGAAGCTTTCCCTTTATATCCTTTAGTTCCTTTGTCCTCCAAATCTGGGTCAGGCTTCCGGACCTTTCCCAGGCCTTGCACTTCCCCTCCCCCCCATCTCCATGATTTGGGATAGGGGACGTGAGATTATACTTAAAGGCTTGGTCTATCTGGCACCAGAGTTGCAAACCCCTCTGGGGTTTGTGTATGTTTATGTGTATGTGTATGTGTAATGCTTGTACAGAGGTTTATAACCAACCTCTGTACAAGCATTACAGATAAGAGGGATGGGGCTTGACTATACCAGCAAGAATTTCTTTCTTTTTTTTTTTTTTTTTTTTTTTTTAAATATGTTTTATTGATTTTTGTACAGAGTGGAAGGGAGAGAGATAGAGAGTTCGAAACATCAATGAGAGAGAGTCATTGATCAGCTGCCTCTTGCACACCCCCTACTGGGGATGTGCCCGCAACCAAGGTACATGCCCTTGACCGGAATCGAACCCGGGGCCCTTCAGTCCCCAAGCCGACGCTCTATTCATTGAGCCAAACCGGTCCCGGCTATACTAGCAAGAATTTCTAGCAGAATACTGGTTCCTGGCACAGATCCCGATAGTTAGCCCCTCCCGCACAATGTCTTATATTCCCCTTCAAACTCATGGTTCTATTTATCTATCTATCTATCTATCTATCTATCTATCATCTATCATCTATCATCTATTAATCATCTATTTATCTATCTACCTATATCTATACACACAAGTATCTATATATAAATACATAAATGTATTTCTCAGCTTTTCTATTGAGAGGATCTAGAATCACAGACATGTCAGGAACAATGAAAAAACCTAAATTTTGCCATTTTTCATGAAAATAAACCAGAACTTCTTAAAGAAATAATATATTCTTGGGCTGGGCCAGGGAAAGTACAACATGAGACTGTACCATCTTCCTGGGTCAGAAAGTAAGGGCACTCAAAGTATGTCGGAAGGTATGAGAGACACATATAAGAGTCTGCTTGGCTGAACTCCTACTAGCTAAATCTGGTAATTAGAGCATTAAAAATAAATAGTGATAGTAACCGGTTATGACCCACTGAATAAAATAAGAACTCATGTTTTCATGTTAATATAAATGTGAATGAGCGGAAGTGAAGGGAAAGCTCTGTCTTATGGTAGAATGCCAACTAATAATGGCAGAAGAAGTATAAGCATTAGAAAAATCAGCATTTCAGTACCATCATAACAGTAAATAATTCAGGCAAGGATCATCAATAGAAATTAAAACTATCAGGTAAAATTTGAATAGGAACAAGATATTTACATACTATCAGAGCATCTTCACACAAATCACTTATTAATTAATAAGTACAAAATACTTAGTAATTAACTTTTAGAGTGGAGTCACCTGGCAAACTCCATTTTAATCAAGAGATGAAAGTTAACATCACCAGTAATAGCACAAATTTACATGATCTGCTTCCTGGTATATTTTATTGAGAAGATTACAGCATTACTTTCGTGGCATTTCTGCAAAAAGCAATCTGAATACATTTATGAGGAAATGTCAAACAGACACAAACACACCATTATTTCACAAAATAGCTGACTGTACATAACAATGAATTTTATTTTTAAAGAAGCAGTCAAATGAGTTGCCAGCTTCCATCTCAGCTCAGTATACAAATGGGAAGCTTTCAATAGGGCAAGGCCAAAGAGGGAGGGGTGAGGCTCAGGAAAGACCCTTCTCTCTATATACATTTTAAACATCCATTTAGTGTCTTGCTTTGTAGTTAGTGAGCTCCTCCTTAAAGACAAAACCCTTTATGAAAATTAAACCTAATATTCTCATCTTCTTTTAAAAATGTACTTACTGAGGGGAGAGGGGAAGAGAGCGAGAGAGGGAGAGAGGAAGAGGGAGGGAGGAAGGGAGGGAGGGAGGGAGGGAGGGAGGGAGGGAGAGAGAGAGAGAGGGAGAGAGAGAGAGAGAGAGAGAGAGAGAGAGATTGATTTGTTGTTTCACTTATTTATTCATTCATGGGTTGACTCCTATATGTGCCCTGACCTGGAATCAATCCTGAAATCTTGGTGTATGGAGATGATGCTCTAACCAATTGAGCTACCTGACCAGGGCCCTAACATTCTCATTTTATTATTGCTTCCCCCCCTCCCCAAATCAGATAATTAAATTGCTTTCTTTGGATGACATCTCTGAATCAAAAACTAAGATAATCTCCCCCCGCCTCTAATTTTTTTGGGGTAGGTGGTTACATGGAGCCATTTAGTGTAAAGAAAGTACCTACTCAGAGAGTGGGGACTCTGAGGGGCAGCTGAAAGACACGGCTTCCTGCCTTTGTTAGAAGGAAGGGAGATTGGAAAATGGGAGGAGAGAGATTCCAACCAAAATTTTTGTCTTCTTTCAATTTTTATCTATTTTTATGTGTGGACTCACTATCTTCATTTAAGCTTTGGAAAATCACCCAAATGACCATTGTCCTATGGGAAGAAGGTAATTCCCAATCCCTTGAACAGAAGTAATGGCTTGTCAAGAAGGCTTCAAAGGGAATAAGTGGTGAGGTTGCAGCCATCACCCGTCTGATCACAGTTCTAAAGGAGACGGTTCTTCTCTGAGAGAGGTGGCTGCCCTATCAGGTAAATTGTGGCCAGAAAGTCATCTGGGTCCCAGAAAGATTTTGCTAAAAGCCCCAGATTCTGGTTGTATTGTTGCCTCAGACACCTGTCTCCCTATGCTATCTGATTACTCTGAGGCCAGACCCTAAAAGGAATACTGCCTCCCAATGAGATCTGAGACATGGGAACCTCAGAGAAGTGCAAAAGCAAAACAAAGCAAAAAAGCTTGTCCTACAGTCCATTGATAATGCTTCCTATTCGTAGGCAGGAAGAAAGAAGAGGTTGTTTTCATCAAAGTTCAGCAGACAGAAAAAAAACAAAAAACAAATCAGGTTTAGAGGGCTTCACTGTATCATTATAACATTAAAAATTTTATTTTTTAATTGATTTCAGAGAGGAAGTGAGAGGGAGAGAGCCGGAAAGAAACATTAGTGATGGGAGAGAATCAATGATTGGCTGCTTCCTACACACTCCACACTGGGGATCAACAAGCCCATAACCCGGGCATATGCCCTAACCTCCTGGTTCATAGGTCAGTGCTCAACTACCGAGCCATACCTGCCAGCTCCCTATAGCTTTTAATTCTATTGTATGCCCAGATTCAGGGATGGAGGACCTGCATTAGAATGACTGTGGATAGCTGTCTACTGATCCATGCTTGCAAAGTGAGACCCTGAAGGGCAGAATGCAGACCCATAGCTATAGGTTGCACTTTCAGCAATGCAATGTACTAAATGAGGATATCCTAAAGGTCATAGCACTGGAGAGAGTCACATTAGGATGATGAGGGTTGGAGAATAAATTTAAGCATCATTTGGAGATGCCTTATGGAGACCAACCTATCTCAGGTTCTCCATGTTGTAAGTAAGCCCCATGTCTCAAACACCCCCTCAGTTCCAGGTAAATTCAGATGTCTGGTCACCCACCCAGTGAGTCAGCCTCAGTGTTTGTAAAGCTTTGTTCAAACCCAGACATTTTTGATTCTGATGTTTGTATCTGTAAGCCCAGTGTTGCCCCTGTGAGCTCTGAGCTTGGTATGGTAGAAAACCATAATGGTGGAACCAGCTTGGTCCAGAGGGCAGAGTGTTTGGCTAGAAATTGGTGGTTGTGCCAATAAACAACTGTGTGGTCTTAGGAAACCTTCTCTTCTTTGAATCCTTTTTCCCACTCAGAGTGGAGGAACTCACATGGATATTTTATAAGATTCCTCCCAACTCTACTGTACCATGGCCTTTTCCTATGAATCTAAAGTATCTTATGTGAGTCTAAGAAGATGCTCTTGGGCTACTAATTCTCTGCTTCTCTGTGTGTAGGTGGAGGGGATGGGGTGTAGAGAGGAAGGTGGAATAAACAAGCGAGTAGAGTGAGACATAGGGGATAGGAAGGACAGCAAAATAATGAGAGGAGAAATTCTGAGCATTTATTCCAAGGAGGTCAGAGTGTTACAGAAAGCCGGAGAAGAACCAAGCAATACTTAGAGAGATGGAGTTACATTTATTACGCGCGGGTTCAGAGGAAAACGTCTCTCAAATTCTGGGCCCCAACATGGAGGAACTTTCCCTATTTATTTGTTTTTATCCTCTTCATCTCCCAATTTTGGAGTGTTTACGGCCCCCTTTGCAAGTTCTTAAAGAGCCCCTATGTGCTGGGGCCTTGAGACCTCAACCAAAGGCTTGTCCTGGTGCCAGCACTGATAATTTCATCTAGGAAAGATTTAATGCCCTCTCTGAAGCGGGAATAATCTTATTTTCCTTATTATTTAAATAAGCAAGCATTTACAGAAGCCAAATAGCAGGGTTAAAATTTCAAACAGCAGTTTTTATATAAGATGGATGCTTCAAGAGGACCTATTCTATATCTATTTGCTTACCACTACAGGATTTCTTTTAGATGCATAACAAGGAAGACCCCTCCATTCCCAACCTTAGGTCAGAGAGGAAAAGAAGTTTACCCAAAGTTACCCAGTAAATTAGTGGCAGACCTAAGAGAAGTAGAATTGATGTCTCCTTGATTGTGCTGTTTTCCTGGCAGGCTGTGCTGCTGTTAGGGGCGGAAATAGAATATTGGGGTTCAGTATAATTATGAGAAATATTAATCATGCTCTGTTAACCGTGGCTGTTTGGTTCTGGTAAAAGAAAGCAATCTAACCTGGCTTGGAATTGCACGCATGACCTAGGAATTCACCTGGGAGCTCACCATCCTCCACATCCCAGAGCTGGCTATTATCATGGGAAGATGAACAACTTTGTTGCGGCAACCAGAGGCGCCAGTGCTTTGCATACCTTCAGGCCTTTGCAAACCCCCAGTCTGAATTGCCTGTAAACTGCCCATTTGGCATGCCTATTCTTAATCCCTTTTGCCTACTTCCCCATATAATCCTCGTCCTTCTACCCAATATAAGCACCTAGTTTATGGTGGGGTGTAGAGCAGATTTTCGTGGATGACCTGCTGCTCTCCCATACTGCCGGGGTAAATGCTCACATAGGATTTAACCTTGTCTCTACTTAATTGGCTCAAGTAGTGACAGGCAGCCCAGACCCACTGATTGTCCCATTTCACTGCTTACGGTGCACCCCAAAGAGAGTAACTGCTTTTTCCCCACTTTCATTTTGAACCAAAGAGGAGAGCGTTATGTTTGATAAAAGAAAATACAGCAGACAGGGATTCATTTTCAGGCTCCTCCTCTTCTCACGACTCACTGTCCAACCCTTGGCATTGTTGACAATTCCAGATGTGGGTCAAATACAGCAAGGGGAAATCAAGGCTAGACCTTAGAAATTAATTGTTCAAGTACTAGATCATTTCAGAGTAATGCACCATGAAATTACGCTATTCTCCAGGAGGATTTTCATAAAGTTTAATATGCCATGACACATTCTTTTTCCATTGGTGTTAGTTTTTTTTTTTTTAAGAACATAAAAAGAATCTTTGGAATCCATGGCTGTGTGTAAAGATTGCTGCAGACAGAGCAGGAGGTCTCAGGCGGGACTCTGAGATCATAAGGGCTGCGGGATCACTGCTAGAGACCCCATTACCAAGGCATGTCCCATCAAAGCATAGCTGGCTCGTGTCCATGGAGCCCAGCGCAGGAGAAGCCATTAGTCTTGGTGCCTTTTTACTGTTATTCACACTGGGATAATGAGATTATTGGAATATTTTCTTTTTTCCTAATGAGAATGAGACAGAATACCTTGGTCTCTAAATGATTTAGTCACAGAGGAAACACATTACTCTTCCCTTGATTGCTGTCAAATGCTGGAAAATTGGAATATTATACTGATATTTATCGTGATGGGCAATATTTTTCCTGCCTTCTCAGTGTCAGATGAGATGGGAAAAGTATTTGTCTGAAAAAGCAGACTCTCTTACAAGGTTTGCAAGAAAGGAAGACGGATGAAGATGCAGGATAAGTAGCGGGGGGGGGGGGGGGGGGGCGGGTTGCGGAGGTTGAAGGGGAATAATTGGACGATGGCCTTTTGCTATTTCTTCTGTTTTGTTCCATCAGTAAAACTATCCCTTGTTTTAATCTTCTATAGACTTCTCTTTCAGTTCGCTCACCGGTGCTTGGGGCTAATTAGACACTGTTTAGATTCAGAATAGAAGGTTAATTTCAAGGGGGGAATGGATGTTTGTATTGGTCTGGAGGTTAGTAGTGGCAGCAAGCTAATTTGTGTTTCTTGGAAAGAAATAACATCCTTGAAAGGTCGGATTCCTTGGAGAGAGAGAAGTTTTTGCACTTTTACTCTCAGGAACCTTTCACCTGAGACTTGTCAGCCCAAAGTTTATGCAGCCAGTAGAGACTAATTGGGTGACCTAATGCATTGATATTCAACTCTGGTCCTTGGTGGCTTTTGTAGCCACGCTGAACAAAGAAATCAAAGAAATCCTGAGGTCTCACTCCTGCTCCCGTCCCACTCCCAAACATCCTCCAAAAGATCTGAAACTTCTGGAACACAAAAACAGTTTTAACAAGGCCAACACTCCCCGTCATCAATATGTAGTGGCTTTCAGAGGGAGAGGTCACCATATTTCTACATCATAGTGTCCACAATGCAACAGGCGGGAGAACCTTCCAGCATTAATTAACATTGGTCCTGCCATTTACAGAGACAACCATTTCAGATTCATTTAGGGACCCTGTCATAGATTAGAAATTCAGGTTGTGCTCCCGCTTCCATTAGTTGGGGTGAGGGCCTACTCATCTGCATTTTAACAGGCTCCCAAGAGACTCCCTTGCAGCTATGGCTCTTGCAGGGAAAGGGGAGGCTAAACACTTAGGAGGGTAGAGGAGGGCCCAGAAATAAATGTAGAAGACGATGTGGGAATAAGGCCTGATTGCGGATGTATCATCTGGGCAAACTTTACACCTAGAAATCTCTAGAAGCAGTTTCACATTTCATTATCAGCTCATCTGTCTCACAATTTTCTCCGAGATGAAGATTATCTGCTTACCATGAATCCCTGGAAAGAAAAAAATTCCTTAGCACCAGGAAAGAGTGCATTCATTTACTAGTAGTTAGATGATGCTCAACTTACAGCTCCTCTTTGAAATTCCTCACCCCTGGCCAAGAATCTCTTATTTAGAATGAATGGAGAGCTTTAAGGCAAACTTCGTATTACTAGTAGCATTGGTATTTGTGTCTATAATTTAACTCCAGTGGAACTAATGTATGCAATTTAAAATCAGAAACCATATCTTTCTGTATCTCATCCCTGAGGATTTCTAGAGAGCCTTGCTTATAGTTAGTGCCATATCCATTTGTACTGAATTAATTAAGTGGACAAAAAGTGGGAGAGAGAGAGAGAGAGAGAGAGAGAGAGAGAGAGAGAGAGAGAGAGGATGTGTGTGTGTGTGTGTGTGTCCTGGAGGTGGTGCAGTGAATCAGTGAATGGTCCTTGGCTGCACCCTGTCCCCTAGTCCCCTTTCTGTCTCTTCCCATTTCTTTCTTTTCCTACTCTGATATCCTCTCCCTACCCTCATCATTCCAGATTCCTGGATAATGGCTTGTCTTTCTTTGATCTCCTCTTCCTCTCCTTTATTCCCCTTTCTTGCTCAGAGTCACCAGTAGGAACATTATTCAGGCCATTACTGGGTCATTGTTCCTACTGCTGCTGAGGACCATGGTGCAGTTTGGGATTATAGCATCATTTTGCATCTGCTTGCATCTGCTTTACTGGGAAGTGTATTCTAGTCATACTTAGTTTCGAGATAGCTTGCATCTCACCCCCAATAAAACCACTTATTTGTAACATATCAATGTATTGACAAGGTTAGAGAGCAGGGCTGTCTTAGAGGTTAACGTAATTTCCAAAGGAGTGAGCACTAATTATGCTGGTATTTAGCGTCTGTGACATAATTAATTACTCCCTTTAGGGTCATACATTCGCCTCTATTGCCACATGCTCATGCTCTTGGGATCAGACCAGGGCAGAGGGTGGTCACCCAGAGTGGCACTTCCAAAGCCATCAGGCAGGACTTCCCGGAGAAGGCGGCGGCCTTGCTCTCTTGGAATGCTGAGGGGTACATGGCGTGACCTTCTTTGGAAGCTTTGTTGGGCTTGGTGCAAATACCTTGTGGGCTCAGTGTATGGACCGAGTCACAAAAGTAAATGGATAGAGCAGGTTAGTAGGAGCTTGGTCCTGGATAATCAGCACCAGGATGTGTAGCCAGCATTCAGAGATGTGCGATAAGCATTGTCCACTGAGAGGCATGAGCCAAGCATTGCCTATTGAGAGATGTGTGCCGAGCGTCGCCTACTCAGAGATACGTGGCAAGCATTGTCCATTGGGTGTCCCCTTCATTTTGTAAGGACTTGGCTCCTCAGTTGCACAGCTAGTGATCAACACCTGAAGGGCAATGCAGGGATACTTCTAACACAAACTCATCTGACCTCTGTACATCCAGCCACAGAGATCAGACCCAAGGTTCAGTTCCTCATTGGTTGGCAGACATTTCCTGGCAGCTGAGCTGAGAGCATACTGGCCTCTTCAGGGATGTATCCTCATCCTCAGGATCGGGGATGAAGCACCCGGGACTCGTCTCTCCTAAGCCTTCAACACGAAGATGGAGAAGTCTGTGATTTTTCCAGCAGAAACACAAGTTCAAGGGTCAGCACAAAACCGGAAACCCGGTGGGCTCTGCCAGCCACAGCAGCCATCCAGCTGGACCCGGCCTGCAGCGTTCTGTGTCCCCCAGCGGACTGGGGTGGGAATGCAGTGTGTTTGGTTTGGATGTTGTGTTACATGGCTGGCGGCTCTCTCTGGGAGAGTGAAGAGTTGATGTGGGAAAATGGCTGAGCGTGGGAGAAATAGGTTTCTATGAAAGTGATTTGCCCAGTTTTTTTCTTATATATTTTCAGAGCAGATTTATTGCTAATAAAAGTGCTGGCTGGACAAAACTCTCCCATGCTGTGCATTTGCTTCTTTTCTGTCGAATGTTTTAAAATCTCTCTAGGTGTTTTGTGTCTCTGATACCAACTGGTAGAGAAACCCAGGCTGTGTGGATTCCCACCCACTGCGGCGAAGGCTTTGCTGTTCGCTGGCCACCCTGCTCAGCCAGCTCCAGCCCTGCAGGCCCCATGCAGCGGGCGGGCAGCACCAGATGGAGGGAGGAAGGCAGACCCAGCAAGGATCTGCTCGAAGAGGCGCAAGTGAGCGAACAGCCCGGGGAGGAGGAAGATGGTGCTGGACCAGTTGGATGAGAGCCCAGCTCTGAATTACTTCTCCCATTTGGGCAAAACAAAATCACAAATGAGTACAGTAGGGAGCCAAGACCAGCTGGAGATAAAGGGGTGTTAGCTTTGGGGTGGGGGCTGTGAGACAAGGAAGGCTCCATGAGATGCTCAGGAGTCTGGCCTGCCATGGACAGCTGCCATCAGCTCCAAGCCGGAACGCTGTGACAGCTCAGTGAGCCCCCCGATTGCCAGGACCCAGGATCTGGGAAGACTGAGAAGACAGGAGAGGCATCAAGAACTTCTCCTGCCTCCCCATCTTTTAGCCTTCCCTGTCCGTCCACGGTAGCTTAGGATGTCCATCCAGGATCCCTTCCTTTAGGCACCTGACAGCAGTAGGAGAGGAACGAGGGAGGGGGAGGAGGAGAAGACTTTCAGATCCAAGGAGTTTCAGGAACAGAGGCAGCTCTCCACCACCCCCATCTTTGGGATGCCCTCTCTCTCCGCTGGCAGCTGAGATAGTCTTTCTGGAGGGGTTGGCTTCTCCAGATTTCAAGAATGTCGAATAGAAAGAGAAATCAATGTCCCTGTCCTGACGTGCATGCCACTCGCACGTCCTGTTCCTGATTAGCAAATCACCCTGTCTGCATTCTGACTGACTTCTCATCCTGAAAGATCACTGCACTCTCCAAGGCAGAGAGCTTTTTCCTGGTGCCTGTTACCCCACAACTCAGCAGATTAAAGACTTTTTCCTCCTGCACCCCACTCAGAAGCCAGAGTAACACCAAGTGCCATCTAGTCATTCTTCACATTAACTGCTGATCTGACTTCTTAATCTGGCCTGAGGCTTCCTGGGCATTTTCCCACCTGGATAAAGTCCTAGTGAGTAGAGAAGGCAGAGGGTTAATTTATCTTAAGCATATTACGTCATATGTATATGTAATATATAAAAACATAATCATATATATGTACTACATATATATGCATATATCTATGTTTAAATGAGATATTATGCAATATTTAATACTAGAGGCTCAATGCACAAATTCATGCACCAGTGGGCTCCCTTTGCCTGGCCTGCAGGATCGGAAGGAAACCAGCTCTCCAACATCCCCCAATGGGTCCCAGATTGTGAGAGGGTGTAGGCCAGGCTGAGGGATCCCACCAGTGGATGATCAGGGCCGGGGAGGGTCCAGGGAGATTGGCCAGCAGGGGAGGAACTATGGGAGGGCTTCAGGGTGTGTCTGGCCCATCTTAACCTACCGGTTGGAGCAGTTGAGTGGCCTTAGCATATCATTAGCATATTACCCTTTGTTTGAATGGCCAACTGGTCAATCAGGCACTTAGTATATTAGGCTTTTATTATATAGGCTATTTGTATAATGCTTTATATTTCTAAAGTCTTTTCACATCTATTATTACATTTGATGTGACTTACATGACAACTTTGTAAGATATCTATACTAGTAACAGAATCCCCATTTTACTGAGGAAAATGGAAATTCAGAGAATTTGTGATTTATGTAAGATAACACAGCGACTGGGTAACAGAAATTCAAACCTAATTTTATTTTTTAAAGTAAAATTTTATGTTTTCCATTATATGTTGCCGCCTTTCACACATGAGGTAGAATCATGGGAGTAGGACAAGGTGTTCACAAAAATGTTTCCTTCATCTTTACCCTGTAATGCAGGGGTCCTCAAACTTTTTAAAGTGGGGGCCAGATCACGGTCCCTCAGAGAGCTGGAGGGCCGGACTATATGAACTACTAATTCCTACTGTAACACCTCGGCTGCGCTCACTGCCCAAAAAACCTGGCGGGCCGGATCAGACTCCTCTGCGGGCCGCATGTGGCCCGCGGGCCATAGTTTGAAGACCCCTGCTGTAATGCATTGTAGGCTACTTCAAATAGTCATTTGAGATAGAAATTACTATTCTTCAGTATATAAGTGGCAGAATCAGAATTTGAACCAAGATCTGAATGACTCTATAGCCATGCTTTTTCCATTGCTCTAGAGCAGTGTTTCCCAAAGTGTGGTACGTGTACCCCAGGGGTACGGGAAGAGTTTGGTGGGGTTATGCATTGTACCGAAGTTTGGTGGGGACATGCACTGCACCATGCTTAGCTGCACCTAATTCTACGTTCTCATGAGTACGAGGGGTACTCAGCGTTACGAAAATTATAGAAGGGGTTCACATATGTAAAAAGTTTGGGAAACACTGCTCTAGAGAATAGACAAGATAATCTTTAGCAGATCAGTGTGCAGAGCAGTCCAATGGGAAGGCATAAGCTTTGCCACCGGACAGACCTGGGTTGGAACTCTATATCTATTATTTCTTAGCTCCGGGAACTTGGTCAAGATCCTTAGTCACTCTGAGCTTCAATTTCCTCATCTATGTTCATGGGATTAACAAAACTTACCTGACTTGTGTGCCATAAGGTTAAATGAGATGAAGTCTGTATCTAGCATGGTGTCTGACACATAGTAGGTACTTAATACATTATATATATATATATATATATATATATATATATATATATATATATATATATATATTTTTTTTATTTTTTTTTCTATGTTGTGTCTGTATTGCTGAATTGGGTATGATTCCCAGTCCTCACGTAGACCAAATAAGCCATATAGATCAAGGCGTGTGAATAGATCTTAGATCTAAGTTAGACTGGGACATTAAGATCCAGAAGAGGACTTTTGAGGCTAAAACGAAGACATTAAGGGAAGAAGAGGAAATCATGAGGGCACAGAATTTATGAGGATTGTCATCCTTGCTTCTCCCTTCTCTATTCCATTTTCTGCCCAAAGGAGTGTGTGGAGGGTAATAGCAGAACAAGCACACGGAAAGCCTCCGGTATTGCTCCACATTCTAACCACCCCTGGAGGTGGGGTGAATCATGCCTTCCCTGTGCCACCCCCTCATGCAAGCTTTGGGGGTAGTTCTTTGGCTTTACTTTACTGAAGGAGCCAACAGAGAAGAGCAGCTTAGGGTGGGGGAATTCCAAGATGAAACCTTTCCCCTGCCCTATCCAGTGTGATCCCACCCAGCCCTGCTTTTCTGCTTCACTGACAGAGTTGTCACAACCTGTTGGCAGTGACAGAGACAAGTGCAAGACAAGCTTGGTTTACAGAGCAAGCGTAGCACCTGCTCTCTTCACCTGATGCTATACCCCTTGGAAGTTTCAGATTAACAAAGATTTCTGTCTCTGCTTTTACTTTGTATTTTAAATTAACTTTTGCCTTTTTTTTGCCTGAAAATACAATATCAAATTTCTTCCCTAAGTCCTTCTCTCCCCTGACACATACAGACCACCTCCCCCTTACCGCCTGGTCTGATGCATGTGCCATCTTAATAATTCTAACATCAGGCGTGGAGCAATGACAAAGAAAACAGTATGACAAAATGCTTCTGAGCCTTTTTGGACCTAGTGATATTTCTCAGGAGTGATCAATTGCATTACTTAACTGGAGAGCTCTGATTATAAAGAGAAATATAATTAGTGGCAAATGCGGTGAGATGTATAAAGACAGATAGGCGGGCCAGGGAACGGGAGCTCATCAATTTTTCCAGGTTCCGTCAGGAGGGCCGTTGCTTTCCTGCAGGACTCCGTACCAATGATTGAAAAGCAAAAACAAGCACAGTCGGAGCCTTGCCAGTGCTCAAAGGAAGAGCATCAGCTGAAAGTCAGGGGGTCTGCATGTTGTGTATCATTGATCGCCAGGCAATTCACTCACCCTGCCCGCGTCTCAGTTTCCTCCTCTGGAAAAGAAGCTTAGCAATGCCTATCCTTCCTGCCTCCCTTGGAGCTGTTGTGGGGCTGAAATAAACTCAGTGGGTGTGGACTCGCTTTGAAAATTAAAGGCCCTCTATGCATGCAAAGGAGGGTTATGAATATTTTCACTACTTGAGCTGGATCTTGCAGAATAAGTAGGATTTGACTTTCTGGAAATAGATATGAAGGATATCAATTAAAAGATAGAGAACAAGCAAGGCACTGAACCCATACATTAGTTTGGATGTAGCATAGAATACTGAGCAGAAGAGGAAACTTAACATTCAAATTGTGGGCTGGAGAAAGAACATGAAGGCTTAGCAGGCTGAGTTTTTGTGTTGTCTCTCCCCGCCCCCCCCCCCCCAAAAAAAAAAAAAAACCAAAACCAAAAAAACCCCCCAAAAAACAGGGGCAACCACTGACTAGTTCTGGTGGAAACTAACATGATCCAGGCAGTTTTGCAGAAAGATAAAGCTGGGAGAGTAAGAAGGAAGGAGGCATTTTTCCAGAAAAATTGGTTAGAAATAAGCGATGGCCTACAGCAGGGCATTGGGAATGAGAAAAGAAACCAATTACGAAGGCAGAGCCTGCAGACTGGAAATGCTCAGAAAGGAGCTGGGAATAAGGAAGAAATGGGGGAATTCAAAGATGACTTCAAGGACTGAAGTCTGGGCTCATGTCCCTTCCAAAGCTTCAGACCTTTCTCCCAAGGAGAATAAGAGGAGGCAGTATTGCCTCGTTCTGTGAGGAAGCAACCTATCGCCACAGGGCTTGTGAGATTGTTTGCTAAGCTGGACCCAGTCACTAGCGTGATACTCAGGAAAGGAAGGGATGGCTGCTATTGGAGTCTACTAAAACCAAGGCCAGCTACTTGAGGAATCTGGGGGATTTCTCTGCAGCTAACTAGGAATCAATACCATCGTTTTGATTTCCTGTGTCCAGAGCCAGAAAATTAGCTCTGAGAATACAGACGGTCTTTGTGGCTGCTCTGATGGTAGAAAACCAAACTCTTCTTAACTGGAGTGTTTTTCAAACTTAGCAACTTCTAGACAGGGAGGAGCCATCCACTTGTGGCTTTCTTCCCTAAAACGCAGTGACAGGCTCAGCCCTGTCACAGGAGGAAGGAAAGGAATTGGACCAACAGGTTGGAAACTGCAGCCACACAAACTTTCCATTTCAATGGCAAAAGGGGCGTCTTTGTTTTGGCATCTCTTGGTATTGTTTTTACTGCTTTGTTTATGTATGGGCGTGGGTGTGAGTGTTTATGTTTGAAACCTCAGACACAAATTTTACAGGAAGCGTATTGGCATTTCAGAAGTCATTGATGTTTGGGGTTATTGTGTAGTAGAGACGTGCGTCATTTCCAAACAACCTGACATATCAGGCTTCTTGTAAACCTGTATTCAAGTGAGATGTGCTAAAGCAATATTTATGGCAGAATTATGACCTCAAGGCAACTAACTGTAATTCATTTTTAAACCTCAATTTTTCCCTCTGAATCCTTCAATCTAATTAGACTCACATCAGTATATTATTACGGAGAGTAATCATTTCTTTCTTCTAATAACATTCATGGATAATTTTATTTCTCATTTCCAGCCTCCCACTCCTGTGGTGTAATTAGTGTCTTTGGCACCTCGTGATGCTCAGAATGAGTTGCAGCTGCTAATTGCTAATTGAAAAATTAGAAACTCAGTTAGAAAAAGGATCTAATTAAAATGAAATTAGATAAAATTCCTTCAAACCAGCCCCTTTCCACCACCCCCCAATTTGTTTTCCTTTTTTTCCCTTTGGCCTTCGTTTTCCACCATAGAGTGTTAGCATTTGCAAAATATGTGTAATTGCTGAAAGGCAAATACCTTTCCATAACAGGCTATACAATGGTCTTTTGGAGCGAGTTAAAGACAGGTTTGTAAGCATTGAGTTCAATTTTAGAACTTGAACCTTTTTCTTATATTTGTTTGACCCATGAGTTTTATCTTACTAACTAGAGGCCCAGTGCACAAAATTCGTGCAAGGGTAAGGTCCCTCTCTCTCTTTCTCCCTCTTTCCCTGGAACCTTCCACTCTCTCTAAAAAAATCAAAGGAGAAAATATCCTCAAGTGAGGATTAACAGCAACAACAAAAATTTAAATAATTTTAATTATAGTAGGCATGTGATATTATATTGGTTTCAGGTGTACAATATAGTGATTAGGCATTGATAAAACTTACAAGTGATCACTGGATAAGTCTAGTACCCACCTGATACCATATATAGTTATTATAATATTAGTGTCCTGGTGCACAAATTTGTGCATGGATAGGGTCTGGCCATCCTGCCCATCCTGGGTAAGGGGAGCTGATCAGCAGTGGGGCCTGACTGGCCCCGCCCCCTGGTCGAACTCCAGGTTGAAGGGACAATTTGCATATTAGCCTTTTATTATATACTAGAGGCCCAGTGCATGAAATTCATGCATGGGTAGGGTCCCTAGGCCTGGCCAGTGATCAGGGACAATCGGTGCCTTTGGGCTGCCAGCCGGGTCTTCCTTCATTCTGCACTGCCCCCTAGTGGTCAACAAATCTAATAGCGAGCAATTCAACTCCCTGTCTCCCAAACTCCTGAGAGGACACTTCACATATTATATGGACTATATTTCATATGCTGTACTTTACATCATGTGACTGTTTTTATAACTGGTATTTTTTACTTGTTAATCCTATCACCTTTTCATGCAACTCTTCCCCCCCCCCTCCCGATTTGTTCTCTGTATCTATGAGGTTTTTCTTGTTAGTTTATTTAGTTATTTATTCATTTTTAGATTCCATGTATAAGCAAAATCATTTGATATTTGTTTTTCTCTGTCTGGCTTATTTCACTTAGTGTACTCTCTAGGCCCATTAATGTTGCCACAAATGATGAGATTTTGTTCTTTTTTATGGCTGGATAATATTTTGTTGTATATATGTATCACATATTTTCTTATCCATATGTCTAATGATGGACATTTAGGTTGTTTCCATAGCTTGTCTATTGCAAGTAATTCTGAAATGAACATAGAGGTGTATATATCTTTTTTAATTCATAGTTTGAACTTCTTTCAATAAATACCCAGAAATGGAATTTTGGGTCGTTTTATTTTTAATTTTTTTTGGGGAAACTCCCTACTGCTTTTCATAGTGGTTTCACTAATCTTCATTTCCACCAACAGTACGTGAGGGTTCCCTTTTCTTCACATCCTCACCAGCACTTGTTTGCTGACTTACTGATGATAGCCATGCTGGCAGGTGTGAGGTGATGTCTCGTTGTGATTTAATTTCCATTTCCCTGATGATTAGTAATGATCATCATCTTTCATATATCCATTGGCCATATGTATGCCCTCTTTGGAGAAATATCTATTTGGGTTTAGGCCCTCTCCCTCCCCAGCCCCCCAAATAGGCACTTTCATTGCCTGCTTTTTTTTTTTTTTTTTTTAGATATAAAATGACTCATTTTTAAAGATGTGGATACTAAGACTCAGAAGGCTTAAATAATTTATCCAAGGTCACAAGCTAATTTGTGATTTAGGGAGATTTCAACCCAGGAGAATCCTGAGGCTCATCCAGAATTCCATACTCCATCAGCCTGCCCCCACAAGCTCCCAACTTAGTCAGGCATTCATTGTGCCGCTATCTGCCTTCTACACATTCTGAAGGAGGCAACAGGCAATGAATGGGTCCTGGCATTCTTTAACTTGCCAATCTCTCTTGAATCAGTCAAAGAGGCAGTCACTACCAATTGCTTGTCAAGCTGGCACTGAAGGAAAGCCACTCCATGCTTTAAGAATTCTCAGTCAGTAAAGAGCAAGGAGATAGATGAGAAAGAGTGGAGGACTAATGGGCCAAGGGCATACATTCATGCATAGATGGTGGAAGGGGAGAATCAGAAACCACTAATACAAGGAACTCAATCACAAGTAGTTGAATGTGTCTGGAAAACTTCTACATGAATACAATATTTTCTGTTTTTTAAGTATGACTGTTCAAACAACTCTGAAAAACTTATTCTGATCGAAAATAGATAATGAAATGGCAATTGAAGCCTTGATTTCAAGGAGTCTTTCTTTGTAACTGACTTACACTCTATAAGCTGCAATTCAGCTTACTTCCCTTAGATCACAACAGAACCTGATGCTTTTAACCAATCTATATCTTCTACAATGATTATGCCCATGTATACCACCTCTTTCCATTTTCCTCTTACACAAAGCATCATTGCACATCAACACAAAAATAATTCAGTGTAATACTCCAGGGAGAGACGAATTTTTCCCACTTTGACTTAAACTTTCTCTCCCCTCAAACAGGCACCTGGGGAACTCCCTACCCTCTCAAGCTCTATGCTTTAAAGGCAAAAATGAGAAATTGCTCATCGAGAAAGGCAGTATGTGAAGCTCATTCATATTCGAAGCACTATTCTTTTGGACAGGTAAGTTCTACTGGGGTTCAGCTCACTTTCACCTCAACATACACCACAAACTGTAGCCAAGATGGCCAAGTTATTGCTATTCTGCATCACAGCAAAGGGATTTTCAAAGAAAGGTGCCTTTGATGGATTCAAGGTGAAAGTCACTGTCAGAGCTGGCTGTTTGCAGAGAAGGAATTCACTAGGGGATATTAGAAGGAGTGAGGGCTTTAAGTCCTTGATATGGCTAAGCTTCCCATCTCAGCGAAGCAGGTCGGCCTGCTAATTATCTGTCATGTCACCCTGGCTCTCCATAGAGACAGATCATTTCCTCCTCTGGCTTTTTCAAATCCATTTATAGTTGTGAAAAGAAAACCCCTTTTACCCGTCTTTCAGGGATTCCAGGAACAAGAGTAGAGGTAGCGACTACTGACACAATTTTTTTCAAGGACTTTTGAGTATGTTAATATCTTTTCAGGAAGGCAAATGCTCTCACTCAGTCACCATAATATCTTTAAGTGAATATATGCTGTTTTACGGTTTCCAGCTAGCTGGGTGGGGAGGGATAACAACAGGGAAAATGGACTCAAGGGGAATGATCCAGTGTATTATGAGACCTGGGATTTGGACAGACTGGCCCAAGGGGCACCAAAATAAAATATTCTAGTAATTTAGATTCTATTATGTGCAAACAACTTGAATAATTTCACATAGTGTAGAAGTTATAAGAGAGAAGTCATAGTCAACAAAAATGCAGGGGGAGATTACTTAGGGAGGCATGGCTTCTAGGATGCCCCAAAAGACTGGTGAAACCACCACAGTCTAGAGACTACCCTTCAACTCTACAAGTTCAGAGACTCAATTTTGTCAGTTTTCTAGAGTTCATCAGAGAGACTGATACCATCAATAATAATATCATCATGTTCAATGCACTTGGGCTTATTATTGTGAGTCCTTTGCAGTGTTAAGGAATGGCGGACTGAGTTCATTGCCAAGGAGAGATTGAACCATTTCTACTTATGCTGGAGCTTTGGAGTCAGCCCAGTGCATGCTCTCTAAATACATTTTGCTAGATGGCAAATGACTGCTCAATGACAGAGTGATTGGCTGGCTGGTTTGGTAAGTGAGGTGGAAAGTAGATGAGTGGAGATATAAACAGAGAGAAGAGAGAAAGAACAAATGGAAGGAAGACAACAATAGTCCTAGCTGACATTTATTAGACAACACTGGGTGCCCAGCACTGTGCTAAGAACTTTTACGTGCTGTAATCACTAAACCCTAAAAACAACTCTAGGAAGATGAAAGGTTGTATTTTCCATCTTATACATGAGGAAACAGAGGTTCAGGGAAAAGTAACCTATGCAAGCACACCTAAAAAGTAAGTGGGAGAGTCAGAATTGATTCACAAGAGACCAAGGCATAAAATAACTTAGGGCACCATGAGAAGTAGAACTAAGCTGACACTACACTGGCATTCTCTGGCAAACATAGTCTCTCCTTCTAGACAAGCTACAGGGGAAGACAACTGTAATTAGAAGAGTTCTTGTAGAGGTTACCCTCAGAATGAGGAAGCATCTATGTGGTTTAAATGGTTAACAGTGTCAAGTGTCTCTGTAAATGTCCATCACAGGGTACACCTGCCAAGTGGATCTTCAGAGCACCTCCTCCCTTGGACAGCACTCAGATGGATGACTCTGCCTCTCTATGTTCCATGCTTTCATTGCTCATCTTTTAACTTGACACTATCTTGGAAATCAGAGACCCTTTAAGAACATTTTAGATATTTCTACTTTGACATACTTGGTGTGGAATTTATAGCTATCAACATACTCTTATTTCCAGTATTGTTCAGTTCCCAGAGTGCAACTCTGCCATCTGAAGTTATTAGGAAGTTGGTGGTGGGACATAAGGGATGGAAGTGACTTGCTCAGCTGGATGGGCTGAGTCTCCTGACCCCAGGCTGGTGCTTTCCCACTGTATTTCACCCTCTAATTCAGTGAGTTAATATCATTTCACAGAATCTTATATCCATCAAATTAAAGTTGTTTTTAATGAGAAAAGACATGGCTTTTTACATGCTCCATGAGTTCCGTGGAACATGGGACTTCTGAGCTCTAAAGGCTTTATGCCTGTTTTCTCTGATCTTCCCGAGCCAGCGACCCACCTCCAGCCTGTAGACTTCTGGCATTGGTCTGCTGAGTCTGAGTGGGTCTTGTCTTCTGACTTAAGTACTTTGGAAATCCAATTATAGATTATATAAATGATTACTCCTGTGAAATTAGCAGACACCATGTGGACACATCTCTTAAATCCACATACCCTTCTAACAGGTCTATTTTGACAAGAGAATGTCAAGATTACGAGGTGTTCTGGACACCTGTCAATCCCACAGTTAATGCTAAACTCTTTCTAATGTAGCAAGGCTGTTCCACACATCCTTTTCACCTTGCAGGACTTTGAAGGCCAATTAATGTCACCAGAAGTTCTTGGAAGACTTAGAGTATCTTCTGAGATTTTCCCCCCAGTAAGGAAACTAGATGAAACTATGACTACCTTAATGGAAAACTGATATGTCACTTTATAAAACAGAGAGTTGTTTACAAGAACTTTTCCCCTTTAGGGAGGACCAGAGGCCATTTGTTCTATAACAGGTGTTAACAGAAGAAGCCATTATCCTTCTGTTCTCTCTCCATCTCCCCCTGCAACTCCCTTACAAATATACACATATACATGGTATAGATACTATACACACATGCACATGCACATTATACATATACTACACACACACACACACACACACACACACACACACACACACACACACAAACACACACACACACACACACACACACACTTTCCAATGAAAAACCTGAAAATAAATCAAGGCTGGCCTTGCACAGATAAATAGACTTGCTATCATTTCCCCCCATATTTTTTTCTATATCTGGGTAATGTGTCCTGTAAGTTCTCCAAGCACTTCATTATCTGCTTATTTTCTGTTTGATTTGCCCCTATCCCTGGCTAGCAATTTCACTGGCACAGCTCAAAATTACCTTTAATGGTTTCTTTTAACTCATTTAAAACACTTCTCCTTCCTTAATCCCTTCATGGTAGACTTAGCTTTCTCTTGAACTAATCTCTGTGGTAGCAAATTAAGGTCAATATATATTAAATTTGTCACCAATCACAGTTTTAATGAGAATTCTTCCATTTATTAGTTTCATTTTAAATTAAGTGGAATGATCTATGGCAGGGACTCAGAGCATTGAAGATCATGGCCTAAATCCTCCCCGCCAAGAACAGTGTGGGCGTCATTGTGCCAAGATGGTGTACCTTCAGACATTTCTCAATTACCATCGTGTCAGTAAGTGGCCTTCCTGCGAATAAACACTTCTCCAACTGTCTGTGGGCTCTGGTCAGGTCTGCTACTAACATTTGCAAAGTCCCAAGGCAAAATTACCAAATGGGGACTCACATGCCATATGTCTATGTATTTAAATGTTCTAAATGAAACTAAAAAAAACGATAATGTAAAATATGTTCTGAATATCTACATTGACGATTATATCTAAGTAGTAATCTGAAGACCAGGTTTACATTTAGAATTCTTAGGCTTCTCAGAGTTCTGTTCTTGAACATGGTAGCATGGGACATGAAAAAGCCTGGTTCCCAGCCTGTGCTCCTCTTCCTTTTTTTCCCCACTCCTGGCTTTGACTTGCATTGCAAAGTACCTCATGAGCATTCATGTGAATATCCTAATCTATACATCTAAGCTCTGTCCAATCTTCCTCACCTAACCTCTTCTACCCCTTAAGTTGAGGGATAGGTAAACAGAAGTTCTGAGAAAAAGGTTTACCTAGACTCTAGAAGTGAACTCCAAGCTGACTGGGTAGGGAACTGGGGGTGGGGAGGTTGGCATGGGCTACGTACTCTATGTACTATCTACTAGTACATAGATGTGGGTGAGGGCACACACTCTAGGTTGACATGTCCCCTCCAATCCATGGACTTCTTACTGCTTGGTATGTGGAGCAATTGAAAGAGTGGGACGAAGAAAGACCCTCTAAGTCTAAAGTGTGGGGCTCCAGATAGAGACCCCTCTTGTAGGGTCAGATGGTAGCACTGGTTTTAGAAACACAGTGGAATTTGAAGTAGTTAATATGAGAAAAATCAGAGCTGACACCAAATTATTCATTTGAGGATATTTCCATCTTGTTTTTATTAGGTAGTTTCCATTATGATAAGCAATGATCACTTTTTATTAAATTAACAAGTATTGTACACTCTCAAGAATTCCCAAAAATGATTTAGGCTGCCCTAGCTGGTTTGGCTCAGTGGATAGAGTGTCGGCCTGCAGACTAAAGGGTCCCAGGTTTGATTTGGGCAGGGGGCACATCCTGGGTTGTGGGCTTGACTCCTCCCACCTCCGATGGAGGGTGTGGAGGAGGCAGCCAATTAATGATTCTCTCTCATCATGGATGTTTCCTTCCTTTCTGAAATCAATTTAAAAATATATTAAAAAAGAAAAAAAAATAATATGGTTCCTTAAATGTTAAAAAATGTATAATAATAAAAGTGTAATATGCTAATTAGACCAGACATCCTTCGGGACGTCCTTCCAGATGACTTTCTGGATGAAGCAGGGGTTGTGAGGGAAGCCCTGGTCCCGGATGCCAGAGGGAAATCTGAAAATGGTTTCCTTCCCAGGAGCCAGGGGAAGGAAGGCCTACTCTTACACAAATTTCATGCATCAGGCCTCTAGTAAAAAAATTAAAAAATGATTCAGGCTGCTGCTCTTTTAGCTGGATGAAACAATCCACAAGGTCTGTAGCAACTACTCCTCTCCTGTACCCACTCGACCCAGCCCATGTGCACACACAAGCACATACCACGTGTCAGGAGCACATTTTAACCTAAATTGAACCTTGCAAGTATAACTTGTAGGAGGCTTTTCTGAGCTAGAAGTGCCCTGGGAATTGCTTTTGTCCACCCCTCTTCCTTTGTAGAGGATAAGAGCTAAGGTCAAGAGAAGGGAAGTGGCACGCTGAATTCTGTTTGCTGACCCTCATTGCTTCAGAGCTCACTGTGGTTGTGAAAATAGGAATATTAAGGCCACTGATATGGTCAGTTCTGAGTAAGATACAGTATTCAGGTGTCCCTTGACCAGTGGCTAATTGCCTTAACTAATCCACTAAAGTACCAACTCTTATTTCTCCCCTGGTTTATAAAACTTCTCCCTACCCTTGGAGAAGGTTAACTAACCAGAAGGACTCTAGAAGGAGGAGATTGGCTAGTGTGTTTCTAAGAACTGAACCATTCTTATCCCCCAAAGATGGTAATATATATATTTTTAAAGAATCATAGAGATAAAATTTATGTACAATAAAATCCACAATTTAAGAGTACAATTTGATGAGCTTTGACATGTTTACAGTCATAACTACTATCATAATCGTGACATAGTCCATTTTCATACCCCAAATTTTTCTCCTCCCTTTTACAGCCAATACCTGCCTTTCCCCTCTGAATCCATTAAGTGACCAACTCTTAGCCACTATTGTTTTGACTTTTCTAGAATTTTGTATAAGTGGAATCACATAGTAGATAGACTTTTGAGTCTAGTTCCTTTCACTTCTGAGGTTCGTCTATGTGTTCGTCTAGAAGAGTCTGTTTCTTAAATTGTTGAGTAGTATTTATTGATATGGATGCACCACATTTTGTTTATTCATTTACCCCTTGATAGATGATTGTTTGTTTTCAGTTTTTTACTAAGAAAGGAGAAAGGATAAAGGATAAAAAAGAGCATCACCTGGCATTTGAAAGCTGACTGGGACTCACAGCTTAGTCGTGTTATTCTCTAATAGGACATAAACAATCTCACAAAATAAAAATGCCAGGCAAGGTTACTATTCTGAGACTATTTAAAAAAGCAAAGAAGGTTCACTTCATAATTGTGTCTAAGTACAGACGAAAACAAAGATTTTTGCTTTCCAAAAAATACTAACATGTGGCTAAAACGAAGGACTGCTACTTCTTTACTCATTATACCCCATCTGCCCTCCCTATAGATTTGGTATTCAGATATCCTGGAATTGCCTTAACTTTCTGACAACCTCAATCTAGAATCAACCCCTACTTCCTTAGGCTGCTCTCCCATATCACCCAACCAGAGACCAAGTCCTATAACAATTTCTTCAAGTTTACTAATCATTTATTTGGCTCTAATCTGCTATTAATTCCACCATCTTTTTCATTTTGCATGTTATATTTCTCATCTCCAGAAGTTCTCTTGAGTTAAAAGAATTCCATTTATTTATTTTGTCCATTACCTTTTTGAATATATGAAACATATTTATTATAGTTATTTTAATACCCTTATCCAATAATTTAATCACTTATCAAGTCTGGGTCTGTAATTAATTGAGTTCCCCTCCCCCATGCTATGATTCATATGTGCCTATTTATTTTTATTTCAATTATTTTAATTGAACGCAGACATTGTGAATTTTATTTTTGGGGTGTTAAATTTTATTATATTACTTAAAAGGATATTTCAAGGTGAAAACCTTACAGAGTGCTTAGATTTGATAACAGGTGAAGCTGGAATGTCCCCAGTTACACAATATAACCATGTGGCATAAATATGAACTACCAAACTCATGGCTCATCCATAAAGAACCGCTTAGAAAGGTGCTGAGATTATAGAAGACACCGTTGAATATTCTAGAAGGTGGAAATAGGCACCATATCTTGTATTGTCTGCACAATGTGTAGATGTCAACCAAATGCTTGTTGAATGAGTGAATTAAATTATAAATCTCTTCTACACTGAGTGGATAAAGAACACTTAGCTAAAACATTTTTAATGCCTCCATCCTATTTGTCTCTGTCTTTTCCCTCTTTGTAATATTGCCTTTCCCCCTTTCTCCCTTGTAACTCAAACTGGAGTTGGACAACTACAGGCAGAGAAGAACCTCTATTGTTGAGCAAAGTACCATGTTTCATTTCCTGAGCATCCTATCTCCTGGCAGCTGAGTGCCCCATTCTTCATTGGTTTCACATGGCTGTGCGGATGAAATGAGATCCTCTATCCAGATTTATTATACTCAGTGTCTGTGCCATAAGAGGTTCTTAATATTGGTTGGGTACTATTTTTCTATGCTCCTCATGATTGGTTCCTCACTTAGGCATATCCCAAACTCCAAAATTACTTTTAAAAATGCTTCCTGTCCTGTTTGGTTAGCTCAGTTGGTTGGAGTATGTTCCTGACACACCAAAGTTGTGGATTCTAACCCCAGTCAGGACACATACAAGAGTCAACCCATGAATGAATAAATAAGTGGAACCACAAATCAATCCCTCTATCTCTTTCTTCCTCTCTGTTTTTAAAATAAATCAATAAAAAAATAAAATAAAGAACAGTCCCTTTTATATCAAGAGGTACTCCTTGTTAAGTTCCATCAATGGTGTTGGGGGCCAGTAAAATGAGGAAAATAGTCATACTAAGGGGTAATGTGTTTACCCCCTCTTTGTAAGATTTATTTTTTTTAAAGTTTGTTAACTCCAAGGAATTAAACTCTAAGTATAAACGCATTTAGCAAATAGGGGCCAAGGAAGGGCCATCTCTTTCATGAATGTTCAGAATTAGGAAAATGCAGTGGAAAATACTTATCTGGCTTATTTGGTGTCTCCATTTAAGCACTGAACCAATCTAATCAATAATATTAGGGTCAGGTTTCATTTCTACAACTCTTAGAAGGAAAAAAAAAAGACTGGATCTAAACATTATCTTTCTTAAAGTAGCTAGTGAGCAAGACATCCCAAAGGCAAGCAGCTGCAATAGAAATCAAACCTCATAAAAACATTTATAACAACTGAGTCCAGAGTATTGCAGTGAGAAATAGTTCTCTGTTTTGACTGAAGCCTTGGAGAGTCTTAGTCAACCTAACTGATAAAATAAGTTGCAAATTTGAACCCTTCTTCCTAGAACATTTTTTTTTCTTCTTTTCCATACACCCCTCCTTGTTTAGGCTATCCACCGAGCAGTGAGTACACGCTCTTCTCTGCAGCTGTAAGAGAAAGTGGTGCAGGTGGAGCTGAGCTGGCCAATGCAGTGAGGCCCCGGAATATTATGACTTCTCAGAAAAGAGTCGCCTTTTTCTTCCTCACCTGAGGTGAACTGGCCACAGGCCAATGCCAGCTTGGTCCTCATATTGCAGCTGCTTGCCTTTGGGATGTCTTGCTCACTAGCTATTTTCGCAGTGTTTCAGCAGGCTGTGCAGCCAAGCAGAAATACCACACTCGTTGTGAAAACCCAAGGTCAGCACAATCTCTTCCCAGGGAAATTGTAACCTTTTGTGATAAGATTGGGATGTCTGAGTAAGAGGAGGGGAAAAGAAATAATAAAAAAAATAGTTTCTAGGATCCCTTAAGCCCTTATGTCTTTTCAGAGCACCAGATCACAAGTTCATCTGGCACAAAAGGGCAGAGTCCCATCTCTGGGGGTGGCTGGGAAAACTCAGGGTGTTTGCAAGCCACAGTGCCAGAGACATTTACATCTAAGAAACATATGTTTTTGGGTTCCCTGACAGCTCACTCTTGCCTCTGTGGCTTTGCATGAGTTCATTCTTCTGTTTCGAATGCCTTGCCTTCTCTCCACCTTTAAAGATTTGGCTCTTCAAAAAGCAGCGACTGAGCTGCAGATTTCACACGTACCTTTCCTCCCCACCATTTCTAGTTGAACATCTTTGCTCTTACAGCCTCCAGTGTTGGCCTTCAAGCTAGAGAGAGTGTAGGATTGTATCAAAGTGTTCCATTTACGTGCCCATGTTTTCCATTGCTCCATGAGAACAAGGGACATATTTTATGTACCACTGTCTGGAGGGCTCAGGGTTTAGATTAAAAGCTTTTGTCCAAGACATCTGGACTCAGACCTATTCTGTCCTCTACTATGTTCATGGACTTTATTTTCTTTTATTCAAAGAAGAAGAGAATGCCTTGAAGGTTAATATAATTTTGATATATCCACTCTACCTATGGATATTCCTTAACTTGTTATAGGAGCTTTTTTTTTTTATACTGTTTCATTGATTTATGAGAGGAAGTGGGAGGGACAGAGAGATAGAAATATCAACGATGAGAGAGAATCATTGATTGGCTGCCTCCTGCATGCCCCACACTGGAGATCGAGCCTGCAACCAGGGCATGTGCCCTGACCTGGAATCGAACTGTGACCTCCTGCTTCATAGGTTGATGCTCAACCACTGAGTCACGCTGGCCAGCAGGAGCTTATTTTTTATTGAATGAATGAGTGTTTGCTAAACATCTTTGAAGAAGAAAGGGTGTCACAATAGCTACACAGGTTGAGGGGAGATGTAGACATAGAACAGCCAGTCTTTTGGTGACATGAGTGCAGGAGGTGGTGGTGGGATGTTATGGTCTCATCCTACATGTTCATCTGGGAGGTCTTTCATGGTGCAGGTAGGCTGGCGGCCACCTTCTTGTCAGCTCCAGTCTTCTCCAATGCTGTCCCCAGCCCCACACTCCCCATTGCATGGTCCTGAGTCATCGCCTGAAATTACTAGGTATTGGGGACAGACCTGGTTTCAGAATAAGTCCTCAGGAAGAAGAACCTCTCTCTCTGTGCTTAGATCTAATCTTAGTCATATTACCCAGAGTCCTCGCTTTTCTTAGAGGACCTTAGTTCTAATGGATTTCTATTTGTGCAGAAACATGTTCATCATGTAGGCCTACTTCATATCTCACCCACCTGCAGGTAAAAAACAACTCTGAAGACTTATGTCCATGAGTACACCTGAGAAAGTATCAATTTATATGGCAAGATTTCTAGATGCAAAATGAAGTAGTAGCTCCCAACATTAAGCTTCTTTAAGTATACATTGAGTAAGCATTCATTGCAAATTTATGACTTGCTAGCACACATTTTTTTTTTCATATGCACTGTTTCTCTTCTTTTTCACAACAGTATGGGATAGGTATTATTATTGCCATTTGATACAAATAGAGGCCCAGGGGTGAAGGACTCACCCAAAGGTACAGAGGATCTGTACAGAGGAAGAACCCAAGCCTGTCTGACTGTCAAGTTCAATATCTCCCTCTAACTTCAGCTCTTTTCCAGTGTTAAAATATACTTTGCCCCAAAGAATTACAAATGCTGAGCTCTAGCACAATCCTCAATTTCATGCATTTGGAGAGGCATGGACTCACTTGTAAACTGACAGAAGGCATGCCCCTTCCTCCTGGGAAAAATGTAGGTATGAATCAAATGCTGTATCTAATTTCTAGGATTAACAGAACCCCGAATCCCATCCGTGAGCCTCATGTTCCGATCTGCTCCAAATCATCAGTTTACTTAGGAAGAAGCCAACACCAGGAGGGAAGGAAAATAAATATTAGTCAGTCCCCTGGAACTAGAACCAAGGTCTTTCAAATTTTAGTCAAGTTTCATTTTTCTATTTGATGGGGTCTCTCACACGCACCTGGACACTGAGAAAAAAGAAGAAGAAAAAAACATACGCAGGACAAGAATGAACGTCAAAGTGAGGGGATATAATTGCTTTAATTATATAAACACCAATTTCTAGGCCCAAATTACTGCTGTCTGTGAAGGCACTGACATCCAGTGTGGAGGCAGAGCCTGCTGGTGATTTAACCCTTTCAGGTGTTTATTAGCCCAGAAATCCTGAATTCTCAAGACACTTCCCTTACTTCAGGGCAGCTTATACACAGAGAGGATCTGTGACATCAATATTCTCGCCTTGCCTCATGCCCTATAGATCAATGAATAGTTCTTACCTGACAGCATCCACTGACATATTTCCCTGGGATCGAAGGAGGAAGAGAAGAAGTTGCAGGTAGGATTTGCAGCTGGCTGGCATGTTGTGTTTTTATTGAAAGGTGTTGCTATCCCTACGTGGCCTGGATCTCCCCTCCCTCCCCCCAAATCCAGGCAGCCAACAGTCTTGGCATGCATGGGAGGGTGTCCTAGGAGCGTCATGCCAGTAGCTTCCACTATTTCACATTAATTGGTTACTTACTGAATTAGAATATCTTTAAGGGCTCTGACTCTCACACTGGCAATTCTGTATTTTTATGAGAGAATAAACAGATAAAATCCATGGCATATGTAAATATAGTAGATCCATATACAGACTTGCCCGGGATACTGCTTAGGGTAGATGACATATACTGTTAGGTTCAGAATTCACAAAAGGGGGAAAAAATACATAAAGGGAGACTAGGAGTTTGATTAATCCCACAAAAGCGATTAATAAATTCTTATAAATTCTTATAAATTCTTTCAGGTAAAATAAATTCTTATAAATTCTTATTGAGTATGCATCTGGGACTGTGTTAGGCCATGGAGATGTAAGTTGAATGAGTCAAGGCATTCAATGGAATATTATTCAGTCACGATAAAGAAGGACATACTGACATTTGTGATCCTTGAGGATGTTATGGTGAGATAGGTCATACAGATAAAGACAGATATTGTATGCTATCACCTATGTTGAATCTACAAAAAGGACAAACTTATAAAGTGAGAAGATAAAATTGTGGTTGCCAGAAGATGGGGTAAGACAGTTGTTTAAAGGTTCAAACTTGCTAGGAGTAATAAATACCAGAGATTTAATGCACCATCCAGTGAACATATACACAAAAATTTATTATAGATATCAACTTGCTAAGAGACTGGGAGTCAGTAATTCCAACCACTAAAAAAGAAAATTAAATAAAGTGATAGAGGTGCTAGTTATCACTATAATGACAATTATATTATAATATATAGATGCATCAAATTAACATCTTTTACATCTTAATGTAAAATGATCATTAATGTTATATGGTCAAATATATTTCAATTAAAAAAAAGAAACATTCATCTATCCATCCATCCATATATACATATATTTTCTTCAAGGAAAAAAGTTTATGGTTTCTACAGAAGCATAAAATAAGTAAATGTAAATCAAATTAAATAATTAGCTAGGACACCCTACCTAAGGAATTGGCCATTAAGCTGCATTTTGAATGGAGTGAGGATACTGGATAAACTGGAGACCAAGGTGGGATGACTAGGGCATTTATTTAATGCAAAGGGTTGACATGGTAGGTTTATTCCACTATTGTTGGAATAAAGGATATGTGTGATAGAAAAGTGGGGGAAGGGAGGGAAGAGGCTGGAGAGTTATTCAGGGACCAGATCACAAAGAGTTTTATGTGCTAAACTAAGGAGTTTGAACTTTATCTTGAAAACTAAGGAGAACTATTGAAAGATTTTAATAGGAGTGAGTGGAAGGGTCAGATTTCACTTTAGACAGATTTACTCTATCTTCAGGGAGGGGAATGTGTTGGAAAGGGACCAAACTTCAGGCTGAGAAATGGGTTAGGAGGCTACTGCTATCATCTAGATGGTATCTAGAATAAAGCAGTGGCAGCTGTTAAAGAGAGGGGAGCATATACAGTATATTTAAAATTATATTTAAGAGGTAGGCTGTAAAATACTTGAATTATTAGTAGGCAGAGATGAAAGAGAAGAAGGAATCATGGATTCAGCTTTGGACAGTTATTTGTATGGTGGTGCCATTCACCAAAATGATGAATATGATCATGGCAGAACTTTAATTAAGGCAAAGTAATTAATGGTTTTTAGGGTACTTTGAATGTGTAGTTGGATGAATGTTTAAATGGAGATACCAAAAATTTAAAAGTTACAAGATAAAGGGAGCAAAATATCTCAACTGTAAGAATCTCATCTGAGAACAAAGATGGAAGGACCCTTTGCTTGTTAATGAACTAGGAGATAAATATGGGGGACAAGGAGAGAAAGTGAAGGCAATGCTGCTACACGCCTCTAAGAAGCTGCAGAAGACCTGCATCCCGGACATCCCTCAGGTCCCAGGACACCCGGAGAAAAAGGGGGAAAGAGTCTGCTATTTTGAGAAAGTCTTCAGGACTTTTTGTGAGGCAACGAATGGTAGATCTCTTTCTCTCTGACAGTCAACTAACCTGGTCCTGCCCCACTGGACTGCCCTCCAGACCATCATATCAGGTTGTGTGTGTGTGTGTGTGTGTGTGTGTGTGTGTGTGTGTGTGTACGTACATATAAGAGTTGCTACAACGAATCTCTTATTTATAAAATTGATCCATTAAAAAATGCTGTGGGTTATGACACAGACTCTGAGAGAAAACAACAGGAAACAATTACAGAACAATAAAATGTGGCATGTAACCTGGAATGAAATTGTGAGTTACGGATGGTGTGAATCACAGAAATCCACTGGAAGGGCTTGGGCTTTGTGGGCTGGAAGATCAGAGTGGAAAAAACATGTCAAAGCTGGAAGAGCCCTGGAAATCATGTAGTTCAAAGTTTTTGCCCTTTTCCAAACTCAACTCCATTTTACAGGCGAGGAGACTGAGGCTCAGAGAGTTAAAGTCACTTAGCTGGAGTCACAGGGTGAACGAGTGACAGAACTATAATAAAATAAGTAAAAAAGGGCAGAAGCAGCCAAGAGGTAGTTGAGAAAAGTAAATATTACAGTAGTTAATAGCAGCAATCATTATTATAAAAAATGTCCACTGAACCCTAGCTGGTTTGGCTCAGTGAATAGAGCATTGGCCTGCGGGCTAAAGGGTTCTGGATTCAATTCAAGTCAGTGACACATGCCCAATCAATCAATGATTCTCTCTCATCATTGATGTTTCTATCTCTCCCTTCTCTTCCTCTCTGAAATCAATAAAAATATATGTAAAAAAATAAAAATTTCTACTGATAAAAATAAAAATTTCCTTATTTGGCACCATAGCTATAGTAATAAATAGAGGCCTGTGCACAAATTTGTGCACAGGCGGGGTCCCTTGGCCTGCCCAGTGATCAGGGTGGATTGGAGCAGTCTCACCCAGTCCTTATCAGGGCCAGCAGGCTGGGGAGGGACTGTGGGAGGGCTCTAGGGTGTGTCCAGCCCTCTTGCCCAGTCCGGATCAACTTGACCCCAGGAGCAAGCAAATCTACTGGTCAGAGTATGTGCCCCCTGGTGGTCAATGTGCATCATAGAGACTGGTTGAGCGGTTGACCAAATGGTTGACTAATTATGCTTTTGTCATATAGCATTATATGTGCATTATTCTCTTTAAATACGTGTGGCAGTTCTGTGAGGTAGGTTGTAAATTGTAATTGACTTCTGTTTACTTTTAAGTTGGTCATTCAGAATTGAATCCCATTCTTTTGAAGAGTCTGTTGTTTTTGGAGGTGTACAGAGACCTTCTCTGTGACCTTGATTAGAAGCTGGAAATAGCAGGTGAACAACAGAAAGAAATATTCCCAAAGATGGTGGGCTCTGGAACCGGATAATGAGATTTAGTGCAAGTTCTGCATGTACAGGCATAACTCAGAGAGATCTCAGAGATGGTTCCAGATCAACACAAAAAGACAAGTATGGCCACAAAACAAGTTGCAATCTTTTTACTAGTGAAGGGTTTTATCTTCAATTTGTAAAACACGAAACACCTGTGAAGTGCAATAAAGCTAAGCTCAATAAAGTGAAGTGTGCTTGTTCCAGCCAAGTTACTCTCCACTACTGTCCCTCATTTTCCTCACCAGTGAAATGCAGATGACATACAGATTGTGAAGATTTAGTGAATTAGCATATGGGAACAGAGAAAGGTGCCTGGCACATAGCAACCATTATCATCGTTCCTTTCCCAGCCTCCCTTGCAGGTAGGGCATAGGCCCATGACTTACATCCACCAGTCAGAGAGGTTCACTTCACAGCTGACAAGGAAAAGCAGAAGTTACCCCAATAATCCCTCTTTATTTCTGATTTTGTGTCCCCCCCCCCCCAATTTTAAAATTAAGTTAAATTTTCTCATTACCTTTTATCCCTCCACCCATCCCCCTCCATCACACTGTTGTCCATGTCCATGAGTTATTTCTGTTTTTTCCCTTTTTGTTTTGCAAAAACTCTTTTTAAATAGTATTAAGCATAAGCAGCAGCAACAACTATATTTCGGGAGACATCAGAGGCCGCAGCAGATTTGACTGGTGCCCAGTATCCTCTAACAAATTTCTCTTCTACTCAGATTATCATTTGGTATCAATTTCTTCCATCTAGCAATGCTGACTCATCAAAGAAGCTTTATTACTTTGGGGCTCTTAGCATGAAGAAATTTGTTCATGGTCAAGTAGCTAGTATTTAGTGACACCATGGTGCTTATCCAGGTTTTTCTCATTCCAGATCTTTGCTCTTCAGCATGATACTGTTCTGCCTCAGAGGCTCACGGATTCCTAGTGATTATGAAAGTGAGGAAGTCATGTAGTCTGCCCTTCAGTGCAGGAGTCCCCCCTACAATGTCCTAACTGCTGGCCATCTAGCCACTGAACCCTCGCCTGATAGGGGAATGTCAATTTTAAGACATCTTTTTTGGTTGCCATTCTTAACACACACACACACACACACAGACACACACACACACACAGACACACACACACACACAAACACACAAACACACAAACACACACACACAGTGACTGGTGAATCAAAAAACATAGCTTTTGGTACATGCTGTTTACCCCGTTTCCTGTAACTGCTGTGGCCAGAAGTCTAAAACCAAGGTGTTGGTACCTTCTGGACCTTCCAGAAGCTCTGCAGGAGAATCTGTTCAGGCCCAACCCAGCTGCTGGTGGCTGCTGGCATTCCTTGGCTTGTAGCTCCATCACTCTAATCTCTGTCTCCGTTGTCACCCGGTGCTCCCTTCCATCTGTTTCTTTTCTATGTGTCCAAATCCCCCTCTCCCTTTTCTTTAAAGACACAAGCCACTGGATTAGGGCCCAACAGAATCCACTGTGACCTCATTTTAACTTGATTGAAATGTCAAACCCCCCCCCCCCTTTTTTTTTTTCAAATAAGGTCACATTCACAGTACAGAGGATGGATGGAACTTAAACATATTTTTGGGGGGTGACATAATTCAACCCAAAACTGTGATCAATACAATTAAAATATGAAAACATTCCCTTAAAACATGTCTGACTTCAGCTGTAGGAGAGGAGACACAATTGGCTAATGTGAGGAAGAGGCAGCTAGGAGCGTGAAAGGGCAAGGGGCTTGTGGGCAGATGCTAAAGTGGGCCTGTTCTCCCAGGGTAGACTGCAGTGAGCCTTGGAGAAGGTTTAGCACCCTCCAACACCAGACACACATAGATTAAAACCTAACATTGGTCTGCCGGGTTCCTACTATACTGACCTATAGACAATAGGAAGTAGATGTGCTTAAGAACTGCCCATTTCAGTCAACTGCTCCCCTTCATTATGATTTGAGAGTTTTGTGATTCATTGATTGGAATATGTAGTTCAGGAATCGGGGTTGACATATCAAGTCAGCTTCAGACTGGATCTGGAAGAGATCATCCCCCTCCCCCAGTCCTTTTCATATGTACTCCCGTACCCCTCCCCCACACATGCATGCAAGACACGTATATGTACACACACGTGCACATAGATGCATAATTACTTGTCCTATATAAGCTCTGTTGAATCATCAAACTCTCTGCTACATCATAAACTGTTTTTTGTTTTTTTAAATAGAAACCCAAACCCTCTCTCTTTTCTGACCGAGGAGAAGGAAAGTACAAAATCCTCTTTTTAAGGAAAAATAAGATTTAGAGTTTTAAATAGGATAGTAATCAGGGAAGTAAAATAAAACCAGGTGTCACAAACAAGTATAGAGGTATTTTGCAGAATATTGACGTCTGAACATAATTTTTATATAGGCTGAACAATTTAGTTCAGCCAGGGAATGGTGGAATGTTTTTTTCAGAGTGTGTAAACACCAGTTTCTTTATTCCCATTCCTCCTCTCTGGGACAGATACTAAATTGCCTGAAATCCCACTGAAGTGTGTGTGAAGGAGATTTGAGGATGGGAATAGAGGAGCATATGGTGAAACAGGAAAGGCTACCTCTATAGAGATGTAGCAGGAAGGCTCTGGAGTGAGACAGTGAATTTGTATCCTGTTCTGCCATCCACTTGCTCTGAAACACTGCAAGTTACTCCATCTCTGTGTGCCTTGGTTTTCTCACCTGGTAAATGGGTCTAATATTTGAAGATTTGGTAAGAAGATACATGTAAAGTTCTTAGAGATATGACTAGCATGTGGAAAGTCCTTAGCAAGTGTTTGCTAATATGGGTTTGCTATCATTTTTGTTGTTGCTATGAGGAATTCTGAATAGGATAACCAATAAAAATATAACTATTTCTGAGCTCATTACAAATCTTGCTGACAGTGCCACAAAAAAAATCTACATATGCTTTTATAGGGACATTGAGGGTCTGTAGTCTATCAGTTGATAAAAGTCTTAGCCAATTTGGACATAAATATTAATGTAACCTCATTTATATCCATAGGCTGATGTGCATTGCTATAACCTATAATTACTGTTCTATAAGGCGCCACACAGCAGAAACTGCTAGTTCTCACTGATATCCATACTTTCCTCTTATTTCTGGTCAGACAGTGTGACGCCAGCCTCTCCTGCTGATAGGTGCACCTGCATGAAGGGGTCCAGCTGGTAGAATGTGCCATGGAAATGATGTGTGCCACACCCAGCTTGGCCCATGGAAACTTCCCACCAGGACATCGCCTACATTCCTTCTAGAGGGGAGGGGTGAGTACCTCTACAGACTAACATCCAAGTCTTAAAAATGGCAGAGCCTCCACTTGTCTGAGTCCTTAAATAATTGCCTCTGTTCACCCAACCAGCAAGAAATAAGCTTGTATTGTGTTTGTGCTACACTTTTTTGAAGGGTTATTTGCTACTGCAGTTAGCCCAATATACTTCAAATGTGGTAAGCCTATCAGAAGCATAAAATGCCTCTTTCAGGAGTCTTCAAAAGGGTTATTTTCTCATAGCATTAGAGATATAGCTGTTGCTGCGAATAAGCAGGACCCATAGGATTTTATAAAAAAAAAAAAAAAAACACTCATGTTTATTTTGCACTCACTATTTATTTATACCTGTTCAGCAGAGGAGGTTCTTTCTTTCCCACAGACACAAATTAGAGCAAACCTCACAATTTTTCTGGTCACTTCTAGGAAAGACCAAGTCCTATGCTTACTTAAAATTGCAAACACAGATTCAATTTGGTTTTTAAATTAAAATCATACTTTTAAAAAACTATCTGATTTATATTGGAGTGATATATATATGGATTTCAGAGAGGAAGGGAGAAGGGGAAAGAGATAGAAACATCAACGATGAGAGAGAATCATTGTTCAGCTGCCTTCTGCCTGCCCCACACTGGGGAACAAGCCCACAACCTGGGCATGTGCCCTAACGGAATTGAACCATGGCCTTCTGGTTCATAGGTTGAAGCTCAACCACTAAGCCACACCACGTGTTCTGCTTATTGCAGGCCGAGGACTATGGCTCAGTCGTCAGGCAGCACCCGGCACTCCCATCTAGACACAACTCATTGGAGCAGACATAAGTGACCTGTAACTCACCACCTGCAAGTCAGGGTCAGGAGTAATCAAGCCTCCATCCCGCATTTTATCAGCCAGGCTTCATTGGAGTGTTTTTAAGAAAAAATCACTAAGAGGTGAAGGTTGCCAGTTAAAAATTTGTGAGAAGAGTGTCCCAGGGAAATGGAAGATCGTCCTGGAAGTCTGTGAGGCTATGAATAGCACAGCAAATTTGAATAATTAACAGAAGACCAGAGGGGATTAGCCAGGAATGCCTCGGAAGCCAGGTGGAATGTTTGGACTTTAATCCTTAGGGCACCAGGATCCTACTAGAGGACTTGAAAGTGGAGAGTGAGGGGATCAGATTTGTGCTTAGAAATGATGACATTAATTGCTGCACAGAGGATGACTTAGGACTGGGTGTAAGCCTAGAAGAGACCCATTTGTGGCAATCCAAAAGAAATGTGCTTTCAACCAGGGCTGGTAATTGAGAGAGAAAGTAGAGGGCTTATTTGGGAGATACAAACAAAAGGACTTGGAACTGAATTGGATGGAGGAAAGAAAAGGTATTTGGCATGGGCACAATGAACAGATAATCCATTTACTGATAAGGGAACTCTGGTTAGGCTGGGAGGAAGATAAAGACTTCTGTTCAAGACACAGAATTTGAGGAGTCTGTGGGATATCTTACAGAGATGCTACATTGACAGTTGTATATGTGGATCTGGAACTCAGAAGTATGAACTGCAGATAAAAATCTGGAAATGGGTGGCATATTCTTGTCATTCAGGAGTAGCATAGTGGAGGAGGAGCTGGTGAGGTGAGAAGGAAACCAGGAGCATCTGACATTATCAAAACCAATGTATCAAGCAAGAATGGGTGGCCAGCTGCTTTAGCTTTGGTTGAGATAGCAGGGAAGGAAAGGAATTAAAATGCGCCCATTGGGTTTTGCAATATGGAAGCCATTATTGATCTTAGTTAAAACATTTAGTGTGGTGGGGAGGAAGGGGGTGGTACTGTCAGCAGCCAGAGGAAAAGAGTTTGACAAGAAGCTATTAAGTGGGTAGCAGTCTTTTCAAGATTAAATACTAGAATTACAGAGTTTGTGATAACATGATTAGAAAGTGGATTCAGAAAGTAGAGAATGGACATCTGTTAATAATCGAGCACACAAAAGGCATCCAGGGCAAAATGCTACACCAAAGTAATAAAGAACAATTTAGAGTAAAGGGATCCTTCGTGATGATTTCATCAAGCCTTAGCTCCTGAGATGAGTAAGCTGAGCCCTAGAATGACTTTGCGGAGGTCACTCAGTGAAAGAACGGCTGAGCCAGGATTAGAACCCTGTTCAGATCCAGAGTCCATTGCTCTTTCTGCTGTGTTGCCTCCCGTGTTCTGCTTATTGCAGGCCGAGGACTATGGCTCAGTCGTCAGGCAGCACCTGGCACTCCCATCTAGACGAAACTCAGTGGAGCAGACGTACTTGACCTATAACTCACCACAGGCAAGCCAGGGTCAGGAGTAATTAAGCCTCCATCCCGCATTTTACCAGCACCTGGACGTGTGCTTCCGAGGCTGCCTGTCTCCTCCAGTCGCTCAGGCACAGGCCACAGAGCCTCCCTCGGTCCTCCTGTGGCAGGAGGGCTTCATAAATGACATTTGATTATGCTCAACACAGCAGCCAGGGGCTGAACACCAACTTCAATAAAGACAGCAAATACTAGCGATCTCCATAAAACACAAAGGCCCCGGGGGGAATGGAATGGAAATCTTAATGTAGAGGAGCCACAGCCACTAAGGCAAATGACAGCAAAATGTGAACAAATTGAAAAACCAATAATAATAAAATTCCTTGTGCTGCCTGCAAGGCATCCGCTTTCCAACATCACCCCGGGGAGGAAAGGCAGCTCTCCACAGGGTCAGCGGAGGCTCGCAGAAGCCTGCTTGCTGGGTTTCTCAGCTGGAGCCCATACTTTTGGGAATAGCTTTGGGTTCGATTGAGTTCAAACCCTCTAATTCCACCCTTCTGCCCTAGGGGAATCATAGGCAAATGCAGCCTTATTCCCAAGCCAGGAATATTCTTTGAGACGTGTGAATTTGGATTTTTTTTTTTATATATAGTTCTCAATTATGACCGAGTTTGGAATGAAATTTTTGAATTTTAATGCTCTCTTCTTAGAGAGCTCATTTAGTCCTACCCCCCACTTTCTATTCATGGAAACTAAGAGCCAGAGAAATAGGAGCCTTGGTCCCCAACCATACAGCTAGTGACAGTGCTTGCACTGGAATCTGGGCCTCTGAATCCACACTCTGCTCCCAGGCAGATGCAGTGAAGGAGAACTCACTATTAAAAAAGGGACTAAATATAGTTACGTTGCCTTTCTCATTCCAGGGGAGTCAGAAAAATTTACCTCAGGGGGAAAATTATTCTTTTGTTTAGGAACACACTTGAATGCTCTTTTGTTTTCTTCTTCTTCTTTCTCATAAAAGACACAGTTTTGCAGAAGTTAAGTCAACTGTGTAAAACTACATAATAAAGTTAAAGTGTATTCTCCTTGGGGCTGGAGAGGTGGTTCAGACGTGTTCTAATTGGAGATAGTGAGGAGGTAGGTTTCCTCTGGAGTAGAGTTCTGATTGGTTCTTTCCTTGTGGGTAGAAGAAGAATGAGCTAGACTGAGTGAGGATTGGCTGTGGATTCTTCAGATGGAGACAAGGAGTGGAACAGTGGGCCCCCTGGCAGTAGAGGTGGTTCTAGAACTTTACCAGGCAGAATGCCTGATATTTCACTGACATCATCCCCATTGGCCTTCAAATAAAAGGCTTATTTCAGAGCAGAGCATTAATGGTGTTGGGTGGAAGGAAAGCCTTTGTGCAGACCACCTCCTTGGAGACTTGGAGGCCTGCAAGTGATAGCATCATCATGGGGAGAGAGGATTGACCCAAGGATTCTGGCAGCAGACCAGCAAGTGGAGGCCCCGTGGAGAGAGGTCAGGATGACCAAGAGCCAGGCTGCCACAGAAGAGTGGGAAGCCTTGGGAGTGAGGAGGGCAGACTTGAAACAAAACCAAGCCTCCCAGGGAAAGGTGATGCTTGCAGGGGTGGTGGACTTGGGATGAAACGTGGGAGAAACTGGTTTCTGCTTTAGGAAACTAGAAGTTGTCCAGGTGGTAATTATCAGAGGTGACCCTGGCTTTGGGTACTTGGTTAGTCATTTAACTTTGATGAACTTTACTGTCCTCATGTAAAAATAGGTTCAGCCTTAGCCAGTTTGGTTCAGTGGATAGAGCCTCTTCCTGCAGACTGAAGGATCCCAGATTCAATTTCAGCTCAGATTGTGTGCTTGATCCCCAGTGTGGGGTGTGCAGGAGGCAACCGATCAATGATTCACTCTCATCATTGATGTTTCCATCTCCCCCCTTTCTCCCTGCCTCTCAGAAGTCAATGAATATATATTAAAAAAAAGAGAGAAAGATTGAGGAGCTGAAATCTTCCCTCTTCTGCATTTTGAGGTTAAGACTCCAGAGATATCTATAGTGGGGAAAAAATGATGAAAAAAGTAAAGCTGTTCTAATCACTAGACACTTGCTATGGCCAAAAGCAGAGGGAGAATGAGAAGGAAGGGGAGGAAAAACCAGGAGTCAGAGAAGGCCCAAACCTATTTTATTGGGATTTCTCTGGAGTTTGTGGAAAAACACAAGTGTATTTTGAGCTGTGTACATCTCATTTCACTGTTTAAAGAAAAATAGCAGGCTTGGGCCACAAGAGGCTCAAACAGAGAGAGGGCAGCCTTGGGGTATAGACACACTCAATACTGTGACCTTCTCAAATATAAACATTGCAGAGATGAATAGTTTATGACTTCTGCTGGTGCCTGAGATAGCTTCATAAATGAATGAATTAGATTTGGCCACAGTAAATAACAACTGTAAGAAATCTGCAAGGACAGCAGAGAAAAAAACAAGGGGATAGAAGCTTCTAGTTGTCCTTATAACAAATGTAATTATTTCTCATTTGAAGCCTAGGTAACATATATCCATTTTCATGTTGTACTTCGGGTATACAGAAAGAAAAAGATCTTTGCTCTTTGTGGCTGATATCTACCCAATACTCCTTCTCTCCTTTTCCTTAACAATTCAACTCTGACTTTGTTTAGGGTGGCAGCAAGCTCAGGCATTTCCCGGTCCCTCCTTGCACATAGCGGTGCTGAATGGAACAGCTCCTGACAGGGAGATGTACTAGTAAATGCAATAACTGGATGGAACATCTGGGAAAGCTCATGGATGCAATGGGTCTCACCTCCCCCTGCCATTGCTCTTTGCTTTTCTAATCTCTTACAGAAATTGGAGCCGGGAGGCTTGGGACCATGAGAGTGACAGTTGATCACTGGGGTGGCTGAGCAGAAATACAGCGCACCTGGTCTCTGGTGGCATCTTTGAGTCATTGCACTATTCCTCAGCAGTCTACCTCTGCCCTTCTATTTGCACAAGAAAATCAACCCATCTTTGTGCATTTGTCTTTTGAAACCAATTCTAACTGACGGAGTGACAATCTTTGATTTCCAGGGGCACATGGAGAAAAATGAAAAGCACCCAAGCTAACAAGTTCATCACGACTTCCTTTGAGGGATACACAGATGGAATCACTGGTGGCTAGGGTTCTTCTCGGATCTGAGCACCCTCAGCTCAAGGTAACTGTACCCAGGAGAAAAGGCTGCCTCCTCCTAGACCTTGACTTCATGCCTCTATTGGAATTAGAGAGGTAAGGCAACTGTAGACCTCTCAGCAAACCTGCAGTAGAATCCAAGCTCAGACATATGGACTAAATCCCAAAGCTAAACCCTTTGCCATCATCTTTGGGAATATTGCAGAAATATAGTCACACCTGTCTGATGGCAGCTTCGGAAGCATTATTAGGTATTTTTATGCTAAGCATGCAGTAGGCAGTCTACAAACTTTTGTGAGGTGTGATGCAATTGAGAAGTCTCTTTAGAATATTCCAGGCATAATACCAAACACATATATGTTGGGGCATTAAAGACTCTAGGGTATCTGATAGGGTTGAAGGCTGCATCTATGTTGACATTAACTGTTCTTCCTATAGGACAAAATTGCTATTAGGACGGTAATATCTGTGTGATGTCTTTACCTGGTAGGAGTAATTTGTGTCTAATTTTGTAAGTAGAATAAAAATTGGAAGGCTCAAAGGAAACATGCCAGATGCATAAAGAATACTTTGTAAAGTAAATCAAAGCCTCTTCTCCATTTTATTTAATTTCCAGTTTTCCTCTATCAAGCTACCTACCTACTTTGTACCTATTTAGAGCTCATGTTTCCTTAAAAGGGGCATGATATTGGTGACTATTTGTAGCCTTTGAGAACAGACAAGGCAGCCCCATAGAACACCAACTAGCATTTGAGTAATTAATGGAGGTACTTATTAGTAAGAGAAGCAAAAGTAATTGTGCAAAGATGTTGCAAGCTTTTTGAAATCGTCTGAAAAGTGGTGATCTTTCTGACTGCTAAGCTCAGCCTGAATGACATGGAGAAGGTAAATAGACTAACAAATTGTTCCCCACATGTGGCTGTGAGGTGACTTTTTTTTGAAAGAAGCATATTGTAGATAAAATGAGGTGACCTTTTAATGTTCTGCTCCCAGCCAAGTTATTATGGATTGTTTTATAGCAAACAATATCAGGAGTAGTATCCTTAGGCAACTTCCCTGATGTTGCCCCCAGAAATCTAATTTATAGATCTGACGAAAACTCATAGAAAGGGCAGCCATCATCTGAACAACCCCCATCCTAAAAAGCCTCTCTCTCTCTCTCTCTCTCTCTCTCTCTCTCTCTCACATACACACACACACACACACACACACACACACACACACACACACAATTAAAATTGATCTTCAATGTTTTGGCAGCCACAGGAGACTTCTGTCCCTCCAGCAGCATTTCCCTTAGAAGGCATTCCTTATCGGAGCAGGTCAGGATCAGCAATCTCTCAGATAAATAATTTATATGGGGAACTAATAAAATAATAAAGTTCTTCAGGGGCTGGTAACAAGCAGGCAGACCCAGGGCCTCCTGGGGATACTGGAGGAAAGCACACATCTACTACTTCTCTGCTTTAATTCCCACTCCCCTCTGTCCCCTCACCCATAGAATGGCATTTCCTGACTGTATTTTCTTGTATTTTAAACTTACTTAAAATTTCCCCCTACTCCAATGGCCAGTACATCTCTCTTCTTTTTGATGTAGCCTTTTTTGTCCCTCCAAACCTAATCTCTCTCTCCTTCAGATATCCATCGTACTTACATTTATGTGACTAGATCCCTGGTATAGTTGACCCTTGAACAACACAGGGTAAGGGGCCCAACACACTCCTCACTCATAGTGAAAAATCCACACGAAACTTTGGCTCCCCAAACCTTATAGCTTACTAGTGACCATAGCCTTACATATTATATAAAGTTAACACTCATTTTGTATATGTATTATATCCTATATTCTTACAGTAAGTAAGCTAGGAAAAAGAAAAGGTTATTAAGAAAATCATAATGGAGAGAAGATGCATTTGCAGTATTTATTGAAAAAGTCTGCGTAAAAGTGGACCTGTGCAGTTGAGACGCATGTTTTTCAAGGGTCAATTGTACCCATGTTTATGTGGCTATGTCCATAGTCCTCATGTTTAGGGGACATGTCTAATATCCCTTTGATAAAGCCATGTGATACCCCTTGCTTTACAACGGCTGTACTTAGTCTATAGGCTCTTTGACAGCTGGGACATGTTAAACAGTCTCGGAGTTCCAACAGTGTATGTACCACGTTGCTTCATATCTACCAGTTGCCTGCATTTCCTGTCTCCTCTCCAGGACTGGAATCCTCCGAAGGAATCATTGCTTCCATTGTGGGAGCCTAACAGGTGAGACAGAGTCTAGATCGATTGGATTTGAGTTGTAATTGGAAAGGAAAGGATTCTTTTGTCTTCGAGGAAAATTATGTAAAAAAAAAAAAACCCCACAAAATTTCATATGTAAACTAATATTGGTGGAAATTAATAAGTACAGGAAAACTACTGGTCATCACTGAATTAAAAAAAATTGTTCTTTCTAAAAAGAAAGTTGGCTTTTTGTTTGTTTTGTTTTCTTTTCTTTCCAGCTTGTCTTTGAGCCAAAGGAATGGCATCAACAAAGAATGGCCTTCAAGGCAGGAAGGAGATAATGGGGCCCAAGAGGAGCTCCCTTTCCGCTCAGGAGATGACTGGCTCCTGTGCTTGATGCCTGCAATGACTAGTGCGAATCCTTCCCTCTTACCTCGGGGTCCTCCTTACACACCAGGGATCTTCCACAGAATCCTCCCTTGTAAGTAGCATTTACAAACCGTTCTCTTTTACAGCCCTGAGCTGGCCTCCCTCCTATGTTTCCAATATGCTTTGCTTGTTCGGAAAGATCTCGAAGTCTTGGGTAGAAGCAGATTTTCTGATGCCTCAGGTCCTTTCATAGTCTCTCTCTGTAGCACTCTAGACTCACATCAGAAAACCACGCTGCACTTCCCCACCCACGGGGCTTGGTGTTCTTTTGGACACCAAGGGTTTATATTTCATATGTAAACTAATTGGTGCCTAGCAGCAGGAAAAAAACAAACAAAAAAACAAACACACACACACCCTAAAGTACCTGTTGAAGTGGAAAAAATGTAGAATCTTGAATTGTTTGGAAAAGAGGAAAGAAATAGTGTCTGACAAGGACTGGAATAAAACCTTAGGGTATTTTATAATTTCCACCCCTTCAGACATAAAGGAATGCAGGATTGTTTTCATTTGAGGAAATTACATTTTTGAACAGTGGAAATTGGTTCATTTATTTGATCTATTAACTACAAAGCAACAGACCAAATTTCTCACCATGTTTTCTAATATAGAGCGTAGAATGTGGTAAGATAATACCGTCTTTCACAATGTGAATCCAAGGAAGAGAAATATTTTACTGTTGAAGAGTTCTGCTGGGGGGGGGGTGGGTCATTCTTCAAGATTGACAAAGTGAGCCAAAAGCTGGGACCTCAGGATGAGTAATGGAGCAGGCTGGGAAGGATCATTTAAATCCAGTGAGCTGGTGGTCCATAGTTGACATCTTCTGTCTGGACAGACCTCTAATTCTTACTAATTATGGTAGTAAAGATTCTCAGTGACAAGTAGGCCAGGGCAAGAATATGTCCCAGTGGCCCCAACTCTGATCCTGATGTAGGTGTAGAGTACCATTTTCTCACCAGTAAACTGGCTTAGATACACTTCAGTTTGGGTTTTGTTCCTGAGAGTTGAGTTCTAAACCACAAGTGCTCTTTAACTCTCTCCCATAATTGCCAAAAGAGTCTCTCATACTTGCCATATTTTAGGATTGTAATTAGTAAGCCAGGAAATATTGTATCCTTCCTATACCAGGCATTAAACCATCATGGTGGATGCATACTAGTACAACCAAGAGTGAGACAAATATGGTCTCTTCTTTCGCTGTATTAAAAAAGAAATAATATAAGGAACAATCCTATCTTATATCAAGTAATATTAAACCAGTAAGGCTATGAGAGAGTGAACAACTGGGAAGCAGCTTCTCTGAGCAGGATGGTCATGGATGGATTATCTCAGAAGCTGGCATCTAAGCTGAAGCCTAATGGATAACAACAGTCAGTCAGGCACAGGGCAGACTTCTTGATAGGCAGCACTGCTCAGCCTCCCACACCCCTCACCATTGGTCAACACAGGTGTGTCTATACAGGTGGGGGAGGGGGAACTGTCTTTTCTTCCAGAAGAGCTTCCAGGGTGAGAGCCCAGGAGAATCCTAGCTGGAATATTATGATCAAAAGTGAATGGTGACTTGAAAGGGTTTGGGGGTGTAGAGGGTCCTTGAGGAGAAAGAAAATCTTCAATATACTAAAACAACACCCACAGAAATGACCACATGGAATGTGGGAATGCACAGACCAGTCACAATAGCTTAGCCAAGGATTTCTAGATATCCAGATGCACATCTCACTCAGTCCTCACTCTGTGTATTGAACACAAGTATTTTCCCATTCTATATGTGTGTCTATAACTGTGAAAAGTCAATGCCACAAGAAGGGGCAGTGATAACATATGAGTTAAAGGTCGTGGACTGGGGCATGTACCATCAATTCAAGAGGGACATCACTGAGCTCCAGTACACTCAGGAATACAGTCTAGTGTTGTCATGTGTAACCATTTTTTAAAATAAGCAAAATATCTGGAGTTTCATGTGAAATTTACTCATTTTCAAAATTAATGACTAATTAAGAACAAACAAACACTTCCTGGTCTAAAAAATACCCCTTTGTAGACTATGGGAGTGACCTGTTGCAGTCTAGCTCAGGACTAAAAGCAACATGAAAGTGAGAACAGGGCCCTTTGATCTCTTCAGCCTCATCTGGTGCCTGGTACCTAGTTGTCTCTAACATGCATGGTGAAGAGATACATGTGAACCCCATTCTCCAACCACTGTGATGCTTGGTTCATTCAAACATGCCTAGTCTTCTCTTTTCCGAAATCTCATACAACATCAGCTTAATAGAAGAGGGTCAGTGTAATTAACTTGTGTTTCCTTTTTTTGGAGGAAGAAATTCCAGTGCCTGATTTCTCTCAAACTTAATCACATACACAAACACTTCCAGGTCTTTCTGAGTCAGACTGAGCTTTCTAACGCATTCCAGGCTTTCATCTCAAGCAGCCATCGTAAAGTAGTAATTTTTCCTCCAATCTGGCATCTCAAAGACTTGTGGGTGTTGTTTTTTTTGTTTTTTGTTTTTAAACAAATGTGTACTTAATTAACCCTCGTTAATTAGAATTTAAATTTGTTTTCCAAATTTATAGTAACGTAAAGCCGTTCTCTTTCCCTCATTGGAAGATTCAGTAGAAAGTCCTGCATTACCATTAAAAACAGAATATTCTCCAAGCATGCCTCTCATGAAGACTACACAATTGTTCAAAGGGGAAAATCAGGAAAAATTGTCTCTATCAAGTGGCACAAAGCTATTTAGATAGAATTGCTTTGTCAAGCCAGCTTTGAACTAACTTATTCTTTTGTGAAATTTCTTTTTTTGCTTTGAACAGGTTTTTTTTTTTTTTCCTTTGCCCTTTCCCCTCTCCCTGAATCATATAAAAAAAATCAATGTTTTCTGGAAAAACAGAGATGAGAGCCTTTGGAGAACTCCACCTCCTGTTTGCTGTAAAAGCATTAATAAATGTCAGGAGCCAAGTTGGGTACCAGGGGAAACTGGACGACCTCATGAATATATTTTTTAAAGAGCTTAAAATGTCCATCTTGTAAATTATTCGTCCCTTAAAGAGTCTAAGAGCTATTGATCCCTTTGACTGCTGCAAAAAGCCATTTAAAAGCACCAAAAGTTCTAAGTGTCAATGTATAGAAAGAGCAATGCCTGTCCAAAGTGGCGTCTAAATGTCCCCGTTCTCAATGTGGGGAAATGCTCCACAGTATAGGGTTACTTTTGATAGGGGAGCTGGTATCATTGAATCTATTATAGAAAAATAAAAGGAAATTTGTGCTGCTTTCACTTAAAATGGTATTATGGCACAGCCCTGTTAAAATGCATCTGCTGATAAAAATTGATTTTTATATTTATTGGCCACTATAGCAGGGCTACCCTCTCTCTAATCATTCAAATGAGTACTCATCTGACACCCTTAGCCCTTGTCCTCGATCTGCAAGCATTGGATGATAGGTTTGGTGTTTGAGAACAGCATCTAGCATGAGAAGTGACACAGATAAGAAGCTATGGATATGGATTTAGGTGACATGAGATATTAGGTGATATGTTATTATTTCTGCCAGAGATCTAGGTGATGCCAGATCAACCTTTTCACCTGTTTGCTGTGGTTTTCCCACTGGTGAAATGTCTTTCCATGTTTCATAGACACTGTAGGAGGGTGACTAATGCATGTGCTCTGAGATTAGTAGCGTATTTTGTCAAAGTGAGGCAAGTTGTAGGTTGGTCTAAACCTACAATTACCAGGAAAAAGAAAGAGTACTTCTAACCTTTAGGAAGTTCAAGGTGCTTTGAAGGTATTGGTTCTGGCTTTGTTGCCGCTACGCGAGATCCTTCAGAAGTCCTGCATCAGCTCTCAGGCCAAGGAACAGAGGGCCTTTCTGAACAGGGATACATACGAGGTCTGTGTTGTTGAATGCCCGGGACCATGAGGAATCAGAGCTATCTCATTCCATGTGGTGGTAGTGCAGAAGATCTGCTCTTTAATTCCAATTCTACTGCTAACTAGCTCTCTAGACTTGGCTGAGCCATTGACTTCATGGAGGTCCTGGTTTATCTATCTGTGACATGGGGATGATAATAAAATAAAATTGTGAGGATGAAATAAACTACGTGAAAGCATTCTGTGGGCTATAAACAGAAAAATTCCATTTACAAGAGAGGTTAGTCACCAACAAGTATTTTGTCTTTGGGAAGAGTTTCCAACTGCTTTCATCTGGATATCATTCATGTGCTCCATAATCCATCATTGATCTTGGCTCCAGCTTCTATTCTAAATTTTCCTCACGAACCCCCACTTCTACTACATCTCCTCCAACCCCAACCTGAGGATAGAAATTACCTTGTGACTTTCTTTTCAGCAGGTGGAAATCATTAGTTCTCACTAGCGTCCACTTTACCCAATTAGAGGTGCCACCCAATTCCTGCAAACATTAGCAAAAACAGACCCAGAATTCATTACCTTCCATCCTAAATACATGAATGTGCTCCATGTTTAAAAAAAGGGCCTGAATTAGTATCCAGGTGGCTTTACCCTGTACCCTTGTGCCAGCCTCGCTGTCATCCATAGATTCTTTTTCAGAGATTGTTACTCTCTGTCCTTGTATTTGCTGCACTTTGACAGGTTTGAGCAGGAGCTGCAGATCCATGTGAAATCTCACAGGTGATATCGTCAGGCTGGGCAAAGGCCATTCAGATTCACCAATGTCCAGTGCCTTAAGAGGGCAATGCCTGGTAAGGGATTCTAGTTTTCTATGACACTCATGGACACACCAGCCTAAGCTGGCTCTGTTCATTGTGATCAAGGTGGAGAAAACAGTCCACTCAATGCTGCTCAGGTCCTGGCTTCTGCTAGGCAAGAATCAAGTCATGACATCTGTTTATTCTGTCCTAGCATTCTGGTGATGCAAACCTAATGTGCCATACCATGAATTATCATGTTCTGTTATTTATGAATTCATCAAAACCTTTGCACTCACACATTTCTCTTCTAGGCTGCAGTACTCCCACAGGGTAACAAATGCTGGGCTATGTTTCTCAACGGTGAGTTTGACTGTGTCATCTCCTTACTTAAAAACTCCAATGGTGGTGCCACTCAAAATCCCTTGCTATTGCTTCCAAAGGCTCCTCCCAACTGGACTGGAGATCACCTTGCAGGTGCCCCATCAGTCCCTCATACTTCCTGGAACAGATCATGTATTTCACATCCCTTTATGTTTTACACATGCTCTTTCTTTTATGTCTTGAAATGTTCTTTTCCACCTTGTCTGATGACATCATCTTACTCATTCTTTAAAGCTCAGATCAAATGTCACCTCAACTGTAAACTCCAGTGACCCTTTTCTCTTATTACCACACACTTGTAATAATGTAATCATGCCTCTTTTTTCTATAACTTCCTCTCTCTCTTCTGTTAAATTTCCCATCAAGGCCAGAGTCACATCCCATTTATCGGTGTATTCTGAGGGTCTGGTTGAGTGTTTGGCACATAGTAGGTGCTATGTAAGTCTTCAGAAAAAGAAACAAGAAAAATCAAATATTGGCAAACACTGTGTCTTTTACTGATTTCACTTTATTTATTTTTTTTAAGACTCAAGAGTTGTATCCTATTTCAACATATAGACAATGGCAACTTCATGTGATAATTTGTTCACTCTGTAGTCTTTTAAAGGATTCAAAACACATCTCTCAACTTTCTTTTCTTTCCAGATGGTTCAAATCTTTCTGATTCATTTTCATATATCGCATCCTGTGGATAATTTCTCTTGTTTTCTCTGGAGCTTTGCAGTGTTACTTCATCTTTTACAAAATGAGGACAGGTTAGGCAGCCTGAGCGGAATCCAGGATTACAAGAACGAAAGATTTATGGTTTGTGCAAGGGAGCAGCAATGTTTTTTGTCTTATTACAATATCTGCTTGCCCCTAAAGGCCAAAGGCTCTCTTCAGGGAATGGTTACAATGTCTCCTGAATCCCCTTATCAAATTCTAATGATCACTCAGAGACCAGTGTCCTTTGAGTGTAGATGGGTCATTTTTCCTCAAGTAATTGCCTTAGTCTTGTTCATATGGAAATGTACCTCCACCTCTTGACCTCCACTCGGTGTCTCCTGATGCTTTTTAGGAGTACATCACAGCAGTTTTATTTTTCCCATGTGAAAAAAAATCCGTGGTTGTCTGCAAACATGGAGATTTCACTAGATATTCCCTCTTCTGCTTCATTAGCTAAACTTGTAAATTAGAGTAATCAAGAAACTAATATCTTGGTGATCCTACTATTCACACTTCATCACAAAATGCTTGTTTATTTTGATCCTTTTATTCCTGAATCTATGCTAATTCTTTAGTTATGAAGAAAAAAATCACTTTAATTCTGTGATGTTTTTACGGGGAAGTATCATTTAGTGTATAATTTAGTCAAAAGATTTTTGAAATAGAAATAATTGCATCTCTTAATTCTATTTTACCAAGTTCAGTTTATTCTTTCCGAAACAAGGCTAGAATCAAATAGCTGGGCTAAGCTGCAGGAAGAGTTGATCTAGCTGCCAGTGCTGGTCAGAAGTATATCCATCGGTAGAGACCAGAAAAAAGAAGAGTGTGAGGAAAAGGCAAAGTGGCAAGGCCTAGAGTTTGCAGAGAACAGAGAAGGGGAGTGAGGTTGTGCTGAGGGAAACAAATGCCTGTGGGGCCAAGGCTGGAAATGAGCAAACAGCCAAAGGACAGAAAACAGACACAGGTATGGTGGGGAGAACGCTCCTTAATAGTAGACTCAGGCGGCGGTGGTGCTAAGTTCCTTAATAGCGGTAATTTTTAAGAGTTGGGACCTCATTTTTAAGGGTTCGCATCCTCCGTAAGTGCATGAATCTTTACGGCTGACTTCTGAAAGTAGAGATTTCCTAATTATGGTTTCTTTCCTGCTGATGCCATGTTGCTGTATTTTAAATTTGCTTTATTCACCGGTCAATGATTCCATCTTTTATTATCCAGCCAATAGATACTTACTAGATAACTATAAGCTTTAGGTTCCTAAAGAAAATGATGAAATGGAAAGAATAGAGTTCCCCTTACCCTTAAGGATATCCAATTTAGCAGAGAGAATAATACAAATAACCACAAAAGTTGAACACAAGATAGACTAGAATATATGCAATAAGAAAGGCAAAAACAAAATGTTCTGTACGCTGGTGTCTTTACTTAGAAAGCGCTTCCTGCCATTACCATTCATCCTAGATTTTTCTGGACAGTCTCCATTCCATGTAATTGTATTTCTTTTTTTGATGAAGTGAATTTAATATTTAGACCTTGCCACTTGTTAGACAACATGTTGTGAGCCTGACCTTTGGTTTGGACAATGTGGTCACTATGACTAGTCAGAGGCCAGTGCATGTTTACCTGAAATGACAGGTGTACCAGCTACTTACAGTGGGCATCCCTGCTCACTGAGTAAGAAAAGTTCCTTCTAATTGGTTGGAGTCCATGCCATGAAAATTGTTAGCAATTTTGAATATTACTCTAGGTACAGGGCATACGTGGAAATATATAATAGATTGGGTTCAGAAAAGTAGAAACGTACACACTAGGTGAGGCAATAGGGGCTTTGAGGGCACTGCAGTACCATCAGTGTTTTTATACGCCTTTGTCTACGTGAAATGGTCTGCAAACTCAGAAAATTCTTTTATCAATTTAGCTATTTTTTTTTTGGCAATAATGTTTATTCAGTTGTTCAACAAATACTCGTACCTATCCATGTGGGGACTATTTACCAAAATCCATTTCTTATTTCTAGGCATAGTTATACATTTCTCCATGTCCTTTTCAATTAGGTGTGACCATGTGACTAGACTCTAATATGATAGGAATGGAGAAGGCCCCTTAGTGATCTTGAAAACTACGTGTTTAATGAGGCAAAGTGGCCATCATCCTGGGTTGTGAATAACTGTGTTGGCCAGCATGCCCTTCACTCTCATCTCACCAATCTGCCACTTAGTGAGCAAAAATTCAACTTCTAGTCTATTAAACAATTAAGTATTTAGATCTATTTATTTGTGTCGCCTACCAAAAGCAACTAATATGAGCTAGGTTATCATGTGTTATTGATTTTAAGGAAAAAAAATACCTCAGTGGTTTTGAACTACAAATGTCCATTTCTTACTTATTCCATTTGTCTATTGGAGGTTGTCAGAAGGATCTTCCCCCATACTATTCTTACTTGGTCACCCTTTCCTGGGTCAATCCTAATGGAGCAACCATAGTCTGGATCATTGCTAGTCACTCTGTCAGAGGGAATAGTGTTCTGGGAGTCTTTTATCAGCCAATAAACAGATAGCAAATTCATACACATCACTCCCATCCAGAACTCATTGGTCATGCTTGGTCACATGGCCCCAGTCAAAGCCAGAAAGTGCAATGCTACCATGTGCCTGGAAGATGGACAGCCAAAATAATTCAGAATTTATCATTAAAGGTTACCATATTGACCTAACTGCTCCAAAACAGCCTATCGTGTGCTAGACATTATGAGAGATGTTGGCATTTAAAAATAATTATGTCATGATCCCAATTTTATAATTTCACAATGCATTTTATTCCAAAGTTGTGGATGGATACCATCTGCATTTCATGACTTCCTATGATATTTTTGAAACAGATAGTACATGTATTGTTGATTAACTCATTCATTCATTTATTCCATGAATAATACTTGTTAAGTATCTGTGTACTACATATACCTGTCCTGGGAGTTATGGAGAATATAACAATGTAATTGACATCGATCCTGCCCTCAAAGAATTCAGAGGGTAAGAAATTGTTTGTTCTCATACCTCCATGCTATCTCCAGTAAATATCTCCCTGGACATTTTCTCAATCAAACTAAGGCAGCGATTTTATTTTAGTACTTGGCTAGTATCATGTGGGAGCTTAGTGTTAAGTTGAAAGAATGGCAACAACACTGCCCGAGGCTCAGGGAGAGATTGGTGGCAATCCTCCCGCCATTTGGATTTTGGACCTAGGGCTCATCTGGAGGTCATGGGAACCACAGTGTGCACATTACTGGGCTGCCACCTATACACCCAAGACACTAAAGGCAGGGACACGGACTGAAAACAATGTACTCTGCTCTGACTCATGCTTCTTCAGGTATCCAGGCCCTATATTTATAGAGACTTCTTTCACCTTGCAAGTCTCTTTGAAAGGTAATGGAGTAGTGGTTTTCATACTGTGTTCTGCTGTGCCCAAGGACTAAGAGGAAGGTACTTCATGGAGGGGAGGCATAACCAGGCCTTCTGTCTTAACCAGAGCAGCTTTGCTTTTGACTGTTGAATGTATTGGAATCCTGTGTATGATACTATTATTAGAAAGGTTTAAGTTCTTTAAAAGGATTAAATGATCAAAGGAGTTGCTATTTCAAAACATTACCAGAAGCCCAGGAGAATGAACAAACCCACCTCCCTAACAAATCACAGACCATGAAATCTGCAAGCAGCTCAGAGTCAGCCAGCTTCTTTGGAGAGAGCAGCTTTGGTGTGTGGTTCATGATGTCATTTGAAAATGCACAAGATCTCATTGTTTTTTGGTGTTTTTTTTGGTATTACTTTTTCCCCATTTTTTTATTAAGGTATTATATGTATACATATCTTACCATTGCCTCCCCCTACCCCACTCCCATACATGCCCTCACCCTACAGAGTTTTGCGTCCATTGGTTATGCTTATATGCATGCATACAAGTCCTTTGGTTGATCTCTTATCTCCCCCACCTCTCCCTAACCTTCCCACTGTAATATGACAGTCTGTTAGATGCTTTACTGTCTCTGTATCTATTTTTTTTTTGTTCATCAGTTTATAATGTTCTTTACTATCCATAAATGAGTGAGATCATGTGGAATTTTTCTTTCATTGACTGGCTTATTTAAGTGAAAGATCTCATTGAATAGATCCTGTCTTCTCTGTGCCTTGAGTTCCCCAAAGGAAACACTTAGCCCCAGGCCTTACACACAGTAGAGGATCAAAGAGTATCTACTGGATGAACAAAGAAATTAATCAGGATTAGCTTCCCAGGGAGTGGGGAGGAAAAACAAAGCTCAGAGAGGCCTAAGTGTTGGCCCAAGGTCACAGAGTAAAAAGGAAGGCAAAGTTATGAGAACAATTGTGGATTACATGGGATTATGCCATATATTGACTCCCCACTAACACTAAAACTGTCCAAACTCAACCTCTCACTTCCTACCATTTGTTTATCTCCATCCCAATGACTTAACACAGAGACAGTTTAAGTTCCATCTCAAATGACCAGTGGCCTGGTCTGTCTGCTATTTCTGTTAGCGTGCAATGTGAACAAAACCTGTCACTTTTGTCCTCCATGGTGGAAAATGTTTTTCCCTTCCCTTGCACCGCCACAAGGGCAGGGCATGGTTAGTGGGGAGACTGCCCAGCAGTGGCATTTGGGGCGGTGCTGAGCAGGGACAGGGGACGCAGTTTCAGAAGGACATGCTGCGCTAGGGTTTGGTTATTCCAGTTTCTCCTTCCTTTGTGTCTTTCTTGTTTTTGCCTTACCGATGATGTTATTTATGGAATGCCAGTATGTTTCTTTTTTTAATTAAAGGGAGGGAAAAATCCACACTTGTATAACAAGAGTGATGACTCAACAGGACTGCTCAGTGCCAAATGACTTCCTGTAATTGCCTCTGTAACAGTGCTACTTACAGAAGCAGGGTGTTGGGCACACGGTGAGACTGTACGTCAGGATGCCACCTGCCCAAGTGACTCACTCCCAACACAGCCCAGGTTGTCTCACATGCCCATAGTCATGAACTTGTCTGGCCTGCTGACCTCACACTGACCAAGTCTTGCTGGTCTGAGCACAGAGAAGGAAATAACTTAGCCGAGATAATGGGATTTTTGATAAAATCTTCTTTCAGGTAATCTAGACCAGTGTTTCCCAACCTTCTCTCATGATGAGAATCACCTGGTGGAGTTGTTAAAACACAGATTCCTGAATCCCAACTAAGAAGTGCTAAACTAGAATTTTTGAGAACATATAGGTAAAATTGCATACCTAACTTAGTGCTCTGTATATAAAATCTGTCTTAGAGCACTAGTTAAGTATACAATTTTACCTATATGTTCCCAAAAATTCTAGTTTAGCACTTCTTAGTTGGGATTCAGGAATCTGTGTTTTAACAACTCCACCAGGTGATTCTCATCATGAGAGAAGGTTGGGAAACACTGATCTAGACATTAGGTTTTTCTAGCACTGTAACACAGCAGAGGATCATTAGCTTTAATAATGTAAATTACCTTGATACTTACCTGTGTTAACTCCTTCCTATTGTAGGAAAAAGAACTGAAATCAATTTGGCAACATTTATTGACCATCTACTCGATGTAAATCAGCCTTTTTAGATCAAATGACATTTTTAAAGACCCACAACTTATTGGTGACAGAATGAAAACCTAAAGGACCCCATTCCCTTGCAGTATTTTATTCCAAAATTCCAATCTAAAGTTTGGTTTGTTATGATAACTTCTAGATTGGTATGTGAGTGTGTGTGTGTGTGTGTGTGTGTGTGTGTGTGTGTGTTTCTTTTAATTGTGTGCATGTGGCCAGGAGAGTACATAGCGATCCTGGCTGATAACAGGGAACATTGAAGGCAGCATGTCAGAGTTAGAAATACACACCTTTTGGATTCAAACAGACCTGGATATGAATCTTAAACCTTCAGCTCACTATATGCCCATGGTTCAGTTTCATAATAATTTTGAAATGATTATACAAATATATAGTAAAATGTTTAATGTTTACCTTAAAATATATGCAATATTTATATATTTAAAATATATTTTTATTCATTTCAGAGAGGAAGGAAGAGGGAGAGAGAGATAGAAATATCAATGATGAGAGAGAATCATTGATTGGCTGCCTCCTGCAGGCCCCCTACTGGTGATCGAGCCTGCAACCTAGGCATGTGCTCTAACCCAGAATTGAACCCTGAACTCCTAGTTCATAGTTCGATGCTCAACCACTGAGCCACACCAGCTGGGCCAGAATTAATATATTAACAATCGCTTTTATTTTCTGATAATGTTTTGACATCTTGAGTTCTCAGGACCCTAGAGGGATTGCCCCTCCCAGGGGCAGCTAATTCCTAACACCTTTCAGATGCAAACCAACCAATCTAGAGCCACACCTGCCATTTCCTTTACTGAGTTCTCGCTTCTGGGCCACCAATCCCCTGTTCTAATTGCTCTAGGGCCGTGGTCAGCAAACTGTGGCTCACAAGCCACATGCGGCTCTTTGGCCCCTTGAGTGTGGCTCTTCCACAAAATACCAAGGCCTGGGCAAGTCTATTTTGAAGAAGTGGCATTAGAAGAAGTTTAAGTTTAAAAAATTTGGCTCTCCAAATAAATTTCAATCGTTGTACTGTTGATATTTGGGTCTGTTGACTAATGAGTTTGCCGACCACTGCCCTAGCTGGTTTGGCTCAGTGGATAGAGCATTGGCCTGTGTGGAGAGCAGCTACAGTGTTTGGACAGGCTCAAGCCTTGGACTAATGAGAGGGCGCAGTCCTCCCATAGCCACATGCAAGTCCCAGCTTGGAGGGCAGAGGCTTCCCAGCACAGTGATAGCCAGAGCCTATAGTTGTAAGCTTGAACCTATGGTCCGAACATGTGGCCCCATGTGCCTGAGTGTTGTGGGCTTGGTAGAGTTCAGGTGCATGTAATTGAGTAGACTTGAAACCAAGGAGAATGTTGTAAACATCTTGACCACACCCTTACCTTGCCTCTTGGAATCTGGCTATAAAATAGACAGGGCTTGTAGTCTGTGGCGCTGTCACTAGCTCTCCATCAGAGAGGCTCTCTATCAGAGAGGGCAGCTTCCCACCCACACCCAGCTTTTATTCTCTTGTCTGTCTTTTCTCAATCCTTCACCGCCCTCTCTTCACCGAACCTGGCTGAGCTAGCGAGGCACATAAGGCGCCCTGGGGCTGAGTATGCCATCGTGGGCCGGCTGGCCATAGGCCTGCAGACTGAAGGGTCCCAGGTTCAATTCCATATGCCCAGGTTGTGGACTCGATCCCCAGTAGGGGCCACACAGGTGGCAGCCAATCAAGGATTCTCTCTCATCATTGATGTCTCTCTCTTTCTCTTCCTATCCTTTCCCCTCTGAAATCAATTTAAAAAAATAATAAAAAACAAACAAAAAAGTGTGCTTGTCAAAGCACCCCACACATAAAGGTTCTTGATAAATTCTTTCCCATAACATCATGCATTCATGGTTTACTATATGTGAAGTCCCTGGGTGCACAAATATGAATATTACCTGGTTCCTCTCTCAAGGAACCTAGCTAAGTGTACAGAAAATAACGACCTATCGGAAGTGGGGGTGGGCCGTGGACATTTTTCTACGGCAGACGGGGATGTGGGAAGATTGCAGAGGTGGTACATGATCCGATTTCCGGACACAGACATTGTGGAGCAAAGAAGGACTCAAATTCAAGGCTCTGCTGACCAGAGCCCTGATCTATTTCAGAGGCACCGAGGCTTCTTTGAGTGAGTGAGGTTTGGGAGCTGGTGGTGGACCAGAGCACTCCTGGTTGCCCCCTGAAACAGTCTCCACCCACCTCTTTCTGCTACTCGAGGGATATGTTCATGTGGTTCTTAAGACAAAATATTCATTTCTCTTTTTTTGGCCTCTGTCCTACATTCCATATTCATTTATTTTCAATAAACAGTTTCAGATTCCTTATATTTTTCCCCCCTAAAGCTTGCAAATAAATTTTTCTGTCTTGCCTTTCTCGCTACATTTACATAAAAGCCACACTGAAAAATTTATAGCAGTAATGGAGGTCTTGGGGAAAAACAAAATGCTTCGAGAAGAAATGTTGCCTTAACCCTTTACTGAGGAGTGGTGCCAGGTTTGCAGGCCCATGGGGTGGGCCGGTGCACGGAGAAAAACACACTGAAGACACTCACTTTAGCTGATAAATGCTAATAATGGAATCAATTTGGGCATCCTCATGACTTTATCAAATTGTTTAGGCCACAGAGGATACCACAGAAATAAAAGTAAAGTTAATTGCTAAATTTTGAAGCAGTCATGTACATCATATAAAAGGTTGCTATTTTGGAATACTAAACAGGTGAAGTGCAGCTTAGAGCAAGGAACAACTTCATGCAAAGGCTGAATAGCAATATTTTATAAGGATTACAATTTGACCGCTTTGAAATATCGTACATGTAACATAAAAGACAAAATCATTCTTCCTCTCATCAGCGGGAAATTAATGAGCATCTATTATGTGTGGGTTCCTCAAAATACAGAGAATTCAGTGCATTCCTTGTCCCCAAGGAGTAGGTAGCCTAGTGTTCATTAATAGAAAATTGGTACTAATAAGCCTAAGAGTTAAGTTAGTAAAAGTAGGTTTCTATTTTATAATGTAGCATAAACATGAAAATACTTGAACACATAATAATTAATTTCTGAGTGCCTGGAAGCAAAAGAACCTTTAATTTGTGATATGTTCAGTTAATAAAGGTTTCTAATTTTAAATTGAATCCCCCTTGTGAGTTCAACCCAGAACATTCAGAGAGAGAGAGGCATGGTTCAAGACTTTGTAATCACTCCGATCACACCCACTCTGCCCGCCATGATGGGATGGCCAACAAGCCCACATTATGAAAACTGGGCTCAATTCGGCTTTGCTGACAGCCCTGACATTGGTACTGTCCAGGCCTTGAGGCAACACAAGCAATCTTTGACAGCTGGTTGCTTAAACATTCCTTTCTTTGAGTGAGTGGGACACAGAGACGTAAAGATTTTAGAAACCCTGCATGAGATAATGGCTTTTAAGCCCTAGGCCAAAAATAATCACATCTAACTTATTAAAACATGGCAACATTTACAGCTTTCCAGCCCCAGTGGCTGGTCTTCCATCTAACTCTCTCCCATCCAACCCCCAAACCTTTGACTCTGTTCTGTATAAACTGATGAATGATCTGAGCTAACTAGAGATTAAAGAAGCTACTCCCCACAGGGTGATGCTGTGTATGCACTGAATGCTGTTTAGATGCACTCTGATTTTACCTGGAGGCCAATGCTGGGGGCATAGCTTCTCAACTTCAGGTTGTATTAAGGGGAGGCCAGGTGTGTAGCTATTGAGGCAGCAACTATTTAAGGGCCATTAACGCACTCCTGGAAATGTGACCAGTGGGTGGGTACATGGTATTTAGCAGAACACCTTTCTGGGACAGTGTCATATGTGGTTGGAGGGAAGTTGACTAAGACGTTTGGAATGAGTGTGGGCAAGCACCACAGACAGTGGACACTCAACTTCCAGGAAGAATGGACTCATTCAACAGGGATTTTTCTTTTGTTTGCTAGGTCAAATTGTAGAACCAGAGCTGAGTTGCCCTAGATAACAGAAGAGAGGTTGAATGATGCTATCGTTGGTTCTACTCCTCCACACTCCCCAGTACAGTATTCATATTCTCCTCTATGTAAATGCTGACAGATATTTTAAAATATTAGTCCCCCTGGTTCAATCTCTCCTTGACCATAAGTTGAATACTCAGGACAAGTTATTATTTCAGTGTTCTCAAATCATGTGATTTGGCCTTAATAATAATAGTAATAATAATAGTAGTAGTAATGACAATTATTTACTGATTTTCTCTTTTGTTTCATATACGAAATTTGGAGCAAGAATTCTGGATTCAAAATGCATGACTTTAAACCCAAATCTCTGACATTCATTGGCTGTATTCTTGGTCAACTCACTTAACCTCTATGTACCTCGGTTTTCTCATTTGCAAAGTAGAGATAATAATGGTACAGTACATTATAAGGTTGATGTCAAGACTAATTGAGGAGCATATGTAGAGTGTTTACAATATTCCTAGCATGCAGTATGACTAGATTATTTTATTTGTTATTATGATTTTATATATTCCTCAAAATAATTCTGTAAGGGAATTATCCTTTCCACTACATGGTTAAGAAACCAAAGCTCATGGCAGTTAAACAGTTGGTTCAATTGCTAATCAGTTCCAGAGGCAATATTTGAACCCAGCTCTGGGTGATACAGAAGCATCTCTAACAGGATGTCTTCTGTCACTGTTGTGTAGTCCTCAAATGGCAGCTCTGTGCTTTTACTGTCCACACTCAAAAGACAGCTCCATATCTTTTAGCTGTGTGACTTTGAGTGAGTTACTTCCCCTCTCTGTGCTTTAGTTATCTCAACTATAAAATGAGAAAAATAGTAGTTCCTATCTCAGAGGGTTAAATAGTGAATAGACAGTGCCTCTCAGATACTAAGTGCTCAGTATAATCTTGTTATTTTTACCATCATCACCAAAGCCATTTTTTAATTGGCAGATTTCCTGCCTAGGGTACTATTATAACTCCTGTGCCTTTTGTTTACTCTGAATCCCTTAAATAAACACATTCACGTTAGTACACTCCTGTTGAGAGCATGTACAATCTGGTTGCTTAAACATTCCTTTCTTTGAGTGAGTGGGACACAGAGACGTAAAGATTTTAGAAACTCTGTATGAGATAATGGCTTTTAAGCCCTAGGCCAAAAATAATCACATCTAACTTATTAAAACATGGCAACATTTACAGCTTGGGTTGAATGTCCTCTGCCACCTCAGCTTTCTCCCTCTCAGCATGTGCTCAGACTTCCACTATACACATTGGGACCACTCCTCCTCCTGTCCAGTTTGACAATCCACACTGAGCTTGATTTCTTGGTGTGATGGACTAAATTTTGTCCCCTATCTTAAATACATACATTGAAGCTCTAACCCTTAGTACCACTTAATGTGATTGTATATGGAGACATTCCCTTTAAGTTAAAATGAGGCCATGATGGTGGGGCCCTAATCCAATATGACTGGTGCCCTTTTAAGAAGAGGGAGAGATACCAGAGATGCTCATACACAGAGGCATGACCAGAGGAGGACAAAGCAGCAAGAGGGCAGCCACCTGCAAGCCAAGGAGAGAAGCCTCAGAGGAAACCCACCTCAGTATCACCTTGACTTTCAACTTCCAACCTCCAGGATTGTGAGAAAGTATATTCTATTAAGCTATGCAATATGTGGTGCTTCATTCTGACAGCCCTAGAAAATGAATAAATTTGTTGTCGCATACTTTCTCCAGCATCCCTGTGACCTCATGTGTCCCAATTTAGCCATTCTCTCGCTCCATCTCAGCCTCATTGAGTCCACATTTAGATGTGCAACATAAGTGTGCCCAGAGATTCCTCCTTCACCAGCTCACATCAGACCCTTCCCTTACTTGTTCCCGGTACCCACAACATAAGGCCTTCTTCATTCTTCCCAGCTCCCCTAGGGGCAAGGACTTGGGTGTTGGGCATCATTTTCTGATTCTCCCTTCCATAACTGTTTAATATAGAAATTCTTTTCTGGTTCATCTAGTTTTCTGCTTTATCTAAATGACCTTTAGCCTTGGTCGCTGTCTCCACCTTTAGTGTCTGCCATGGATTTTGAGCAATCCTGGTTGCTGTTAGTTTTTTTTTCCCCTGAGGCACATGTCTGCTTCTCATTGGCCTCCACCCTGCTTTGCAAGGACCTACACTCAGCCTCTTTCCTTACCTCATCTGCCTGCTCCCTTTGCATCTGAGCCATCTGACTCATCTGTCCATTCCCTCTGCACTTGGCTTTCTCTGCCCCATCTGCCTCCCTCCCTCTGCACCTGAGCCATTCCCTGCCTCACCTCCACATCCCCCTTGCACACATTGCTTTCATATCACATTTTTTTTTAAAAAATCACTGTCCCTTTGCATGTGCAATCTTATTTCTCAGGAATGCAGTGTTATTTCTCAGTGCTATTTCTCTTGACCTTGTCTATCTGAATACTACAATTTGTCCTTGAAAATTATCATCTGGGTTCATGTTCCATGGGAAATCTTCTCATTTTGGGTAGGTGGTCCTCTCCTCCGTCTCCACCATAGCTCTGATACTGTCATGCTTGTTTTCTGGCAAGCCTATCTCCTCTAGGCAGCGGTGAGCTTCTCGAAGCCAAGATAATGTCTTTTTTGTACTTTTGGCCTCTGGCATAGTGTAGTATTAAGTACTACAAGAAGAACCTTTGAATGGCCCTTAAGCCAAGAACTATCATCTTCCTGAAGTCTTGATGCTGAATTCTTTGAATCTGACCCTCTTTACCAGATAATGGGCCCCAATTGGACTTTAGAGCACTACTTGAAGTTGCCATCTCTGGGATCCTCTTAAAAACAATCTCATCTCTGCCACTGTGGTCCATTGTTCTTATGCCCATCTTGGCACAATCCAAACAGGCTCCCAAATATACTCTCCTTGGTGGAGGCTCTCAGGATATGCTGAAGTGGGTCTTTGATGCATTTGACAAATCAATACCTTTAGGAAATAAAACTCACCTATCTGCACTTGGCTAGCAATTAATGCCTTCACTGTGCTCTTCTAGACTCAAAACGGGTCTCACTTTTATTGTTATTACTAACAATAACATAGTACTTTATAGTTTAAAAAGTGCTTTCATATATGGCATGTCAGCTAAATCTCACATTAACCCTGGTAAGTAGGTACTAATTAGAATATTAATTTATTTTCTTTCTCTTCTTTTCTATTCCCCCCTTCTCTCTCTCTCTCTCTCTCTCTCTCTCTCTCTCTCTCTCTCTCTCTCTCTCTCTCTCCCCCCTCTCTCTCTCTTCCCCCCCTCCCTCTCCACTCCTAGAAAAGTACCACAGTGAAAACCATGGTATCAAAATTAAAGGGATTTAGGTTCTGATCTCATCTCACCTCTCTCAATTACTTGCTATATATCTTTGGGAAAATCAGTTAACCTCCTTGGGCCTCAGGATCTGAGGGTTCTTAAGGAGCAGGATATTGTGGCCATATCAAATTGAAACTGCCATTTGGCTCTATTATTTAAACTTTAGAGATATTTCATCTTGCTATAAAATTAAAATGGAAAAGAAATAATGCTAATGAAAATGAGAAAAATACGAATAATTAAATTGTGCTATATAGGACATTGATCAAGGAATTAAATTGGCTTAATGGACTTCACTGGAAAAATACTTTCTCCACAAAAAAATTTATTGATGCTAGCATAATTGTGATTAAAATATTTGTATTTTAAATGTAGTTGGGGCCAAAATGAGGTTGAAATGGTGAGGCCAAGCGGCTCGGTCCCTGATGACCATAATAATAACTGTAATAACTCTTATTGAGCACGATTTCAAGTGCTTTGCATACAAGATCATTTAATCATCAAAGTGCAGGGGGAAGGGCTGCTGTATGGCCCCATTTTTACAGAAATGGAATAAAGCATGGCACATATTGAATGGTAAATACATACATCACCATGACCACCACCATCATCATCATCATCTCAGTACCTCCATGCTGACATCTTATGGATTCTCCACACAATGAGAATAAAATCCAAACTCTTTGCCAAAACCCATATGTCCTGCCTCCATCTGTTCCCTAGACTTTTTTTGCCATTGTTTTTCTCACTGTCCCCCATGCCCAACCACACTTATTTATTGCAGCTCCTACAAAACAAGCATATTTCTTCCTTATGTCCTTTCTAGTCCTACTTAGGAACTGCTCTTTCCCAAGTAGGTACAGGGTTCCCTTCCTCTTCCATTCAAGTGACATCCACCCAGAGAGTTTCCTGCAACCCTGTTTCAAGTAACCACCCCCACCTTTTAAATTTTTAGTTATTTTTGGTTTGTCTTCTCTACTAGAATAGAATTGCCATATGGGCAGGAATTATCTCAATTTCATTCATTGTTTTCTCTCTAGTGTCTAGGACATGATATATGCTCTCTAAATAATATTTGACTAAAGGAAGAGATAAGTGAATGTGATGTCTTTCTATATAAACATGTTTCCAATTGGTTCCTATTTCTAACTTGTCTAGGGGTCCCAAGCAAGAGGTTTCTGAGGGGCATGTACCAGAAAGGAAGTCTGCCTGAACATCAGTGCACTGCCCACACTTTCTGCTCTCCATGAAGTGGGTCTTCACCCAAATCTTGCCCAGACAACAGTCAGTCTCCTTCCCCTTTCTCTTTAGCTTCAACCTGGGAATGACATAGCTTAGTGTGTATTGATGAGACATAGTCACTCTGTGAAAGTCCTTTTTTGGATGGGGCCATTTTGTTCTAGTTACTTAATGGATCACAGGAATGATTTTATGTTTGGATTAGGGGGATAATTTCTGGGGTCTGCAGAGCATACACCTCTGGAAGAAAGATTGGGATAGGAAAGGGCTGCCTTCCTGAGAGTCCTGTCTGTGGCATCAGTCCATGTGCTGGCTCTCTGCTGCCTTTCAGATTGTCGATCTCATTTCTATCGACAGAGGTTGCATGTCTTATAGATTCAGTATGTTCAGTCTCCCAGGTGGAAATTGATCTCAACTGAATGACCAGGAAGTTGGATTTACATTGCTGGCAAGAATACCCACCTTTTCTCTTTAGATCTTCAGATTAAAAAAAAAAAAGAAAAAAAAAAGGAGATAATGAGCAAAATATGTCCATGTTCTGAAAGGAACATAAAGGCAAGTGAGAAGGAAAAAACAAAGAAAAAATTGAAACCAGACTAAGATTGTTTATTCTTCTGAGCAAGATAGATAGCAGAATTATTTTTTAAATGGTGGCAGCCTTGAGTTAGAGGGGAAAAGGCATGGTGGAAGTGGAAATGAGCTAAGAGAGCTTTACTGGAAATTTTTGAAACATTTATTTGTGCAAGTGAAATCCTAAAGGGGGCAGATGCTCAACACAGGAGCATGAGAATGGAGAAAAGGAATATAACGAAGTTCCCCTAAAATCAGCATTAGAAACAGAGCCCAGGCTCAGAATGCAATTTTGGCTTTAATTCCAGTCCCCATCTTTACACAGGTCCCCTCTGACCCGACCCAGAAGGCGTACTTTAAAAGTGACCTGGTGCCAGCTTGATTGTCTCCACATCTATTGGAACCACTCCCAGGGTCTCGTGCATCCCGTTGGTATTTTTGTTTTCCCAACCAGCCACTGGGTGGGGCAATGTGCAGCGTAACTGAAATCCAAGTGCAGAGTAGCTGAAATCAAGGGAAAAGAAGAAAGTCTTAAGGTGATCCAGGAGGCAAGAGTGGTTTGAGGGAGTGATGCCAGAGTACACTAACGGGTTTCAGAAAAGGAGGAGGTTAGACAGGGATGAAAAGCAAGGGAAGGGGCCTTCAAGAATAACAGGTGGCAGGAAGCAAAGACTTGAGCAGGACAGGTATCAGAGGTCCAGCCTAATTGACTAGGTACAATCCTGCAGACCTAGATTTCTTTTGATCTTTTGCAGGTTTGAAAAATAAGCAATTTGAATAAATTTAATCACCTTTTAAACAGAGTTTCTTTTCAGAGAGTTTAAAGGCATCATGAATATCTTCTATTCAAGATGCAGTTTGTTTTTTAAAAGCTGATCCAGCAGGGGACCCCTATCTCAACATAGAAAAATATTATTTATGTTATATGTCGCTCCCTTTAAACTAAGCTATGAGTTTCTGTGGGGTAGCTACTGTACATTTCAGTGGCTTAAACATAAAAAACACTTTGCAAGCAATTATTTATTATTTTTAACTCAGATCTGCCTGATTTTTTGTTTTGTTTTGTTTCTTTGTCTTATTGTGTTTTACTAGTCCATACTGCCAAATAAATATCTAATGTCTGCAGTCAGGGTTATGTTTGTTGAGATACGATGTCTAGGACACATCCTGACATCAGAGACAATAATCCCTGTTTGTCCTCATTTTATATTTTATACATATTTACATGTTGGCCTTAAAAGAAGAAAAATAACAAATCATAGCATTCAATGTGTGTTCTGAGTGGTTGTGAGTGCTCTGTCTACACTGAGGCTTATATTGGACATGTCAACTATGTTTTCTGCCTCCTTGGTGTGAAAGAAGCTCTTGGGTTTTATTTAGATCAAGTTCCTTCCTCTTACCCCATGCATAGTATCTGGGCCACAGGTAGAATCTGACCTCAGGGCAACTCATATCCAGGATATTCAAAGTCCTCTAGCATTTCTTGGCCAAGAGACAGTTGGTGGGCCAATGAGATTCACTTTTTCCAGAATCCAAATTGAGAAATACTCTGGGATCCAACAGAGTTTGGGTCACAGGGGTCAATTGGAACCTAGACTGGGAGGAAACAGAAACAATACATATGGAGAAGCAAGGAAGCAAGATAAAGAATTTCATTAAAAATGAGCTAGTCAGTAGGAGAAAAACAGAGCAAATGCAGCTACTCTGCAAGTGTGAGAGGAATTAAAATTAAAGTAGATAGTGTTAGATCAGTGTTTCCCAAACTTCTCTCATGATGAGAATCACCTGGTGGAGTTGTTAAAACACAGGTTCCTGAATCCCAACTAAGAAGTGCTAAACTAGAATTTTTGGGAACATATAGGTAAAATTGTATACTTAACTAGTGCTCTAAGGCAGATTTTATATACAGAGCACTAAGTTAGGTATGCAATTTTACCTATATGTTCTCAAAAATTCTAGTTTAGCACTTCTTAGTTGGGATTCAGGAATCTGTGTTTTAACAACTCCACCAGGTGATTCTCATCATGAGAGAAGTTTGGGAAACACTGTGTTAGATGGACAAACAGAGCTGAGGAAAAAACAAGATCCTTTAAGAAATAATTAGGCCACCAAATTATTTCTAATCTGAGGTCACAGCCCACCTCTAAACTACTTATTATCTGAGGTAATATACATTTTTATTGTTTAAATTGATTTGAGTTATTGGGTTTTGATTATTTACACCTAAAATCATCATAATAGGCACAAATACAAGTACAATATATTCAAAACTATAACAATGTCACTTCCCTCCACCCTTTCTGGTAAACTGTTCTAGTGGAAGATAAAAAGGTAGACTTCTGTCTAGGACATTAGGGAAAGTATGTGACACCAGGCACACCAATATCTATATATACCGGTATAAAATGCCAAGCAACCATCCAGCCAATAGGTATGATGCGCACTAACCATCAGGGGCAGATGCTCAACACAGGAATTGCTGAGCTGCAGTGACTTGGCAGCAGCGGTTCTTGTGTGACACACCCCAGAACCAGGGAGATGGAGCCCAGTTCCTCATGGGGCCATGATCCCATCTTGGGCTGTGGGTTATGTTGTTTCAGGGGTACTGTTGGCCCAAATCTGGTTTACTGCTGAACTGCGGTGACCATAGATGCCCTTCAAGCCCAGCCATGGTGCTGCCCCATGTGTGGCCAGCCATGGAGGGACCGAGGGAGGTTTGCTCCAGGACATGTACAGCAGTCTCACCCAGTCCTCCACTCCTCACCCCCCTGTCAGCCACTTTCTAATTAATTTCCTTTCAATGTGTATGAATCCGTGCACCCGGCCACTAGTGTAACTATAATTCATTATGTCACTGTAGTGGTTAACAGGTGTTATTATATTTATTAAGATATTATATGCTCAGCTGAGAGAATGTTTAACCAAGAGATGAATAGATTTATGGGGTAGCTTTCTTTGAGCTTCTTTGAAATATAGAAGGACTCTTCTACATAGTTCTAGGGTTTGGGGTTAGGATAAAACTGGCATTGAGTCAAGTTTCAGTGCATGAGAAAATTTTAAGTATCCTTTCAGGGCTGTCCAAAAATGGTTGGGCTTCTGATAAGCTAGCCAGTAAATCCCTCATCACCGGAGATGTTTAGACAGAGATTGAATGGCCTCTCTGGGAATGTTAGAGAGGAGAGTTGTGTTGTAAAAAGGGGTTAAGAAGTTGACAACTGAAGTCCACAACTCTAAGATTGGATGATTTGACTCCAGCTGTATTTACCACAAAACCCATGCAAAGGAACCACACTGAGTCGGGCTCCTAAAGATGCATTGCCATCAGACAGCTCACCTCCTTAACAACCCTCAGGTTTACTCTGTATTGTATATGTCAGAAACAATTATTTGTCTTGGGGAGAAAGTTGAAGTCACTGAATCCAATGAGATTTTTACATGTCCTTGCTCTTCCCTTATGCTCAGCATCCCTCATCTGTCCCAGGTGTGGCTGAAGGTTAGCACAAACCACACCACAAACATTAGAGAGTGTACCCAAAGCCTGGGCAAACCAGAGTCCACATAGTTCACCCCATGAGGCATGCCTGGAAGTCAGCCCAAGAGCCACAATTAAAATATCACAGGATGAGCTGTAGACCCCAGGAGGTAGAGCTGCTTTGTCTAATGACCTTTCTCTGAGCGTGATGGTAAATACAATAGGCTGGCCTCATAAATCATAGCTCCCAAAAACATCCACGGGGCAGACTTTGACACTGTTTGCATATTCAAATGTCACCCAGTTCACAAGAGGAAAGACAAAACACTTCTTTTCCCTCTCAAAAATGTCAGCATGGCTGGATTAGAAAAGATAATAAGGAAGTACTTCTAGACAATAATTACCCCTGGCACCTTTCTGCAGTGTACTTAATAATTTTTTTTTTAATTTTTAAAAATTATGTTTATTACAGTCATTAATCAGCGGCTCAGTGACAACTTCCTTGGGGGGAGGGGAGGGAAGTGCCTCAAAGGCCATCTCATTTCTGTAGGGCACCTTGTTGATTTCACATCACATATGCAAAACATACCCTATTCTTATTAGCAACAAAAATGCTCCTGGAAGTAGAATTAGCCTCAATTTCTTAAAGAGTCAGGAAACACTCACATTTTACAAGTGAGATAAAAAAGAATTCCTAATCCCAAATGCTAGATGTAAGGGAGAGGAGAGAAAATGTTTCAGACTTGCTCAGCTGTGGTTGTTAAACCAATCTCTTACTCTTAATTACATGCAAAAGGTTCCCAGTTCTAATTATGGACCTTGGGGAAATAGCCCATCTCCCCAAACCAATAACGCTTCATGTTCACTTCAGCTCTTTTGTGTTTCATATCCTACTGCTGGATTTCTGCTTCCCTGGATGATCTGTAAATTTGGCTTTTTCCACTTCATTTTTCACAGCGCTGCTCAGAGCAGGGGCTAGGAGACCTCACTTTCCCCAGTGATTCTTTTATAACATTTCTTGCTACTTGAGTGCAAAATCCTCTAACCTAAGACATCTACATCAGAGGCAAATTCTTCCCTGAAATTCTTTCCTTCACTGTGCTCCTACCTCTCCTTCTGCTGCTCACAGCTCTCCAGTCACCACATCAAGGGCTCGGGGAGTGAGTGATGTGAATGCGGCATCCTTGTGGGGACTCAGCTGTCACAGACACGGAGGTAGAGAGTGGTTCTAAAGGTCAGTGGGTCCCATCATCGGGCCCCACTGAGCATTCTGATGGTCAAGCAGAGCAGGAGGCAGCATGAGCTGGCTGGGCGCTTAGAAGCAGAGAATAACACGTAAGGGACATTAGAGAATGGCTACATCCAAACCTCTTATTTCTCAGATGAAGGTGCTGAGATCTAGAAAGGAAAGGAAAGGACTTTTCATTTCACAGTAGTAATCCATGACTAAGCCAGGATTGTACTTGGCTGAGACGATAGACATGGAGACTAATGATGTTAAGACTACTGCTTGGGAATTGTCCAGAGTAGACTCATCCCAGTTCCACAATCATGTCAAGTAGAACAATGGTGAACTGGCATGAGCTAGATGTTCACAAGTCTGGTCCTGGATCCTTCTCTCATTTCCCCTGTTAAAAATTATTTTAGGTTTCTTAGATCTCAATTTCTTCACCAGGGAAATGGGGATTATAATTCTCACTGTCTATGATGTTATTAAAGGGGGAAAGGGGAATGGGAGGGGATAAATGTGAAAGAGTTTTTGAAGAGTAAAAATATGAAATGAATTACTTTTTTTAAGTTTTGAAAATATGCCAGATCAGACCACCTCTACAATTTTATAGACTATGCTTTGATAAATTTCATCTTAAAATTTTCAGAAAAAAGTACTTTGAAAATATTCAAACAATGAAGAAATCTTGTGGTACGTGTATGTCTGTGTACTTTCTGAGAAGGAAGTCAGGTTGTAACAGAGTAATTTTTACATTTTGCACAGAATGGGTACTCAGCTCAATACAATTCAGTGCAATGAACGAATAATGCTTTTCTGGCCTGCTCTTTTTTTTTTTTCATCACACATGCAAACCCTATCCATTCCTTCAGCTTATGATTCCATATGATTTCAGCCCTCAGTGATTTTCCCTCTTCTTTGAATTAATGTCTACTGTGCTTAGTGTCTGTGCTCTTCATTCTCGAGGCAGGCTCTCCTTTATAGACAATGTCCTGTTGGATCTACTGCTTTCACGTGGCTTCACTTTTGCTTTTTGATGAGACCAACTTCCATAAGGGCAGGAACTATGTGTTATGATTCTCTTGTAGGATCTATAGCTCCTGGCACAGAGCTTATTTTTAAGCAGAAAATCAGTCGTGCTGCAATTCAAGGATTGTTGCTGACACCAGGGCCCTCTGTACGAAGTGCATGTATACATAATATAATCTATTGGCTATAAACTGGGTTAGAAGTTTGTTTTGCCAACTCTTAGATCGATGGGTAACAGTTCACTGCTAAAAGCTTTCTGTTCTTCCAAGAGATAGATAGAATGTCTCTGAAAACAGTAAAATCACATATTAAACAGTCAAAAAACAAACAAACAAAAAACAACAACAACAAAACTGAGCTCTGGCCAGTTTGCTCAGTGACTAGAGGGACAGTCTGTGGAACAAAGCAGGTCAAGGGCATATACCTCAGTTGCCAATTGGATCCCTGGTCCTGGTCAGGGCATGTGTGGGAAGCAAACAAACAGTTGATGTGTCGCTCTCACATTGATATTTTTTTTCCTCTCTCTACCTCCTCCTTCCTCCTTCCTCCCTTTAATTCTTCCTAAAAATCAATGGGTAAGAAGTATCTTTGGGTGAGGATTAAAAAAAAAAAATCTGAGTAGAAATCTATGGTTAGTTAGCAAGTGAGAAATAGTTGGATAGAAAACTAATAAATCTTCTGCTTAGAGACCAGGATAATTCTAGTTTTTTTCTAAAGTAGGTGGGAAAAGATCACTAAGAACTAAATATAGGCTATATATTCCTTGGATGGTTATGAGTTTTTAGTATGAAAATTTTTAACTTGGATTGGGAGTAGAGGCAGGAGTTGAGCCAATAAATATGTAACAAGTGACTAAAATCCCATAGGTCACAAAAGAAAAGGCTGGTAAATTTGACAACTAAAATTTTAAAAAAGCATCATAAAAAATAACATAACTTGGACAAAAACTCACAACATCTAACAATGACAAAGAGCTAATATCTCCAATAAATAGAGTTTTTAAAATGGAAAATGACCAAAAACTTGATACAGAAGTGTAAAAAAGACAGGAAAAAACAATTCACAAAAAAGGTCCTCAGATGATAAAAAAAAAATGTTCAAACTTCCTCATTATAAGTGCTATTCACATTAAAGCAACGCTAGATGCTGTTTCTCACCTGTCAGACTGGAAAAATTTTAATAATATATGACAACACATTCTGCTATTGCAGCTGTAGAAACACAGGCACTCTCGTTTCTTCCTAAGTAAAATTTGTCAATACAGTAATGTGCTGCTTAACGCCGGGGATACAGTCTGAGGAATGCTTTGTTGTGTGATTTTGTCATTGTGCATACATCAGCAGTATAGCCTACTATACACCTAGCTATTTGGTAGAGGCTAGAAACCTATACAGTATATTACTCTACTGAATTGTAACTCAGTGGAAAGTATTTGTGTATCTAAACATAGAAAAGGCACAGTAAAAATATGGTATAAAAGATAAAAAAGCGCTACAGCTGTATAGAACACTCCTGTGAATGGAGCTTGCTGTATCGCAAGTTGCTCTGGGTGAGCCAGTGAGTGAATGTGAAGGCCAGTGGTTGGCAAACTCACTAGTACAATAGTACTAGTACAATAGTACTAGTACAATATCAACAGTACAATAATTGAAATTTCTTTTGAGAGACAAATTTTTTTAAACTTAAACTTCTTCTAATGCCACTTCTTCAATATAGACTCGCCCAGGCTGTGGTATTTTGTGGAAGAGCCACACTCAAGGGGCCAAAGAGCCTCATGTGGCTCAAGAGCCTCAGTTTGCTGACCACCGGTAGGATATTATTGTAATAGCATTTAGCTTAAAACACAAACACATTGTTCTGCTGTACAAAACCGTTTTATGGCATTGTTCTATAAATTTTTTTTCTTTTAAATTTTTTTCTTTTACTTTTTAAACTTTTATGTTCAAAAGTAAGACACAAACACACATTAATCTAGACCTACCCAGGGTCAGGATTATCACTGTCACTGTCTTTTATCTTCATGAATTGCCCCAGTGGAAGGTCTTCAGGGGCAATAACGTGCATATGTATATACACATACATATAAACATATGTATGAATATGAATATATATATCTCAACCCATATATACATGTGCACACAAATACATGTGACTGTGTGTGTGTGTGTGTGTGTGTGTGTGTGTATATATCTATATATAGATATAGATATATACACACACACTGATAGATAGAGAAATATAGATGTGTGCATATGGGTGAGTATACATACATATTGTATATTTCCCACCTCTATTTGCTGAGAGGGTCTAGAAGCATCCACACTCCAAATACAATGAGCAAACCTAGTGACCAGATATTGGTTTCTAAACACCATTCTCTGAGAAATTGTTGATATTAGGTGTCTGGAGCAGGAAAAATAAAACAAAAACAAACAAACAAACAAGATGAGTTTAGAACATCTCTAGTGCCACAAAATAAGTGAATGCTCACAAAAGGATGGGGACGTTTTAAAAGGTCAGAGGAAATGAAATGTATCTCATACTACTAAAATTGGAAATATTTGAGCATAACAATAAGTAATGACAGTATTGGGTTTTAACTAACATATTAAATAAATATCCATGAATCATATTGATACAGTTATTTGAAAAAATAAGTAAATGAGAGAAAAGGCCAGCTTTTCTTAGAAAAAAAAAGTACAATGAATACATGTAGAAGGAAATAGGAAAGTAAAAGAAAAAAAACATAAAGCAAAACTTAAGTAATAATTGTTGCAAACAAGATCCACTGATGAATGCTAAAATAAATGGGATAATGTTTGAGAAATAAGATCTTTTCATAATCATAAGTATCTCCTACAGGTGTTAGTTAAAGTATAAGAAAAGTAACTTTAAAGAGGACAACTTAGGTAGAGGCCACCTTAACCAGGTGATCAAGATCAACATTACCAGTCACAAGGTCCATAGGCCTTGAGAAGGAATCAGCATTTCTTAGTTGTTTTGGTAACAACACTGGTGAAATTTGCATAAAGTTTGTAGTTTAGTTAACAGTATTGTACCAGGGTTGGCTTTATGAACTTGGTAATTTTACTTTAATTATACAAAATAGATATAGTTAACATGAAGTTATAATAGTTAACATGAGAAGAAGGTTAGGTGAGGGATGTAAGGGGGCTAGCTGCATTTTTGCATGTCTAAATTTAATCTAAATCAAAAGTTATAAATTATGTAATCAGTGTATCTTTAGACATTCAACCTACTCCAGTCTGGCCTTCTGTCTCATAACCACCAAATTAGCTCTTGCTCTGTCCTAATCCCATTTACTTGGCTTTCATAGTGAGATACAGCACTCAGGGTTTTCCTTCTCCCACCTGGTCTTTTCTTCTCTGTTTCTTTTACAAATTCATTTTTCTTAATTCAGATAGTAAATGGTTATTCCAAGGTCAGAATTCCTTAGCCTTTTTTCTTATGTCACTCGACACATCCTTCTTAAGCAATCTCCTGCATGCTCAAATATGTAAATCTCGAAGACTCTCAGTTTTATATTTCCATCCCTAGTTTCTTATTTGAGCACTAAATCTACCTATACCTGACATGTGGATTTTTCATGGATCCTCAAAGTTAGTATGTCAAAAAACAAGCTGCCACCTACTTCTCATAGTGGTTTAAAATATGTCCACAAATTATTTGACACACCTTAATTCCACCTGGAGTGTGGGTTGCACTTAGTGACCCACATAGAAACTTTCTGTTTTTGTTGTATTATACATCATAAGTACAACAAAAACAGAAAGGACTGTGTGTCTTCAGAAATAAATAAAGCTCTTCAGCTTCCTGCCCCCTCTCTTTCTTGAACCACTTATGCTGGGGAAGCCAGCTGCCACGCCCCTTGTGGAGAAGTCCAGATGGTAAGGAAGTGAAGACCAGCCAACAGCCACATGAGAAAGTTTAGAAGTAGATTCGCCAGCCCTGGTCAAGCCTTCAGATGAATGCAATTCTGACCACCATCTTGCTTGCAACACCCTGAGCGCAAACCACACAGCCACTCAGAATTTCTGCTTATCAGAAACTGAGATCACAAATGTCTATTATTTGAAGCTACTACATTTGGGACAATCCATTTCCCAATGATAAAATAGTTAACATAACCCCTCCTTGACTCCCCACCATAAACATGAAGGTCATATTCTTGGGCTTCCTCTTTTGTATTCACCATACATCTATTGCACAGTTAGAGAAAGAGGCATGACTCTTGACAACTAACTCTCTCTTAGTCATTTCCTTCTTTGAAACCCATTATTAAGTCCTACTGATTTAAGCTCATAAATACCTCTCTAATGTGTCCACTTCTCTCTCATCTCCATTGGCTCCTCACTTGTCCAAACTACCATCCTTTCTTGGTCAGATAGCCTGTCCTCACCTGACGCTGGCACCCCTCTGACTTACTCTTCCCATCGCTGTCAGGATGATCTTTTCAAAAGCACTCTCTAATAACCAGTTCTAAGCTGGGAGCACTGGTATGGATCCCCAGAGAGCCAGAACTCTCCCGGAGGCAAGAGCAACAAAGAAAACATACCGCTAGGACAGTGTCTTCCCCCCAAGCTGCTCATTGTCTCTGCTCTGAACAATTTCAAAGGCCACCATGTGGGATGGGAGAATGGCCTTTGATCAACTTGTTATTGCTGATTTGGAATTTTTTATTTTTTAATTTTCATACTTCACATCATTTTTAAATGCAATACATGCTCATGTTTTAAAAATTGGGAAAACATCAATTTTTCAAAGAGCATGAAAGAAAAATATCTTTAATCTACCATCCTGAAGTTTTTGGTTTATTTCTTTCAAACGTCCCCTCCATGCTTTTAAGCCTTATTAAGATCATTCTGTATACTAATGTAATTTCGATTCCGTTTTTGTGCTTAAGGTTATAAGATTCTTTCCATATCATTAAAAACTCTATGTAAATATCATTTTAATAGCTGCTTAACATTCTATGATATTAGAAACATCATTTTGAAACTTTTTTCTTCCAGCCTAATATTAAGCAAATTATTTTAGTTTTAAGGGGTAAGTGGTTGGGAGGGGGGGAGGGGAGGAGGTAGGGGTCTGTCTCCAGGACTTGATGGCACTTGGAGGAGGCTGTTTAAGTATTTAACAAAATTGCATTTCTCTTGCTAGCCGTGGCCTCAATCCAAAAAGCAGCAGCCAGTCTGCTTGGTGACTGCAGCACTTCCTAACAGTATTCACTCCTCGAGGCTTCTAAAGCTAATGCACTCTTGCTTTTCCAGTGGATAAGCCAATAATGAATGCCTCTAGGATGTCGCTCAGGTCAGGCACCCTAGAGAAGGGAAGAAGGGACAGGCTGCACTACCGTACGCACACTCACATGTGGCCCTCAAAAAAACCCCACATTTAGCTGCATATTTTTTTTTTACTTTACAATGCGCAGTGATTAGTAATCCATAATTTATGGCTCTAATTAATTCTTCCCTCTCTCTTGGAGAGAGACTCACCCAGGCGTGCCATTCTGACAAAGCTCAGATACACTGCTCCACTCAGCCCTGGATTTCCTTGCCGGGAACTCATTTTGCAAAACCCATTAAGCTGGCAAAGGATCCAGAGCTAGAGAGGAAGGCATTCCTCCCGTTGATCAGCATTATTTCACGGAGAAGTGGACTTACAGAAAACAAATCTGCCCGTGCCATTTACCCGAGGCCACTGCTCCTTAAGAGGACCCAGTCTGAACCTGAGAATAAACAAGGTGTAACAAACAGCAAGAGTAGATATTCTGGGCTCCTAAGGCATGAGACCAGTCCCTAGGAGGGGTAAGGGAAGGTATGAATACCAAATGGCTCTTCATAGCACATCTGCATATTATACACCTGCCCAGCTCATTACTTGGTGGTCGGTTACATGAGACCCCAACCACCACTCTTATTTGGAGCCTGCTAAGCACATCCAAGTGCTTCAACACAGGTCTTTCCATGATCTGGCTGTAGCCTGGGGGAACATAAGACTGAACATGGCTCAGTGATCAGAACCTGGGCTGAGGAGACTGCTAATATATAGTTTACCTTTAAAAAAAAAAAATATATATATATATATATATATATATATATATATATATATATATTGATTAATTGATTTCAGAGAGGAAGGGAGAGGGAGAGAGAGATAGAAACATCAATGATGAGAGAGAATCATTGATCAGCTACCTCACACACAACCCCCACTGAGGACTGAGCCCACAACCCAGGCATGTGCCTTTGATGCTTCAGTTCATAGGCCAATGCTCTATCCACTGAGCCACTCTGGCTAGGGCTGTAGTCTGCCTTTTTGTGTGAGTTTAAACACTACATTTAAATTTAGTTCACATTGATTGAGAACTTAGTACATGCCCAGGATAAATATTTATTTACTGCTCATGGTGAGGCACTGAGGGAGGTACCACTACTGTTAAGGAGAGCAGGCATTCAGCCAGCAGTCATTGCTTTGTTCCCTACTATCTCTCCACACCCTAGAACTTGCCTGGCGTATTGTAGACAATCAATACTTATTGAACAGGTGGATACCCACTTCCCACACGAGAAAATGAAGGCACAGAGCTGCTAAGTGGCAAAGTAAAATTCAGTCCTTGGAATTCTGGTCCCAGAGCTCACGTTGTTAAGCATCTCTTCGTGGTGTATCCTTGACCTCCACAGAAGTTGGTTTCTTTTCCTTCTTAGCAGAAGGGTAAGTGTATCAAATGTCCTCAAAATGTTGAGCTCTATGTGCAACTTGGAGACCAGGTGTTAATCCCCACTGGCGTAGAATCAGGGTCTGAGACAGGTGTAGCTGGTGACAGGTGTAGCTGGTGGCATTGCCACTGCTGTTTCAGAGAGACTCTCTTTCTCTCCACCCTGAGCCACCCCCAAATGTTCTGAGCTCCTTTCTGATGACAGGCTGTGTCAACCTTCACACACCTTCACCCGCAGGCCAAAGAAAATGACCCATCTCCAAAATGATAAGGATGGACGCCCTTTCTTGCCATCTCACCTTTGTCCCTTGGCCCTCTCAGGTTAGATTTAATTTTATTTCTCTCTGATCCACAGATTGATGAAAATCTCTCATCTTCTCCAAGCATGCCTGAGCCCCGGACCCTGTGGCCTGGGCGGCCCCCGTGAGAGCGTTGCCCGCAGCCACAGCTGAGAGGGGCGTTATTTACATATTTATTAGAAATTCTGTCCTGCTGGCAGGAGACTCCGGCTTCTGACTTTAATTCCGATAAGTAAACAACACTGTTGGCAAGGAAGAGGGGGGAAAACAAACCAGTGTAGTTTGCACAAGATAATACAGTAAAGCAGAAAAATATTCGTAATGCAAAACCATTTGCAGTGCAAAGCCAGAGAGAGAGAAAACTCCATCTCCGAAGCCTAGCTTAGGTTAATACTCCAGAAGAAATAATTACAAAGTAATTCAATTATGTTTGGTATCAGTTGCCTCACAGGCCAGTGGAATGACAATTAATCCCAGGCTGTCTTTCCCCCCCACCCCCCTCCTTTTTAATACTTTGTGGTTTGCTGAGAATTGCCCTCCAGCAGTTAACCACACTCCTGATTGTAGATCTTCCTCATTCATTGGGGCCTGATAACGCCCCACACCGGGGAGCCATTCTGCCAAGTTCAACCTTCTCTGACCCCACTCTCAAACTGTCTAAGCATTCTCACATTTTCTTTAGATGCCTTTCTGATTCCCCTTAATTATATTGTACGGTGAGAATTGCAACAGTGGGAGAGTTTAGCATCCTATGGCTTTATCCTAACATCCAAAATTGAGCCAGCATCATCATCCCAGTGACAACACAATGAATTAAATCCCTTTCAGCATTGCATGTCTAGCTATCTCCAGTGGGGAGGGGGTAAAAAGAGTGGGGACTCACATTTTAAAAACTTTAAAATGGACTGACTTTAATCCATAATAGCAGAGGAAGCAAAAGATATGGCTTAAACCCGGGCTGATGTTCTGACCTGAACTTACTCTGTGGATAAAATCACACAGAATCCTTTGCATTTCCGTAGCTGCTTTCAGTGAGGGATTGCATGGCGCTTTACACACAGTAACAAGCTCCATACCTTTCCTTTGATGTTGCTTCCCAGCCCTGGGAAGGGTTCCTGTATCAGAAAATGCCAACGATGCATGGAAAGGGACTGGCCCACGAAACCTCCCCAGCTGGCAGCTGGCAGCTTTCAACACTGATGATCAGGAAAATCATTGACTTCTAAGTTGCAAACGTACTTCTAAAAATAAAAAAAATAAAAAATTGCAGCAGAACCAGGATTGTGATTTTTCCTGAAGGGGAGCAAAGAACTTTTGCACTACCCTCCTAGGCTCTCTGACGGGGGCCCTGCAAATGAGATGGACAAAGGGCAGACTGACAAGAGAAAAACACACAGAAGTTTATAACAGGAGCAGCGTGCACACGTACAGGAGAAATCAAGCGATGAGGAACTCAAAGGGGTGGTTAGATCTCTTGGCCTGTATCACGCCTTAAAAAGAACAATCAGTTTGTGGAGAAGCAAGATAAAGGCACGGGGTTTAGGCCTTCCTGGGTGGCAAGCTGTGGAAAGGTAAGCACGTGGGGAAACTGAAAAATAAGGGTGTTTTAGTGAGGTTTGCTGTGTAACAGTGTTTGGTGCCATCTCTGGGCTGACATAAGAGTCCACAATAATCCTTTCCTTTCTGGTAAAGACTCTGTCCTGTGTCTGCTTTTTTTCTCAATCACTTTATCTCAAAACAGTCTTTATGTCCGAGTTGCATATTTCCGAGTGGCCAACTCTGAACTCCTTCAGGCCTTTAGTGATCCAGCTGACCGAAGGGCACATGAACCCAATCATTAGAGTAAAAATTATTTCTGTTAATAATCGTGCATATATTCCTTCACTGTGATACTTATGTTCATAAACACGCCCTTAACAAGGTGATATTGCCAAAATCTTGTTAATAAACCAGACAAGTGGGTTTATAGGATGAAAAGAATGTCACCGAAAGCTAACTAAGTCTCTGTCCAACAGTAATAGCTGCAGCGGATTCAGTGTCTATTATGGGGCAGGTGTTACACTAAAACCTTCATGTGCATTAATTAATATTCCCACTAACACCACATAGGTATTAATCCCATTTGCCAGATAGATAACTGAGGTTCAGAGAGTTTTAGGTGAGTTTCCCATGTTAACACAGCCTGTAAGTTGTAGGGCTGGGATTCTGAGTGAGGTAATATGGCCCCAGAATTCAGGTTGAGTGCTCTCAAACATGACAGTAAACATAAAATGTACATCTGGCAGCCTGTGAGTTCAGGAGAGAGGCGTGGGTTCTGATGGGAGTGGGGGTCAGAGGGGGTTCAGATGGAAAAAGGGATGGGAAGTCTTTCTTAATCTTAGATGAAGTGGATCTAGTTCTTTAAAAAAAGTATATTTTATTGATTTTTGACAGAGAGGAAGTGAGAGGGATAGAGAGGTAGAAACATCAATCAACTGCCTCCTGTACACCCCCCACTGGGAATGTGCCTGCAACCAAGGTATGTGACCTTGACCGGAATCACCGGAATTGAACCTGGGACCCCCCAGTTTACAGGGCGACGCTCTATCCACTGAGCCAAACAGGTGTCAGCTAGTTCTTGAAAGACATTCTTGCTAAACTATAGAGCTCCTTCACTTCCAACAGAAGACAGCTAGTGCCTTGCAGTCCTTGAGTTTGGGCAAACTGCACTGCTCTGGTTGGCATTCCTGGCCTGCCACTCTCTCGCTGTGGACCTTGACCTCTATGCACCTCCATCATCTGTAAAATGCAGTAAGATATTGTCTTAAAAGTCTGTGGTAAGCATGGAGATGATGCATGTAAATTTCTTAGCACAGCGGTTAGCACCCAGCATATTTTAGCTCATATAAAATGCTAGGAATGGCATTTCCCCATCTTGTGTAATTTTATTTTGCAATATTCATCACAGTTGTAATTTTGCCCTTATCTGGGTAATGGTTTATTACTCTGTCTGCCATGAGACAGAAATCGCATGAGAGAAGAAAGCAGCCTGGTTTTGCTCACCAGCACTCATTAGTGAATGCTTGTCTTCCAGTTACAGAAGTTTGCCTTTTCGATATGCTGTTGTAGGAGGAAAGGCTCACTTCTCCCTTTTAGGAGTCAGCTGGCAGAAAGGGTCTTTTAGGACCAGAGAGAGTGCTCTGAAATTTGATTAAGCCCACTTAAAGTCACCAGGAAAGAATGAAGCCCTAAAATCTGTACCCACCATGCCCCACATCATCCCAAGGGTCTCACTCCTCTAATTCTGGGGAACTCAAAAGACTAGTAGATGAACCTACCCTGGAGGCCTTGGTAAAAATAACTATGAATCATATTAGCTACAATATGCTGAATATTAAGCAATGGTCTAAGTGGGTGAGGTGCACCATCTCAATCCTTACCACACACTTTTGAGACTATATCTCTTAGCTGCATTTTACAGATGATGGAGGCACACAGACGTCCAAGTTCACAGCTAGAAAGAGGCAGACCAGGAGTCCAGTCTTGTGCAGTGCAGCTTAGTGTTCAGATCACACTCTTAAGTACTCCAAGGAGCTGGGTGTCTTTTGTTAGAAGTGAAGGAGCGTGCTGGTCCAGTGAGGATTTCTTCTGAGAACTAGGCCCACTCTATGTCTAAGATTAAGAAAGATTTCCCACTCTCTTTCTCACCTGAACCCCATCTCGCAGCAATTTTTTTCTTTGTGGCACCATAGGAATATCCTATAAGTTTATCTTATATTTTCCCTGCTCTAAACCTGGAATCAGTCAGTTCTTCCTGGAGCCCAATTCCTTGTATTAGAGAATGATAATCAGAAACCAAGATCTGGGATCTATAGTTTCTTATTTTTAAATGTTATGTTTACATTTACAATTTATTTAGAGTTAGTTTTTGAAGTATAGGCTCAGATTTCTTTTGAGGTGCATAGAGACATCCAGCTGTTCCAGTTCTATTTATTGAAGCAACTATGCTTTCTCCATTGAATTGCATTTGTACCTTTAAAAAAAATCAGTTGACTATTTTTATTCCTGTGGATCTATTTCCAGTCTCCCTTTATCTGTTCTATTGATTTACTAGTACCACACTGTGTAACTACTGTAACTTTACAGTGCATCTTGAAATAGAAAAAGTGAGTCTTCTGACATTGTTCCCCAATATTGTTTTGGTTATTCTAGTTCATCTGCCTTTCCATATAAATTTTAGATCACCTTGTCAATATCTACCAAAGAGCCTGTTGGGATTTTGTTTGGGATCTTGTTAAATCTATAGATTAAATAGAAATAATTGACATCTTAGCAGTAGGCAGTTGTAAACCTAGGTGTAACTTTAAATGTATTTTGGATTAAAAAAAAAAGAAGCCAAATCAGCATTTCATAGGTTTAGGAGACAAATACTAAACATAAGTTCTTAGATTCATATCTAAGTTTTCTTTGGTGTATGTTAAGCTGTATTTTTCTTTTAATATTTTGGATTCCACTTGTTAAGTTTGCATCCTGTGACCTTGCTTAACATTTTTATTAGTTCTAGAATAATGTTTGTAGACTTTTTGGGGGGGATTTTTTTTACATAATAGTCATGTTATTTGTAATCATAGATAGTCTTATTTCTTTTAATTTTTATGTCCAAGACTTTTATATATTTTTTCTTGCTTTACTGCACTGGTTAGGACTTCCAGTATGATGATGATGATGATGATGATGATGATGATAGAGAGGGAGAGAGAAACATCCTTACTTTGTTTTTTCGAATGGGGGAAGCAATTCAGCCTTTCATCACTAGGTAAAATATAGCTATAGCTTGTTAAATGGTCCATATACACTTTATTAGGTTAAGAAAGTTCTCATAATCAGGTGATGAAGGCCTGAGGTGGGTGGAAAAGGGGGTCATATGTAATACTTTCAACAATAAATATTTTTTAAAAAGGAAGTTCTCTTTATTTCTAGTTTGCTGACAGTTTTTAACCATAAATATTGAATTTTGTCAAATGTTTTTTTTTTGCATCTATTGATGATCATGGTTTCTCTTCTTTTCAAATGTTTCATTGATTTCTGGTCTTATTTTTATTATTTATATATTTGTCTGCTTGCCTTCTTTGTATAGCTTCTTAAGGTAAAAGCTTAGAATATTTATATGAGATCTTTATTCTTTTTGTTTAACCATTTTATGCTTATGTCATGTTATAACTATTATATGTGATTCATCTATATAATCACTATTTTAGTTATATCTCCCATATTTTGTGATGCTGTATGATTACATTTATTTACATCAAAGTATTTTTTACCTTTCTTTGAGACTTCCTCTTTGACCCACAGGCTATTTAGAATTTTATTGTTAATTTCCAAATATTTTGAGATTTTCTAAATAGCTTTCTGTTATTTACCTCTAGTTTAATTCTGTTTTGGTCTGAGATCACATTTTGTATGACTTCTATTAATTTCTATTTGTTGAGGTATATTTTGTAGCTGAATATGGTTTATTTTGATGAATGTTACATGTTCACGTAAAAAAAGTGTATTTTGTTGTTGGAAGGATTGTTCTATAAATGTCATTTAGGTCCAATAAGTTGCTAATGATGTGCTGGACTCCTATATTCTTTTTTTATTTATTTTAATTTTATTGATTTTTAACAGAGAGAAAGGGAGAGAGATAGAGAGCTAGAAATGTCAATGAGAGAGAAACTATCAACCAGCTGCCTCTTGCACACCCCCCACCGGGGATATGCCCACAACCAAGGTACATACCCTGACCAGAATCGAACCTGGAACCCTTCAGTCCACAGACAGACGCTCTACCACTGAGCCAAACCGGCTTCGGCAGGACTTCTATATTCTTACTGAGTTTGTCTCTAGATATATTTTCAATCAGTTATTGAAGGAGGAGAGATGAAGTCTTCAACTACAATTTTGTAACTGTCTATATTTCTTTCAGTTGTATGATCTTATTTCATGTATTTTTAAAAATATATTTTATTGAGTTTTTACAGAGAGGGAGAGGGATAGAAAGCTAGGAACATCAATGAGAGATAAACATCGATCAGCTGCCTCTTGTACACCCCTCCCACTGGGGATGTGCCTGCAACCAAGGTACATGCCCTTGACCAGAATTGAACCTGGGACCCTTCAGTCCACAGCCAAAGCTCTATCCACTGAACCAAACCAGTTTTGGCTTATTTCATGTATTTTGAAGCTTTGATGTTATGGGCATGCATGTTTAAAATTGTTATATCTTTTTGGAAAATTGATTCCATCCCTATTATGTAAATCTCTCTTTATCCCTGGTAATATTACTTTTCCTGAAGTTATTTTGTTTGATATTGAAATAGCTCTTTTAGGTTTATGATTGCATGGGCTATTTTCTCTTTTACTTTTAAATTATATTTGTACATTTATATTTATATTTAAGGTTAGTTTCCCAAGGAAAGTATATAGTTGGGGCTTTTAAAAAATTAATTCAACAATTTTTTAAAAAATTATTAATTCAGCCATTTATATTTACTATAATTATTGATATGGTTGAATTAAAATCTACCATATTGCAAGCTATTTTTTATTTCTTTCATCTGGTCTTTATTTTTATTTTTCTTTATCTGCCTTCTCTTGAATTAACTGCACATTTTATCCTATTTTATTTTTTCAGTTGACATTATTTAAATCATTTAAAAATAATTTAATGGTTACCATAGGGTTTAAAATATACAACTTTCATTACATAAACTTTTTTTTTTTGTAAAAGTAGCCCACACCTAAAACAGAAAGATAAAAAAAACACTGAGCTTTATTATAGGTTGAAATAACTCATATTTATTAAATGTCTATTACATTCAATATACCAGGTCTTATTTTAAGCACTTTACATGTGTTAATTTAGCATTGCTCTTGGCAACACTAAATAGTATATCCAATTGTTTTTCCTAACTTTATAGATAAAGAAGTTGAAGCACAATAGTTAAATAATTTTCCCACGGTCACAAGAATAGTTGGTCTCTAAAACTTAAGCTAAAAAGCATTATGCTATACTTCTATGGGCTACAGTAGGACAATGCAGCTTAGAATTTTGAGTTCCACACCCTCAACTGACAAAACTTCTTTTGTGATCACTTTTTCTCAAATATACTAAAAGAAGTTGACACTGTAGAGGGGGCCAAGGTTTGGAGGAAAAAAAAATGAGGCTTAGCTTACATTTCTATGTGCTGAAATTTGTAAATCAAATATTTTTAAGTCATTGGAATCATAAAATGGTTGCATTCTTAATCACTTAACTTTAAAACTGAGAGCTTACTTGGATATCATCCAATGTTCTCATTTTGCTGATAAGGGCGATGAAAACCCATGAAATTACATTTTTTGCCTAAAGTCATAGAGCTAATAATTAATTACAGAGTCAAAATCAGAGCCTCTTCCTTGCAGCTCTGTTGTTTCCCTCCTTTGTGCTTCTATACTATTCATGCTTACTTTTTTCCAGTTGAATCTTTTGGGATGACAATGGTCAAGAAAATCATACAGATTTCAAGTTTGTAAGTCGGTAACACATTATCAACATACTACATTGTGCATTCACTGACCAAAGTCAACTCTCTTTCTGCCCCCATTTATCCCCTGTTTGCCCTCTTCCACCTTTCCTTCCCTCTGGCAATCACCATACTGTTGTCTGTGTTATTTTTATTTATTTATTTTTGCATAAGCCCTTCACCTTTATCATCTAGACCCCAAAGCCCTCCCCTCTGACAACTGTCAGTCTTTTTTTCTATACCTATACTCTTATTTCTATTTTTTGTTATATTATTTTGTTCATTAGATTCCATATAAGTAAAATCACATGATATTTACCTTTCTATGACTGACTTATATCACTTAGCATACTGTTCTTTAGATCCATCCATACTATCACAAAAGGTAAGATTTCCTTCCTTTTTTATGGCCAAGTAGTAGTCCATTATGTAAATATACCACAGCTTTTTTATTTTTTCATCTACTGATGGGTACTTGAGCTGTTTGACTGTTGTAAATAATGCTGAAATGAACATAGGGGTGCATATATTCTTTCAAATTAGTGTGCCAGGTTTCTTTGGATAAATTCCCAGGAATCACTGGGCAAAGGACTTGAATAGAGACTTCTCCAAAGAGGACATACAGATGGCCAATAGACATGTGAAAAGATGCTCAACATCACTAATCTTCAGAGAGATGTAAATTTAAACCACAATGAGCCATCAGCTCGCACCTGTCAAAATGTCTACAATCAATAACTCAACAAAAAAGTGCTGGAGAGGATATAGAGGAAAGGGAACCCTTGTGTATTACTTTTAGTGTAGATACTTTTGGTGGGAATGCAGACTGGTCCAACTACTGTGGAACACAGCATGGGGTTTCCCCAAAAAATTAAAAATGGAAAGCCTTATGCTTACCTCTTCTTACTGAACTTCTTATCACAGAACACTGCGTCTATTTTTTGTTTTATGTATTTGCATCCCTATGAGTCCTTAAGCTGGTTGATGGCAGCTTTCATTCTTATTTGACATCAAGCATGGCACATTATAACCACATTTTTTAAAAGTTTGTTGAATGAAAATCCTATTCTGGTTCCAGTCAGGAACTCTGCTCTTACTGTCATTTTGTATCCCATGAAAGACAAGGTGCCATCTACAGTCGCCCAGCCTCCTGGAAGGTGATACACAATCTCAGGAAGAGACTTTTAACTCTGCCACAGAAATAGAGCTATTTTTGGATTAGCAGAAGCATATCAGGACTTAGTCGCATTCCCTCCTGAATCATCTATAGCTCTTTCTCTTATAGGGTGTAAATTAGGATGACTTTTATAGCCTGATTATATTCGAAGACTCCCAGAGGACCAGCATGGCACAGGAGTATCTTCATCATGTTGCTCCAACCAAATCTTTAGCCATGCATCACTGAATTCCTTGTTATTTTCAGAATGCTCCCTATTGATTTATTTTTTTCAATTTCATTGAGAAATAATTTAAAATACAAGTGTGTATGTTTGCATTGTACAATATGTAGATTTAATGCATATATATATGTATGCTGTAGAATAATTACAGTTAATTCTTTGTGTGTGTGGTGAGAATGCTTAAGATCTACTCTCAGCAACTTTTAAGTACACAATATTATATTATTAAATATATTCACCCTGCTATACAATAGATCCTTGGAATTACTCTTTCTGTAACTAAAGTTTATATCTTCTGACTTACATCTCCCATTCTCCCCTATCCCCAGCCCTTGGGAACCACTATTTTCTTCTGTTTGTATAAAATCAACATTTTAAAAAATATTTTTACATATAAATGATATTATATAGTATTTATCTTTATTCTTTTATTTCACTTAGCATAATGTGGTCCAGATTTATCCATTTTGTCTCACGTGGCAAGATTTTCTTCTTTATGGCTGAATTACATATATTTGTATGTGTATACATATATAAGATTTTATATAAGTATATATGTTCATATGTGTATATATATGAAAACTTTTCTTTTTTATGTTTTGAGTGATATTTAGATTGTTTCATATCTTGGCTAATAATGCCACAATGAACTTGGAAGTGCAGATAATCTATTTTGTATACTATTTTTATTTCCTTTGGTTATATACTCAAAAGTAGGATTGATGAATCATATGATAATTTAACTTGTAATATTTTAAAGAACTGACATACTGTTTTCTGCATTCCATAGAACTGCATTCTGATTGTTGCATTTTCAATTTATTGATTTTTTGTGTGGTGTACAGAAGCTATTTAGTTTGATATGGTCCCATTTGTTTATTTTTACTTTCATTGACTGTGTTTTAGTGTCTTATCTTAGAAGTCAAAGAGCTTGTCCTATGTTTACTTATAAGAGATTTATGGTTTCAGGTCTAACATTTAAATCTTAAATATAATTTGAGTTAATTTTTATGAGTGGTATAAGATAAGGTTCTAGTTTTATCTTTGTGTATGTGGATATAGTTTTCCCAATAGGATTTATTGAAGAAACTATTCTTTCAACATTGTATATTTTGGGCACAGTTGTAAAAAATTAGTTCACCATACATATTTGTATTTGTTTCTGGGATCTAGTATTTTGTTCTACTGGTCTATGTTTCTGTTTTTACACCATACAATACTGTTTTGATTACTATACTTTGTAATATAACTTGAAATCAGGAAATGTCGTACCTTCAGCTTTGCTCTTCTTTCTCAAGATTGCTTTGACTGTTTGGGTCTTTTATGGTTTTATGCAAAATTTAGGATAGATTTCTTTTTATTTTGTGACCAATGTCATTGCAATTTAATAGGGATTGCACTGAATCTATCCATCACATTTGCTAGTATGGGCATTTTCACAATATTAATTCTTCCAGTATAGGAATGCAGGCTTTTTATTTAAATAAATGTCTTCTTCAATTTCTTTCACCAACATCTTGTAGTTTTTAGTGTACAGATCTTTCATCTGCTTGGTTAATTTATTCCTAAGTATTTTATTATAAATACTTAGGAATAAATTAATGAGGTTGCTTTATAAATGAGGTTGCTTTCTTAATTCCTCTGTCAGATGATAGTTTATTATTAGTGCATAGAAATGAAACTAATTTTTGTATATTGATTTTGTAGTCTGGACCTTACTGAATTTATCAGTCTAACATATTTGAGGTGATATTTGGGGTTTCTCCATATAATATCATGTCATCTGCAAACAGACAATTTTCCTTATTTTCTAATTTTGATATTTGTTTTTCTTATCTAAAGGTGGTTAAGTTTTCCAGTACTATATTGAATAGAAATAGTAAAAGTGGGCATCCTTGTCTTATTTCCATTTTTTAGAGAAAAGGCTTTTAACTTTTCATAATTGGGTAATGTTGGCTGTGGACTTTTCACATATATGGTCTATGTTACATTGAGGTACATTCCTTCTATACCTAATTTTTTGAAAGTTTATTTTTTATCATGAAAGGGTGTTGAATTTTGTCAAATGCCTTTTTCTGCATGTTGTAATAATCAGATTGAAATGATCATATGCTTTATATAAAGAGCTAGCACTCCCCCTTCCTTGAAATGATGCAGGGACAACATGTATCTCTTCCCTGCCCCAGGTTCTGTCTCCATCTCTTCTTACCCGCACTCCCCCCAAATCCAGTTAGCAGGCCAATAGCTAGGGTTAGGTCAGAACATAACGGGGCCATAGGAGATTATAGTATATCTGAGCCTACTAGGGAGGGGAAAGAGACTAACAAAGGAGCTTCAGAATCTACCAGCATGTACCAGCAGGACCTAGAAAGGTACTTGGGACTGCACCCTGAAGCTGTTATGTTGAGAAAAAGGAACATAAATTTAGATGAAAGAGGCTTTGTCAATGTGGGAGTGCATTACAGGAATGCAGGCATTAACTTCCTGGCCAGGACCTCAGGAGTAGTTGTGAACAAGCAGGTGTGATGGCTCCTAAGAACAGAGAAAAAGGGATGCTCTACATTAAGTGAGGAATAGAAGCCAGAATGATCATGACAGGAGGTGGAAAAAAGCAATTAAAAGGCAAGGAGAATTGGACAAGTTAGAGTAGATATACAATAAAAGACCAAAAACTCATTAGATGGCTATATCTCAAGACGCCCAAGAGGATATATTATTTACAAGACAATAAGGAATGTACTGGTGGGAAAAGCACCAGCATCAGTAGGAAGTTCGATAGTGCTTCTCTTCTATAAGTCAGGCTGATGGTAGAAGAAGCCATTTCAGAAATAGGCTCCTTTAATTAATAATGAAAGGGATCCTAGTACACCTTGATTGCAAACAATAGAGGTTAGGTGGCAGTATTTTATACCCACAAGCGAGATAAGTTCAATTATTATATTAAAGGCAGGTTAGAAGACCAGCCAGGAATCTGACTTTGAGAAAGCTGTGGAGATGGTTAAAAGAATGTGGCTTTCCTTAGGGGCAAATATATATGGACTTCAACATGAGCACTAGTGTATCTGCAAAATAAAAAGAAATTGAAGGTGATGATCAGAAGGCTAAGGGAAATCATTCGGATAAAAAATTATAATCCTCTGTCCAATATCCAGTTTTCAGACACAGACCCCACTGACTAATGAGGAGACTATTTTGGTGAAGGGCTCTGCAAGGTAATGGCAAATACACATGGCAATGGCTTCTTCAGACCAATCTCAAAGGGACCTGATGCCATTTGTCAGGCAACTAGAGAAAGAGGACTATTCAAGCATTCTGAGGATTGTTGGATACAGAGTCCAAGATGATATTAATGCCAAAATGTCATCATGGTCCCTCTGTTAGAGTGGGGCATGCGATAGCCAAGATAAGCTCATAGTGAGTCACAGCATATATGAACCCAACCAGTAGTCATTTCCCTAGATCTCAATTTGCAATTATTAATAATTCAGGAATTAGTACAACACTTACGTTGGGTCCTTGGCATGAAGAATAAGAGTTTTCTAGTGGAAAAGGCCAACTGGAAGCCAATTGAACCACCTCATCCCCTCAACCATGTTACAAGATAGTTAATAGTCCAATATGAATGGGTGAAATGAATACCACCTTTAAATCCATTAAAAGATAGGGGAATGATGATTCTCATATCTCCATTTAATTCAGCAATCAGGACACCGAATTATAGACATATCCTCAAGTATTAGAGTGGATGACTACAAACACAGCCAGACATTAAACCTAATGGCAGATGTGGTGTTTTTATTAGAGTAGGTTAATGTGCCATCAGATATAGGGTCTACAGTCATTGATCTAGAAAACTAATTATTTTCCATCCTTAGGGGAAAAAATGGGGAGAGACCGGAAGAGTTTCATTTACTTAAAAAGAATAATGGGATACAATACAGGTTTTCTCTAGAACTGTTTTTGTTTTTGTTTTTTAACACTGGCTCTCAGTCAAAATATAGACTGAAGATATGTAGATTATATGAGCATACTCATAGAATCTAACTTTTCTTCATTATATTGGTTATATTAGGCTAATGGAGTCACATGAACAAAATTAGATGCTAGTGGAAGGATTTAAGAAGATGTGCTCCAGATGGTTGGAGATGAGCCCTTTGAAGGTTCAGGACCTGCCACAACAGTAAATTTGTAGGTGTCTTGTGTTTATGGCATGATGAGAATCACCCTTTCTACCTCAAGAAAGAACAAATTATTGAAACTCCTACTTCCAGCTTAAAGAAGATTGCAAAATGCCTGATATGTTTCTTTGGACTTTAGACTACATTCTGTACATGGGAAACTTATCTGGGAATACTAGTGTGGGCCATGCACCAGATGGTATGAAAGCTGTCAACTTTGAATGGGCTCTACTTTTGGCCAGTGTCTGGGCACTTAGATCAGCTCATGCCAAGAAACCAGCAGGTAATAAAATGAATCATCATCTTGGCAGGAGTAGATAAGGCTGCTGTTACATAATGAGAAGATGAATATACTTACTGACCAGATGATACATTTGGATATCTTTTAGTGCTCCTATAACAAAACTTGACAGCAAATAAATAAGTGTAATAACTTTGATTTAAGAATGTCATAGTAAGCAGGGAAGAAATTAGACCCCCACAGGAATAAAGATCTAGTTCACTTCACCAGGTACATCTCCAAGACCACAAGAAGTGCTAGCTGAGGATAAGAGGAATTAATTAATGGATAGTAGAGAAAGGAGATAATGAGGATAACTTATAGCCATGAGACAAGCTCCAAAGGTGGGGACTGTAGTTTATCACACTCATGGTTTTCCAAGTTTTCCCCAGGAATAGAAGCCCACAGGAATGCTAGAAGAGCTCTCCCAGAATCTACATTGGGGGGGGGGGGGAAGGATCTCACCAGCATAAGAGGTAGATTGTGATAAATATTGTGATGTTCTGCCCAGATCTCTCTTTAGTAATGAAGGACTTCCTCCCCAAACTTCTAGGAGTACTGTTAGAAGACAGCTCTCACCTGTTAGCCTGAACTAGGGAATTACAATACATCCACTGAAAAAGTGGCTTCACCCAAAAGCACACTTCTTTCCAGGGAAGGCTGTCAGGAATGAAGTCCTGGCTCCCTGGCCTTAACTGAGACAACTCTGAAGGACTGTCCCACCTCCAGACTCCTCGTGGGGTCCTTAGATCTTTCTTGAGTCTACCTCATAGTTCAGCATTTCCTTCTGCCCAATCCCATTTCCTTCCCTGCCCCTCTACAGTTTTTGGTTCCAAGAGTCCTTCATAACAAACATCATACATGTTAATTATCTGGGTGTCTGCTTCTCCAAGAACCCATGCTATACCAACATAGTATACTGAGAATGTAACTGAAACTATAACTATCATGAATTTATATATACAGGTGCCTCAAAAAATGTATACACACTTTGAAGGCAGTGTTTATTAAAATACACTTTTAAAATGTAATAGAATCCACAGCTATCTACAGTTGTTCAAGTGTGTATACATTTTTGGGGGGACATCCTGTATTGATATAAATTTATAAAATAAATGTGGATAGAATTACAAAAAGAAATCTAGAACTATATAATACTTGTTTAAAGATTTTAACACTTATTTTAGTAACTGATAGGTCAAGAGATCCATATTTGAACAATATTTGCTCATGTTAACATATGTGATATAATGTAATGTAAGATACATAACATTACAACATAACATAACATAGCTATATTCTTATGTCCAAAAAGTGGGGAACACATAAAATTTTAAAGCACACATATATTATTTTAAAAAGTTGATCATATATGAGTTTATAAAAGGTCACAAAACTTGTAAATAATACAATACAAAACAATTTATTTTACTACAGTACAATAAAATGAATGCAAATTGACTCTCCCAAACATTCATTGGAAAAGTGATCATCTATAGTAAAAGTAATTGAATCAGTGATAAAAAAAAAATTCTCCCTATAAAGTTTATTAAGCCCATACATTTTATGGCAATATTTTCCTAAAATTTGTAATTCATAATCCCTATCTTATATAATCTATTTCAGTGAATAGGTGAAGAGAACAAACTATCTATTGTTATATCAAAATTAGGTACAGAGTATAAGAAATTATATTTATTGTCCAATCTCACTATGGTAAATGAATAAAACATGATAATATACTAGCAAATCTGGAATTGAACTTAAGAGTACATCATGATAAAACAACTTATTCCAAGAATACAAAGATAAATTGACATTATAAATAAAATAGGTAAAAAATAAAATCTATATAATTCAACATATTAAGAGAAAATAGAAAAAAATAAGTATCTCAATAGAAGTAGAAAATATTTTGTAAAAGTCAATACCTAGTTGTAAATTAAGAGGAAAAATCTAATACATTAATAAAAGAAAGAAAATTGCTTAACATAATCCAGAGCAGCATTCATATTAAACTCAACACAAGAAACTAGTTACTAAGACCTTTTTTGTAAGTCAGGCCAGGAAGCTCTAGCTGATTAAAAAATGCAAAATAATGGATTTAATGGTATGATTATTGGAAAGAAAGAGATACAACTGTTATTTGTAGATGATATCATTGTTTGCAAAAAATACAAAAGAACCCACGTCAAACCACTTAGAATGAAAGTATTGGAGAAGGTTATTGGAAATCAGATCAACATACAAATATGATTATAATGTGTGATTTTATTTACCAGTAATTAGAAAATAGAAATGCTATTTTTTTTTAAAAAAGATTTCATTTACGATTGCATTCAAATATACCTGGTACCTAAGGAAAAGGAAATCTAACTAATATATAATGCTTTTATGGAAAAAATTATAAAACTCTACAAAGTCGAAAGTTATTTTGCTTATGCATATACAAGCTCACCGTCATGAATAAGTACTGTAAATTATTCCTCAAACTGACTATAAATGTAGTGTATTTTATATGAAAACCCCAAAGATTTTTTTCAAGACATTTGATTAAATTATTTTAAAATTTCCATGTAGGTAAATATTCAGGAATATGGAGGACAATTATAAGAAGAACTAAGAAAATTTGCTCTTCTGCATATCAAGACTTATTTTAATTATTTAATTGTATATAAATGATTAAAACAATGTGGTATTTTGCAGGGTTAAAAACAGATTTATTGGACAGACTTGAGAGCTTAGAAATAGACCTTGGCTTATAAGAAAATTTGATTTACTATAAAGGTGCCCTCATCCTGGCCAGTGTGGCTCATTTGGTTAAGCATCGTCTATGCACCAAAAGGTTGCTGGTTTGATTCCTGATCATGGCACATGCCTGAGTTGTGGGCTCAATCCCTCATGTGGGGCATGCAGGAAGCAGCCCATCGATGTTTCTTTCACATTAATGTTTCTCTCTCCTTCTCTCTTTCTCTTTCTCTAAAATCAATACAAACATTTTTTTAAAGGTGCCCTCAAAAATCAGAACTTATTGGAATAATTGGCTATCTGTATGGAGCGAAACCAGTTTTGCTCAGTGGATAGAGATCTGTCTGTGGACTGAAGGGTCCCAGATTTGATTCCTGTCAAGGGCATGTGCCTTGGTTGTGGGCACATCCCCAGTGTGAGGTGTGCAGGAGGCAACTGATTGATGTTTCTCTCTCATTGAGAGAGATATTCCTAACTCTCTCTTCCTCTCTGTAAAAAATCAATAAAATATATTTTTTTAAAAGGAAAGAATTAGAGCATTACCTCTACTATATAAAAACAAATTTTAGACAAATTAAGGGCCTAAATTTGTTAAAAATTATTTTAAAATAGATATAAGAGGACAACTTTATGATCCTGTGGGAAAAGTATTTAGATACTTGGGGGGAAAGCAGAAATTATAAAGAAAATTGATAAATTTACATTAAAAATTTAAAAACCTGCAAAATAAAAGCTAACAAATCCAAAAAACAAAGAATTTTGCAGCATGCATAATAGATAAAAAGTCTATCCAGAATATTTAAGGCGTACTTTCCCACCTGTAAGATCACTATATGCCAGGATCTGTAGCATACATTAACTTTCTTAATCACCATAATAATCCTATGATACACTATTATTATCTCAGTTTTATAGATGAAGAAACAGAGCCACCGAGAGATTAAGTAACACCCCCAAGTACACAACAACTATTAGTGACAATTCTGCAATTAAAACTCCTGCTGGCCGGCTCCAAAGCGCTTCCTGCTGACCACCATGTAAAATTGCCCTCCCAACCCCACCCCTCGCAAAAAATAAATAAATAAATAAATAAATAAATAAATAAATAAATAAATAAATAAAATAAAATTATGCAGCTGAATAACAAGCCAAAAATAGAAACAGTTTATTTATGGGAAAGGAGCTGAGTTGACAATAACAAAGTAATACTATGCAGTTGAAAAAATGAAGGTTCTCTTACCCTTTGAGAGAGCATGGAGGGAGCTGGAGAGTATTATGCTTAGCGAAATAAGCCAAATATCACATTTATTTCATTTATTTGTGGAATCTAATGAAATTGACCAACAAAATAAGTTCAGAGGCCTGGAGGCCTGGAGGCATGGAATAGCCTGACAGATCTCAGAGGGGAGGATGGGAGACAGGAAGAGATAAACCAAAGAACTTGTATGCATATACATATATGGATAGCCCATGGACACAGACAATAGTGTGGTGAAGGCCTGGGAGGGGATTTGGAGCTCGGTAGAGATGGGAAAAGAGAGGGTGAATATATATATATATATATATATATATATATATATATATATATATTCACACACACACACAACACACACACACACACACACACACACACACACACACACACATATATATATATATATATATTGCTCAACTTTACTAATTAGAGAAATGCAATTTAAAACCTGAATAATGTTTCTCACACAGATAAAATTGGTCAAATATTTGAAAGTCTGAGAATACCAAATGGTGACAAGATCTGACAAGACAGAAATTCATGTAGCCTGCTGGAGGGAGTTTCAATTGGCACAGGAACTTTGGATCATAAGTTGGCAACAGTGAGTAAAATTGGCACTGTAGGCAGCCAATGACCCAGCAATTCTACACCAAGGTACAGTCACATATAAACAAAATGTGGCAAGTTCAATGTGTTTTTATAAGTAAACAAGTGGAAGGAGTTTAAATTAAGGAGAAAATAAATTGCTGTTTATAAATATGATGTAATTTAGCAATTAAAATGAAGGGATTAAATGTTGATATATCAACTTAGATGAGTCCCTAAGATTGCAGTGCTGAGTGAAAGTACTATGGAGTATATGTAGATCTGTAAAGTATAATACATTTGTGTAAGTTTTTAGGACATAAAATAACTAGGCATTATTTATGGTACGTACATATACTGTAGTCAACGTGTAATGCATAAAGGGCAGATTTTGAACTAGCTTCACAACAGTGGCTGCTTCTGGAGGTTAAAGGGACCCCGAGGCATACCAAGGAGACTTAGTCATACCTTTAATGTTTTATTATATAAAAAATATATGATGTGCATTGAACATTTATTAATTCGCTTTATGGAACTTGGACTTTAGATTGATTACTCTCTTGTACTTTTTAATGTACTCTTAATATTAAAATAAGAAGAAAGAGAGCAAGAAATTTCATTATGACACAGCCCTTGTCTCAAAAAAGCTCATCTCCATTCATCCTGGTGCAGGGTTCTGTAAGTAAGCAGTGCCCCTTTAAGTAATCAAGACTAACAGGAAGAATGCTTGCTGCCTACTAAGTCTATGTGCTGTCCTCCTGGTTCTGTTTTTGCCTGCAGTTGGGAGATAAACTGAAGCAAGACTCAGTGATCATCTAAGCCTCTCCTAGAACAAATGCAGAAACTGAGACCTACCGTGGGAGAGAACTGGCCCGAGATCAGTCCATAGCGATAGAACTTAGACCAGAGCCTATCAGGACTGAGAAACAGACTGAAGGCACCCATTGAAGGCCAGAGGGACAAATTAGGTCCACAGACAGATTTTGTTTGATGCATATTTCCTTTAATTTTTTTTTTAAAAAAGAAATGTGAACATTATTGTAAACTGGGTGTATAGTTAGCCACAGCCCCTCTGACTCCCCATTTTCCTATGTAGGCACTTTATTCACTGAGGCTGCCTTCCTGGGCCCTTAATATACTTGCATTTGTGATCCTCTGCATGGAGTTTTTGACTTGATCACCCACGTGCAATCAGCCCTGACGTAGTAATTCCCTCTCCAGCTCCCCCTCAGCCCCCACCCCCAAACACACACACACACACACACACACACACACACACACTCACACACTCAAGAGTAATGAGCCTGTGCTCAGACACTTCAGCTGCAGGAAGCTTACCAACTCAGCACAGCCCGGCTTCAGTTGGACAGCTCTGGCTGGTAGAAAGTTCTGCCTTTTCAGGAGTCAAAATATGCTTACTTGGGACATTCCACTCATTCATTATTCCTAGCCCAGTTCTCCAAAGAGTCGTGAAAGTGATCTAACTGCTGTTTTTCGATATTTGAAAGTAGCTTTCACTGTTAAGCTAAATCGTTTCTTCTTCAAGATAAACACGGTTGGGGGTGGAGGGTGGGAAGATTAAAAAAAGATAGATGCTGTCAATTCTCCCAACGCTTCTAGAATTGCTTGTTTTTCCTACTCATTGCTTTCTTGGTTGGCCTCTGGAGCTGCCCCCAGAATGTGTTCCAGCTGCTAACTCCTGGGGGGTGAGGGAGAAAGTGGTCCTGGTGACCAGTCAGCATGCCTCACCCACCTCTAATACTACCGGCTATTTACAGCTAGAAGAGTGGCATGGCTGCCCTCCTATGGATTCTGCAGCCATTGCCCACTTTCCACATCTTCCCTTAGCCTTTCTTTTGCCTTCACCCTTTTCCACAGTCACCCATTGCTTTCACTCCAACAACAAGAAAATAATTAGTTTCCTAAACAAATGGTGCTATTTGATATCACTATGTCATTCCCTAACCTGTTCCCTAAACATAGCATGCAATGTTTCATTAATGATTTCTCATAGAGACTCCTATTTATTCTTCAAAACCCAGGCTTTAATGCCACTGTCTTTATGAAGCTTTGCTGCACCTTCCTGTAACCCTTTCCTTTTCCTTTCTCAACTCCAATCTAGGTTCATCATTCCCTCCTGTATGCTGCCTCCCCACATTATACACAACTCTATTCTTGCACATCTCTCACTGATTAGAATTATTTGTTTGTATTTTCATCTACCTCTTTCATATTATAATATCTTGTAGGTATGGTGCCTTATTCATTTTTAACTGCAACACTAAGGGCAGGGACAGGCACATAATAGATGCTCAATAAATACTTGAATGCAATCTGAAACCACTGGATCTATCGTACAAATATAGTTTGTCTCGGGGACAGCTTGAGTTTTATCCATTTTCCAATTAAAATTGAGTTGCTTGAGAAAAGGAACCATGCTTTATTTTATTTGAGCTCTCCCAGCACCAAGCCCAATCCCCATCAGTCAATTGGGTGATTGTTAAAATGAATAAAGATGATTCAGAGGTATGTGTGCTGTGAGCATTCACTAAAATACAGACTTTCTTTTTTGGCTCTTTACTGTAGAGAAGAAAAAATATATCTATACTTAAAGATTAAGGTTGTATTCACATATATATGCATATATTTATATGCACATAGATACCTGTGTATCACAACTGTGAATATATATATAAAACAACATTTCCTTTGCACCTTCAGGCATATATACATCTTCTGAATTGCAAAGTGCACTCCAGATTATTTGAAGTCCTATACAATATGTCTTTCCTCCCAGGCAAGGCTTCTTGTTAATTTCCTTTGCCTCCATGATTTATTTAACAAAACTTCCATACAGCAAATTAGAGAACATTTGTTCTACCTGGAGGGATAGTTCTCGAACATCACAGAATTGACAAGCCCAATCACATAGATTTACGTAGAAACAGGGGCCCAACTCAGAATCCCAGGTACAGCAGTGTCTTCTGGCCTATTCCCACCAGACGCACTCCGGTTTCTAATTAGCCCAGGGGGGAATAAGAAAAACAAGAAAAACAAAAGGCTGTAGTCCTAACATGCTTGCAGTTGTTGATTTTTTCCATCTCCGCTGTCCTATCCCCATTGCGTCACAGAGATGTACTCAGAAGCTAATATAATTTACAGCATCTTTTCATTTTCTTTTTCTTCTTCTCTTCTCTGAATATTTCTCTTGAAATGGAATCCTATATTTTTGTTGCTTAATCAGAGAAAAACAAACACTTAGCCATCTGTTTCAAAACTTTTTACTTAGCAAAAGACCTTGAGCCATTGCAGTCTGAACCACTGGGAACCTATCCAAGAGAGATGAGAAATGTGCCATCCCTGATCTCCTCTCTGCTCCTTTGCACTCCCTGCCCAAATTAAAGAAACCATAAAGTAAGCTGCAAAGTAAGGAATCTATAAATTATTAAACAGCAACAGTTACCATTTTCATACAGCTTGCGAACCCATATCAACCTAAAGGAAGGCCCATTTCTAGCCAGCAGTAGGTAGATTTGCTTGATACATTTCGGTGATATTTTAGCTTTATTCCCATTTTCTTTTCTGGGGCTGAACATCTTTGGAGATATTCTTTTTTATGGGAAGTTCACTCTTAGCACAGATCACAACTAAGTCATGATTGGATATACTTTTTTAAAAAAACTATGTGCATTCATTCATACAATCAAAATATATGAAATTTACTTTGAAAGCACAAATAAGAATGGTAGATCCTATCTTTAGTAGTATTCCTGTTAACTTTTGTCTCATAATGAGCTCCTCCAAAGTGCTGTGCTTTTTTCTATTTTGCTCACAGATTCTTTGCACCAGAAACCGAAAGGGCATGGTGGGGGTGGCTCAACTATACCTCAGTGTCTTTGGTCTCAGCTGACAAAGCTCAGGGCTGGGTGGTGGGGGTTGGGGTGACAATATGGCTGGAGGCTGACATCATCTAAAGGTGCATTTGGCATGTAGATTCTGTTGGTTGGCTTGGGACCAGTGCTCATGTGGCCTTTTTTATGTGTTTGGCTTTCTCACTACATGGTAGTCACATGATGGTTGGACTTCTAATGACTCCAGAGGAGAATGTCCTAGCTATCAGTGCAAGTTGTGGCACTCTTTCTAATCTTTCCTTAGAAGTCACTGTATCATGTGGGTTACAAGCAAGTCACAAACCCAAATCGATTCTAGGGAAGGATATATAGATTCCATTTCTTTGTTTGTGTGTTTTTTTAATCCTTTCTTGAGGAAATTTTCCCATTATCTTTAGAGAAAGAGTGAAAGAGAGGGAGAGAGAAACATTGATATGAGAGAGACACATTGACTGGTTGCTTTCCACATGCATCCTGTCATGGGCCGGGGATCAAACCTGCAACCTGAGACCCTTAGGTTCATGGGCTGACGCTCTAACCAGTGAGCCAAACCAGCCAGGGTATAGATCCCATTTGTTTTTTTATTTTATTCTTTTTAAAATAGATTTTATTGATTTTTTTTTACAGAGAGGAAGAAAGAGTGATAGAGAGAAGCATTGATGAGAGAGAATCATCAATCAGCTGCCTCTTGCACACCCCCTACTGGTGATGTGCCCGCAACCAAGGTATATGCCCTTGACCAGAATTGAACCCAGGACCTTTCAGTCTGCAGGCTGACGCTCTATCAACTGAGCCAAACTGGTTTCGGCAGATCCCATTTATTGATGGAAGGTGTCTTGAAGTCACATTATTCAAGAACATGTATAAAGGGACATCTTTTTGTGGCCATCTTAGAAACCTCACCAGCCACAGGTAGCTTATAGTAGTTCTTTGAGGAAGTTAGACATGTAAACAAGTCCATGCAGCGAAGTTCTGACCTTAAAATAGAAGCCATGTTGAGTGGAGTGGAACACCTGATTAATCGCACCTGGAGAAAATGAGGAGGTCAGGACAAGTTTCCAAAAGAAAGTGAGTTTGAAGGTGAATGGGTTAGACATCAAGTGGTACACATTTTGGTGGAAGTTATTGGATTACAAATACTCATAATGGCAACACATGTATTCAAAAGATGTCTTAAGTTAACAACAACAAACAGAAAATAGAAAACTCCTGTACTCTCCAATGTTTTTAAAAACTCATTTGCTAGTAAGAGAATGAGCTTGAGAGGGTTCCTGGCACCTGCATAGTGCTGACTTCCCCAGGGCTTCCACAAGCAGAGGGGAAGATGGGACATTACAATGTACCAGGCCACACAATCATGGCAACCCTTGACCTGGACGGAAGCTCTAGAAACTGGGAAGGGATGGCAAGGGAGTACTGCCAGCCAGGACTTAAACTACTCTAAGGGACACCTTTATGCCCACTTAGCAGACCTTACCCCAGGGGTTGCCCAATCTGAGTTGCCAGAAGTGTGGTGTGTTATCTGCTCTGCCAGGTCCTGGAACTTGATAAAACTAGGGGTTTGTGGAGGCTTTGGGTTTGGTCCCAAGGAATTCAACCACTGAGTGGCTTCGTTTGAGTTTAAGGTCAATTCTTACAGCTTTGGAGTAGCCCAAAGGCAATAGGAGAGAGGCCAATGTTCCTCTTAAGGCTCCAAGTTGCAGAATAGGAAGAACAAATATTTTATTTAGTCCTTTTGAATGGAAAGTGGCCGAGAGAGCCTGTCTGAAGACCTGTAGTTCTCTGGCCAAACACTACCCTGTTGGCACAGCTCTGATCCTGATCTTTTTTTAAAATATATTTTTATTGATTTCAGAGAGGAAGGTAGGCAGAGAGAGAGATAGAAACATCATTGATGAGAGAATCATTGATAGCTTGCCTCCTGCATGCCCCACCTTGGGTATCCATCCCACAACCTGGGAATGTGGGAATCGAACCCTTAACCTCCTTGTACATAGGTAGATACTCAACCACTGAGCCACACCAGCTGGACTGTGATCCTGACCATCTCAGGAGGAGTTTAAGGAAACAGGAAGCAGGGGCAGAGGCCCTTGATTTACCCTCTACACATTACCCTCATGACCCCTGGATCTATTGAACAGATATAGTTTGTCTTAGAGTTTTATCCATTTTCCAATTAAAATGGAGTTGCTTGAGGATAGGAACCATGCTTTATTTTATTTTGGCTCTCCCAGCTCCAAGCACAGCTCCCATCAGTCAATCAGATGCTGGTTTACAGAAATAAAGATGACTCAGAGGTATGTGTGCTGGGAACATTCACGGAAGAGGTAGGGGGGAGGCAGAGCATGTGTACCTGAACGTCCCCCACAGCAACTGGGAAAACGCCTCTGTGTTTTATTTACTAGGACTTCGTTATTAAAGGAGCATCACTGCGCCGCTCACGCTGAGCCAGAGCTGCTAATTTGGTGGAAATGAAATTCCCACCGAGTGTGCGCTTAACTTCCCCAGCACACTAAATTCATTTCTCTCTGTCTCATCCCTCCCTCTGTAGTGAAGAGACAGATAGGGCTGCGTGCAGTCTGGCCGTGGGAAACCGCTGTGGCAATTTCTGACAGATGTCTGAAGAAATGGATTGAGGTCCTTTGCAGGGTGGAGACACCAGGCAGACCGCGCTTTTATTGTCACTGCTGGGTCTGCGATTTTCTGTGCAGCACTTAACTACGAGGGCTCTTTCCTGTCCCCACACGTAAAGAAAAACAGACAGATCCAACGCTCCCCAGCTTATCAATGCAGGAGCAACCCAGGTTTTCAATTTCTCCACTTGTAACAATTGAAAGTTAGCAGAGGCTGCTGTGAGGGGAGAAAGGGATAGAGATGGCATCCATGTGGGTGGCTGGGAGGCAGTGGGGAAGGATCTGGGAGTCGTTGCCCTGTGTTTGATGCCCAGGAGCTCTGACTAGTCGATTCAGCTACTCCTTTCTGCTGAGGCTGCTCTACCTGGCTCTGAGCCAAAGCCCATGTTATTTGCCTCTGTTCTCAGCGCTCTTCAATCCCCCTTCCTCCACACCCCTTCTTCACCTTTCTAACTCTAGCCTGTCTTTCAAGCTTCCATTTTGATGTTACTTCATCCTTTTCAATATTTGGTTTGGCTCCTCCATCTCTCCTCCCTTCATTCCTGAACTTGTTTCCAGTAAAGCCTCCTCATGCTGTATCATAATTTCCTTTTTTGGAAAAAAATTATTTGCCGAGACTGGTTTGGCTCAATGGATAGAGCGTCGGCTTGGGGACTGAAGGGTCCCGGGTTCGATTCCGGTCAAGGGCATGTACCTTGGTTGCCGGCATATCTCCAGCAGGGGGTGTGCAAGATGCAGCTGATCCATGACTCTCTCTCATCGATGTTTCTAACTCTCTATCACTCCCTTCCTCTCTGTACAAAATCAATAAAAATATATTTTTTAAAAATTATTTGATTCTGCATCTAGACTGAAAGGTGCTTGAGGGCAGAAAACCAAATTTTCTTTGCTGTTCCACTTCTATGCACCTCTTACAATGCCTATCTCACTGTCAGAGACCAAATAAAAGTACGTCTTAGTAGAAAGATATAAGCAGAAGTCACAGGAAAATAGGTGGTCAGAATAAGTGTCCAAATGGATGGGACACGAAAAAAGGAAATGAGGTTTCATACCAGCCAGATTTAAAATTGCTAAGATCTTGCCCTGGCCACATGACCGCATAAAGCATTTTCCGGTTTATTAAAATGGTTGCAGCCCTAACCGGTTTGGCTCAGTGGATGGAGCGTTGGCTTGTGGACTCAAGGGTCCCAGGTTCGATTCTGGTCAAGGGCGAGTACCATGGTTGTGGGCACATCCCCTGTTGGGGTGGGGGGGCGGTGCAGGAGGCAGTTGATAGATGATTCTCTCTCATCGATGTTTCTAAATCTCTCTCTCTCCCTTCCTCTCTGTAAAAATCACTAAAATATATTTTAAAAATAAATATATAAAATGGTTGCAGACCCAGAGATAAGGAGCCATGGTCAGACTGTTGGACCTCAAAGGGAAGGTGGGGATAAAAGAGAGAGATCAACCAAAAGACTTATGTGCAGTAACCAGTGGCCAAGGACAATAGGGGGTGGGGGCATGAGTAGGGGGGGGGGGCTGGGAGATTGGAATGGGGGGTTGAGGACAAGTATGTGATACCTTAATCAATGAAGAAATTAATAAAAAAAAAATGGTTGCAGGTTCAATTCCTGGTCAGGGCACATACCTAGGTTTCAGGTTCTGTCCCTGGTTGGGATACTTATGGGAGGCAATCAAGTGATGTTTCTCTTTTTTAAACCAATAAACTTATCCTGAGGGTTTTAAAAAATGATTAACATAGTGAGATCTTGGTGAAATTATTACACACATTTAAATGACAGCAATATCACATTAGTAGGATTTTTAAAAAAAGAATTACCTCAATTTGAATAAAAACCTCTAAAAATATATACTAAATTGACTCTGTAATTCTGCTTCTGGGAATATAACCTAAGTAAACAATCTTAAAGAATGAAAACGTTGTATATACGAAGATAATCTATTATAGTATTATTTACAATAGTGAGAAATTGAAAACAATTTGCACAGTATAGAAATGTTTAAATAATAACAATATCATGCAATATAGTACAATATCAGGCAGCTATTAAAATGATAAATGTGAGGCTTATTTTTCAACATAGAAAATATTTACTATATAACTTTAGGTTAAACAATGAAATTATATCTATTGCATAGTTTAAAATACATAACATTATGTTTTTGAATAGACAAGCACTGAATAGAAAGAAATGAAAATAGCTGCGTTTTCTTGGGTGGATTTTGTGTGTTTTGAAGCTTTCTTTTGTGCAAAGCTTCCCTAGTGTTGTAATGTTCCAGGCATGACTCTAAGATCCCATGAGATGATGTGTTTAACACACTCAGCCTAACAGCTGTCACACACCGTCTTTTTCAGTTCAACAACCGTTTGTTGAGAATTTACCATGGCCCAGGCTAACCCAGAAATGAATACAGCATTGACATCGGGCTAACAGATCCAACCGACCGCCTCACACAGATGGCTTTAGGTTGATGACAAAGTAGGAATCTTTATTCATGCTGAACCACAGCAAAAAAAGCACGTGACTACAATCCTGATAATAGATAATAAAGATATTTTTGTTGATCTTATAAGTGTGTAATTGAAAGTCAAAGAATTCTAGTTGTGATCTTGTCCCCCACCCCCACCCCCATTCCCTGATGAAGTTTTCCAAGCCTCTGGATTGTCATGTCTTTAAACTGTTTTAATAATTCTACCAGATTTCTACCCATAAATAATTCCACCAGGAAGAAAGAAGGAAAACAATGCTAGAGGGATCCTGGCGAGTGTGTAAGAAGGAGTATGCTACTGCATCTAATTCAGCATGTCTGGGGATGAGGGTGCCCTGCACACATATGTGCGACTCCATCCCAGACTCCAGCCATGCACAATAAACATATATACATTACAAATAAAATTTGGTGTTTGACCAGCACTTCAAATTAAGCACTATCATTTTCCAGGCCCATGAAAACAAAATCAGTTTCATCTCCAACGTCCTGTCTGTAGTGTCCCTGGAGCCACTGTCAACTCATTTGGCTTGAAGAAGGTGCTCTTGCCATGCGTGTCCTGGTGAGTGTAGTGAAACACAGCAGGTGGACACTGAGCTTACAGAGGGTTTGGATGCACATGCCCAGTGCCTCTGCTCTGTGGCAGTGCGGCCTCTCTTATGCACATTCTGGTGGAATATTTTACAAATTGTTTCTGATGTTGCTGCTCCTGAGCCTGATTCTCTGGTGTTTCTGGAAATTCCACGAACTGTCTAATATCCTCTACTAATTCTGCTTTAAATAGCCAGAGTGCATTGACTCTACTATACTAATATATAGTATATTCATACACACACACACACACACACACACACACACACACAGCTTTTTGCCCAGGTCACTCTTCTATATAATTTGTGGGCCTGTTTTAGTATATACTAACAGGTAGCTAATAAATGCCTGGTTTTCTAGCTTTGTCTTGCTCATGAAGTAAGGTTCCTATCTTTTTCTGCTATTATCTGAGAATAGTTTGGAGGTGCAAGGTTGCAAGGGGAAAGCAGTTTGAGAAAAATATTAAAATGTATCACCTTAATATTTATAAAAATATGAACATGTTAATTATGCTTTTTGAGAAGGCCATACTAATCTTTTCCTCCTTAAAGATTCCGTTTTTCTGGGAATTGCCTGAAGAATTCATTGGCATAGTAAATCATGTCCTGGAGCCTACAGGGCCATTTGCATGTGTGAGGAATGCTAGACTGGGAGAAAACCCTCCTTCCTCTGGGGTATTTCTTCATATCTGTCCTTGCACCTTGTTCTCCTTCCTGTGCTTTTGCTTCTATTTGGTTCCCCTGCTAGAAAATTCAACCATGGCCCTGGTGATGCTTTCCAGGCCACCCGCTCTGCATAGCGATGTATTGTGCTACATCCCTTGAAGCTTCTCTCTGTGACTCTAGTTTCCATCGGCTTCCCTCCACTCTACACTCATTTAACATTTAGAGTTGGTGTCACACAGTTTAGCACTTAATCATGATATGTATCATATCCTGGCAGAAATAAACCTTAAAATAAAATATTTTAAAGGCAGCTTCTCTAGTTTTTTTCCAATCTAGAATTCAGAATTATGATTATAATACATAGAATCAATTCAGCCAGTTGTCACACTTTGCAATAAAAATAACATGAGAGGGTCATTTCTTCATCTCTGAACCCCAGACTTGCATATATGTCTATTCGGATGACTAACTCACATCTTAAACACAGTGTGCCAAAACTGAATTGCTTTCCCCCCCAAACCTATTCCTTATGAAGTCTTTTTTATCTCAGTAATTAGCAACTTTGTCCTTCCGGTAACACTGGGGAAAAGCCTGGGGCTCATCCTTTCCTTCTTTCTTTCTCTCCTAACCTTATCTATTTTACTTGTAAATTCTTTAGGCTCCACCTTCAATTATTTCTAGCATGCAGTCACCTTTAATGCCACATCATCTCTCTAGGATTATCATGATAGCCTCCTCACTGGCCTCCACAATTCTGCCCTTGTTCTCTGCACCTCACCACAGCACACCATGAAATGTTTGGAATGTATGTCAGCCCATGGCACTCCAATCTTCAAAAGCATTCTGTGGTTTCCCATGTCACTCAGAAGAAAAGCTGAAGTTCTTTAATGACTAAGAAGACCTTTTCCAACCCAGCTCATGACTTCATCTCGCACTGTTCCTCTGCATGATGCCGTAGCTATAACATCTCTACTCTTCCTCAAATAAAGAAAGCCTGCCACCAACTCAGTGCTTGTCTTTGCTGGTCCTTTGGTTGAAACTCTTTCCCTTCAGATTTCTAAGTAAACATTTTCTCATCTCCTTTGAGCTATTCTCTGATGTTACCATGTGAGACCTTCTCAACCCAAACTGTTTAACCTGATGACCATCTAGCTTTCACTGGAACTCCCTCTCCTATTTTATTTTTTGGTAGCATTTATTATCATCTAACATTTTTTATACATGCAGGGTGATTTATTGTCTGTCTGTCTCTTCCATCAGAGCAGAGGTGGGTAAAGTGCTTAGGGAACAACAGGTACTCAAAATGTTTGAGTAAATGAATAAAAGAAACAATGGGCAAATAAATGAAAGAAAGAATAGGATCAAGTATCAATTGAGAACTGCAGAATCTGTCCTGTGCTGTAACTTGAAATCATATTGAGTTTTCTACGTAGTTAACTTAGTGATACATTTAAAAACTATAAAACCTATAGTGTATAATTTTATCAGTAACTCCTAGTCTCTTCTCACTAAGCAAATTAACTTGAGAATCTTTCACTATTGTTGGCCTAAAGTAGAGTAAAAAATTTGGACAGATTGGATAGCTTGCCCTGCCTTGCATAGATGTGCTTATTTTATTTTTTAAAAATCCTTTTCTCTCTCTTCCAATGGGAATGTCCTGGCACACCTGGGATTGTGATGGCTGATGCCTTCCTTCGGGGGCTCTCACTACAAAGTCTTGCTTCCGTTGGCTTACGTAGCTGTTTATATACATCTTCATGGAGGTTTTATATTTCTCCAGCAAGCTCTGCATAGTGCTTGCTGCTTGCTCTGTGTAATCCCTCTCTGTCATTGGCGTAGATTTTTTTTTTAATTTATCTGTCTACTGTGGTTTCCTGCCACAATTTCTATATTCTCCATACCACCTCTGTTACTCCAGAAGGAAGGTGACAGTTTTTAACTTTTTTTATTTGCTCCCTTAGTGAGAATAATCATTTGTTTGCTAAAGTCCAACCTGAAATAAAAGAGCCTACCATCAAACGTTTCTCTGTCTTCTGAAGTTGCAGATGACAGTAGGTTAAAAGATATGCAGTCCTGTGGGTTAAAAAATATTGATATATAATTTGATGCTAATCTTCTTACCTAATTAAATTATAGGTTTCTTAAGGAACTGGGAGGAAATACTGTGTGTGTTTTCCCCATAGAACATAGCATCACCAATTCTTATCAAATACTCATTTGATTTGTTTATTTATTTGGTCAGACCCTTATTTATTCAGCAAATATCTGTGGGCCTATCATGTGCCAGGAACACTTATATAAACCAGGAAATCAACATATTAAAAACAAGCTTGAATCCCTGCTCTCTTGCAGTTTGCATTCCAGTGACAAGAGGTGGACAATAAGCAAGTAAACAAGAGAAATGGTGCTAAGTGCTAAGAAGAAAACTGGAGTTGCAGGAATAAGGAGTGCTTGAAAAGGGGCTATCACTATTCTAAATAAATTGAGCATTTGAGAAGCTTGTTGGTGACCTAGGAAGAGAGGAGAGACTTGAAAAGTTATGGGTATGATGAGAATGGACACAGTGGGGAGGGTGTTTTAGACAGATGAAGTGACAAATGCTTGCATCCTCCAGAGGGAATTTGCTTCTTTTTGTTAATCTAATTCATTGGCCCTGGATATTTTTTCTGGAAATACATTTCTGGAGTCCAGAGAAAAATCAAAGAAGGTATTATAGCCAGAGAGTAGTACACAAGGTGGAGAATATTAAATAAGATTAATGAGGTAGTGAAGGGAATGGACAGGAGGCCATTGAAGTAATGTTGTATATAACTTGAGAAAGTGAAAAGACATGGAGATTTTCAACAGAGGAGTGGTTTGACTAATTTACATTGAAGAGACTCATTCTCAATGTTGGGTTGAGAATAAACTGTAGGACAGGAGCAGGAAAATTAGTTAATAAGCTATTATAATAATCCCACAATAGATGGAATAGCTTGGACCAGGGTGGAACTGTGGAGGTGGTGAAACACTGTTGAATTCTGAATATATATTGAAAATGGAGCTTAACATTTTGTCAGTGGATCAGAGGTGGGAAATAAAACAATGAATAGAGTCAAAGATGACTCCAAGTTTTTGGCCTGAACTAAGAATGATTAGCAATTATTGAATGATTGTGCAATTATAGGAATCATTCAATAATGAGAGAAAATATAATGATGTTAGGAGGAAAATCAGAATTGCTGCAGACGCATTGTTGAGTAGTGAGGGGGAAGGGGCCTAGTGCATGAGGGAAAGCTTAGCAAGCACACAGACAATTCACCCATCAAAACAAGAAGTTAGGACAATTATTCAGTGACAGATGTGGGTGGGTGGTTCAGATTACTTCTGATATCTTGGTTAAATGGGAAGTAAGGTCATCAGCTGACAGTGATAAGTAGGGAGGAGATAATGGAAGTTTGAGCAGACAGAAATACAAATGAAGTTGTAACTAGAAAATGGGGGGGTGGGAAGGATTGTTTGGCAAAGCCAAGGGCTTACATGAGGCCATCAATTTACTAAAACAAAAACAAAAACAAACAAACAAACAAAAAAAAAAAACCCCACCTGTTTTCCTCTAGACGCTTTTAAATTCTTAGAATTAAATTTTGGTAGATGATTGTGTTGAAGAGAAAAAAAAAAAAAGATAAGAGAACTTCAAGTGCATCAGGACTGCAGTTAAGAAAATGATTATAATTATTCATCACAATATTCCTATGTAAAGGAAATAATATGAGGGAGGTGAGGGTCATTGAACAGGTTGCTGAGACATTGGAAGAGAATAGGTCATGGAACTGAGAGGCCAGTGTTGAAAAGATCATCTCTAGATGTTGAAATCATGAAGGAGCATGACAAAAGTTATATTCAGTAAACCAGGAGCTAAAATCATCACAAAATGAGGAGGATTAATCCATCTGGGGATCTATCGATGAAAAGTAGGGTCAGATTGATATAGGGGTCAGGTTTGATGGCATGATCATCATCAAAGCTATAGAGGGATGTAGGCCAAAGGGCCAAAGGTTTGGAAGTGGCAGAAGAATGAATGACAGATAGCCTGCCTATAAGTAGTATAATTAGGGGTACTAGGGCCAAGAGTTTTCAAGAATTTTCTGAGTTAAGGCGCTTGAGAGGGCTGTAAGGGAAGCTGGTAGCTTAGGCAAGATTCAGTAAAAACAAACAAACATACAAACAAAAATAAATAAATAAATAAATAAATAAATAAATAAATAAATAAATAAAACAAATAAATAAATTAAGGATTGAAGAAGAGACTAAGCACACAGGGCTTTGGTGATGATTCCAGGAGCATTTCAGAATATATCTGGTGCCTCATAACCTTTATTTAAATGTTGATGGGCATTGCACTGTAGATATGTTTAAGTGGCAGTTAATAGAGAACTCCAGGTAGCCAAGTGTACTGTTTTATTCTTTTGTCAGTTCTGCGCCCTTGGCACAGGAAGAACAATGTAAACACCACCCCCTCTGTGTACACAACAATGGGGATGGTCTTTGACTTTTCATTCTAGAAGCACGATCAGACTTTCCCCCAGAGCAGCAAAGCTCTGGGAACCACGTGTCTTTCCCCCCTGGACTGGGGCCTCACGCCAAGATGAAAAACAATCAGCTTTCAATTTTCTATGATTGTTTGCTTTCTGCCCAGAATACACAGAAAAGGCATTTAAGCAAACTTTTGGGTTAAGTTTTCAAAGGACATCTTTCCATTTATGCTTGCAGAGGATTTGGGAGGCAATTGCTCCTGGGCCTCAGGAGCCCATTTTTATTATTTAAATGTGGGTGTCTTCACAGCAAAACAACCTCAAAAAATCCAAGTCCCAATACCCACTACCATTTGCTAAATGAAGCAAAATACCATAATGGTCTTAATGATGTGGATTTATTTCTTAACTGTTGTTTTGAGATCACAACAAATTATTAAAACTATTAAGTCTTGTAGCTAAATTAGAGGGCAGATCTTTCAGAGTGCATAGCCAATGTGGTTTGTTTCATAACACCCTCTTCTCTACAAGCCCTCTGCCTCACTCCATGCTCTTCTCAGATTTCTTCCCCATGAAAAATCCAGCAGAATATATTCAGTCACATATTTATTTATTTATTTATTTATTTATTTATTTAAAAATATATTTTGATTTTTTTACAGGGAGGAAGGAAGAGGGATAGAGAGCAAGAAACATTGATGAGAGAAAAACATCGACCAGCTGCCTCCTACAAACCCCCCACTGGGGATGTGCCCTTGACCAGAATCGAACCTGGAACCTTTCAGTCCGCAGACCGACGCTCTACCCACTGAGCCAAACTGGTTTCGGCCAAAGTCACACTTTTAAACAGCTTTGTTACCTCTCTCCATGCCTATCCCTCCCCTGTACTCCGGAGCCACTTCCCTAGAAATGTAGGTAGCAAACAGTTAGGCTAAGGGGGGTTAAATCAGTGCTGACTCTGAGAGCCTGCACAACTAAGTTTAGGAGGAGTAGGGCGCCATCCCCTGGAGCTGAGGCTCTCCCAGCACTTCTGTGTGAGGAGTTCTCCCCACTTACCTTCCACCAGATCTAACAAGATGGAGCGTGTGTGGGCAGACGCCACCCTCAGAAGGAAGCTGGAGTAGAGTTGGGATTCCCTCTCTTCTTAGGTCTGACACTTATTCTCTCCCCAGCCCATTCAGTCCAATAAAAGTGGAAGTAAGAAGCATGTCTTCTGTTTCTGGCCCAGACAGTGTAGGGGCAGGAACAGTATGGACTTGTGGGTATTGAGGACATGGATAGGGCCTCTCAGACCTCTATGTTGGAAAGTTCAGACTCATTCTTCTAGAACAGTGATTCTCAACCTTTCTAATGCCTCGACCCTTTAATAAAGTTCCTTATGTTGTGGTGACCCCCCCAACCATAAACTTATTTTCGTTGCTACTCCATAACTGTAATTTTGCTACTGTTATGAATCGTAATGTAAATATATGCATTTTCCGATGGCCTTAGGCGACCCTGCTAGCAGCTCTCAACCTGTGAGTGGAGATAACAGGCTCACAGTCTAGGCACCCAGGCGGCCCCACAATCCCACAATCCCCCCCGTCGCACACTTCCGGTGTGTCCAGCTCCTCCCAAAGTGGTGTTTCCTTCGGGCGCGTTGCAATGTCCAGGGCCTCTAGCTGGAGAGGATCTTTCTGTTCTTTGGCGTTGATGGCTGTTTACTATTTGGAATCAGCGAAGTTCCCGGAGCACTGCCGCTGCCGGGGACATGTCTGTCCCAAGCGACTCATGAGACAACCGCCCATCCATCCTCGGCTGGTGCTGTCCCGGTCTCGGTCCCGGTCCCGGTCCTGGTCCTGGTCCGCAATGAGAAGGTATGTATGTGCTGAGCCGCTTTCCAGTCGGATCTTCCTCTTCCTTCCCCAGCACCCTCCAAACTGATTCCGGGCCGACCACCCCCACCCCGCAAACCCTTAAGATAAGGTGATCAGATTTTGACATTGGTAAAGCGGGACACCACTGACCAGGAAAGGGGGGGGTTCTTGATGAAAAATCTGGTCCATATGGAGCAACAAAAATTTTCATAGGACACAAAAATAGTATTGTAATATATTTTTTAAAATTTCAACGTAAGTACAATTTACAAATATAATAAATAAAAATTATGCATAGTCGTGTCACTTTCAAGGCGGGCACTAGACTTTTTGCCGCCAGTATAAAATACAAATAATATGAGTACTGTTTGCTAAATTCAAGAAAATTTATGCATTTATGAAATAAATAAATTACTTACCTAAATTATCTGAATAGCTGATTTGTAATGACATCCCTTGTTTAACTAGCTTATTAGCACGCAGTACGATGCGTAGCGTCTGAGAGACAGTTACAAAATGTCTTTGCCAATCCCCAAAAATGCCATTGTTCATTAAGTCCAAACAATGGTGGTCGAATTCTAACAACTGATCAACAATGCGAACTTGGATAAGCAGTTCTCGATAATCAGTTCTCAACAATTATCTGTTATTATTAAAGTTGAACATTATAAAATTAACAAAAATAACATGAAACTCATATCCTGGCTAAATAGCCACATGGCTGCCGAAAACCATATATTCCCTTCTCGTTCCCCTGCCGTTCCCTAGCTTGTCGTGCATTCTTTCCAAAAATTGGGACTTTTTTAAAACACTGCGGGACAAATGGTTAAAAATCGGGACTGTCCCGCCCAAAGCGGGACGTCTGGTCACCTTAAGACCTTCCCCCTATTTCTTCGATTTTCCCCCATCAAACTCGCACCCTTTTGCATTGCCTAGGAGCACCCTAACTGCTGCCTGCGGGTGCGGGGGCAGCCTGGGCGAGGGGCCCTGTGTTCTGGTTGTTATGGCGTTCTGGTCGCTGGCTGTTTCTGTATATTGATAGTTAGAAAGCAGAAGCCCAGGTCATGTTGGAAATTGAAGGGTGTGATTTACTCTCAGTTGTGTGCATTTAAAGGGATTGGTGTTTCTTTTCCTGCGGAGGCTCTCCCTGGCCAACTCTAAACTCTAAACACCTGGTTCCTTTCAGAATCATTGGGCTCCACTGCCCGTGCTTGGAAAGGACGCGAATTAGAAAGGCTGGTAAGAAAGAAAAAAAAAAAAATGGCCCACTGCAGTGGTGAGAAACTTGCAACTCGCTGCCACGGTTGAAAACTTTACCTGTTTTTTTCTCCAGGGGGTTTTCAGAACAGCTAAATTGCTGTTCATTATGTTCTGTAAGTGCGAGTGTAAAAGTTCATCTGTGTCTAAACAGAAGAACCTGCTCTAATCTCTCGCTCTGGTGGTAGAAAATGAGTCTCTTATCAGGCTAATTCCAGGGCCAGAGGAAGGACTGCAGAATAAAATCAATGGCCTTTTGTAGGTGGGCAGGCAGGAGGATGAAGGCTGGGAGCTGAGGGAAAGGAATGCGTGGCTGCTCTAAATTGCCCCTTGTAGAAGGGGAGGCAGAGGGAGCATGGGAAGGAAAGGTTCCTGTATCAGCGTGCTCTGCACTTGGCCTCAGAGACTGTGGGTTCAGCACACACATATGAATTCATTTCTCTGGGCAACCTGGGGGCTCTCGCTTCCCCTGTGTGGGCAAGTAACAAGTACCTGCTGTCTCACACCAGACCTCTGATTGTCGTGTCTGTGCTCTGCTCAGGCCAGTAGCCTGCGAGAAAGGAGACTGAAGGACAGAACAGCCATATCCAAGGGTGAGAGCCCAGGTGGCTCCTCTGTGGTGCCCCACACCTGCTCACCACACAAATCCTCCTCAGTCCCCTGCCACTTGCTAAGTGAGGCTCAGCAGTCTGTCACCTTCGCCTCTGTGCTGTGACTGAAGGAGCCATGAGTGGCAGCTGGTGGGTTGTGTTTGCAGCCCAGTTGTTCCATTCAGAGCTCTCACATAACCCCGGGTGCTGCTGTCAGGGGTCAGAGCGGCATTGGCAGCAGCTGTCTTCTTCCTTACTCCGGTGCCTGCCTGTGCCCGCCTAGTGCCAGCCTCACCCCACCCCCTGACCCAGAACTACCGTAAAGGAAAACCTCAGCCGGAGGGGAAAGTATGCAGACGTAATGCACCCACAGGACAGTCCTTGCTTCCTCCTCTCAGCGATTCTGTGCAGTAATGTGATCTGCCTTTTACAGCTCAGGAAGCTGAGTAGAGAGAGGTTCAGCGACTTGCATAAGGTCATAGAGCTTGTAAAAGGCAGGCTTGGCATTTCAACCCAGGCTCAACCAGCTCTGACTGCAGAGAGCCCCACATGTGGCAGGTCAGCTGCTGAGATAAAGAGCATAGCAGCTAGGGCACTGGCTGACCTGTAAATACGAGCTGGACAAATGCTCATGCCAAGTCCCTCCATCACATACACATGCACACAGCCACTCAGAAGCACACCTATCCATAGACACACGCTCATACACACATTCATAGACATATGCACATGCTCACACATTTATTCATGGATACACACTCACATACATATTCATAGATACACTCACATACTCACATACAGTTACACACACCTGTTCACACACACACTTACACACATTTGCACACACTCATACAAAAACACACACATAATCATAAACACGCATATTCATAGACACATATTCAGACACAGACTTATACATACACACATAGTCATAGACACATACTCATACATGCTCATACACTCACATGTGAGCACATACACACTCACACAGGTGCTCACACACCCTGTTCAGCCCATATTTGTTTTGCCCTTCTTGGGGTAATTTTCCAACACCCAGACTCACATTTCTGTATCATAGATTCTCTGTGACTCTTCTCTCCTTAGGATGTGAAGGAAACCAGGAATGTTGCAATGATATAGACACAACCAAATAATTATTTAGCTGACAGCTATGACTTTGGTTACTACATTTTTCCCTGTCTTTTTTGGTAGTTGTTTGGGGCAACCAAAGCAGAACAGGTGACCAGACGTGGTCCAGATTTATGATGTGAAATGCTCCTATAAATGGGTTCTTTGCCTCCATTCTAAGCCCATTTTGCACTGAGGTCATTTGTTTATGCTTAGCACAGTGCTTGACATATAGTAAGAGCTCCTTCAATGCCTCTATCAGAAGAATCTTTTCGAAATGTGTTTGTTATATCGCTCTTCTAATAAAAACCTCATAATAGCTCTCGCTCTGTCTCCTGCCCCAAGACCATGCACACAGTCCATATTCCACTCCTGTGCAAATCCAGATAAGATGTGACATCTTCATTTCCACCTCCTCTTCCTCCTCTGCCAAGGACTCCTCTGGCTGCAATCCCTCAAACTCCTCCTTCTCAACTAGAAGGTCAAGTCCAAACTCCCTGTTGCAGCTTTCCTTTATCATTCCAGCCCTGGGGCTTTCCCCTGAGCTTCTACAAGGCACTTCTTGGAACAACTCTAACATGCTATTCAATTCCATCTTATTCTGTTGCTTATTACTTTCCTGGGTAACGTCTTGAAAATTGTAAACCCACCAAGTACCAAGATCATATATTTAAAGCAGTAAAGGCTTTCTATATTACTCAGAGTGCTAGCCTGGTGATGGAATAGAATAAGGATATAAAAATATTCAAATTATATTAAATTAAAATTCTATTCTAGTCAGAATTTACACGGTATATTATTTATCAACATTGAATGTATGAAACCTTGTAGAGAAAAAAAACATTTCTTATAAACACTCAATGTTTATTTTTATTAGGTCACTTAAGCATATACACACAAAACTAAGTATAAACTAATAAGAGCTTATGGTTCTAAAGTCACCATAGAACCCAAACAAATTTATAAAATTAAATAGAAATGATGGTATAAGCACTATAAAGTTTAAATGAACAGTATAAGCATTTTGCGATGGATAATGTTTGCCAAAAGCAAGTCACATCAAAGACATGGAGCTGCTATGACTTGAGTTCTTTTGAGTTTCTGAGCTTGCCCTGACATTACGTATGCCACAATACAGGATAACCTTCTTTAATGCAGTGGGGCATCAGGCCGTTGGGGCCTATTTAGCCTAATGGCATTTGGTTATTAAGGCTGTTGTTCTCTTACTACTTGAGACACAGTCATGATGTGCTAAGATCATTTGGCAGTGTTTGGGTTTATGTGGTCATCCCCAAGATCCAGATGTGCTCATGTTATTTTTAAAAAATTATATTAGAAATCTAAACTAAAGTATTCTATAATAAAGTTTTTGGACCATCTATCAGTAGATTCCTGTTGGAGTTATATTGTCAACACACTAATGGTAGAAGAATTATTTAAAATAGGAAAAAACTGCCCAGTTGTCCATCTATAGATGAGTAAATCTTACCCTTTGGGACAGCATGGGTGGACCTAGAGAGCATTATGCTAGTCAGGGAAATAAGTCAGAGAAAGACAAGTACCATATGATGGTACTTATATGTGGAATCTAATGAACAAAATAAACTTTAAAAAAAAATAGAAACAAACTCATAGATAGAGGACAGACTGACAGCTGTCAAAGAGGAGGAGGGTTTCATGAAAAAGATGAAGGGAATAAGCAAAAATAAATAAATAAATACATAATCCCCAAACAAACAAACAAAAAAAACCCTTGTAGACATAGAAAAAAAAGTGGTGAATACCAGAGATATGAGAGGGAAAAGGGGGGATAAATGGTGAGGAAAGGAGACTTGATTTGGGTTAGAAATCACACAATATGAAATTGATGTATTATAGAACTATATACCTGAAACCTATATAATATTATCAACAATGTCACCCCAATAAAATCAATTAAAAAAAGCAGAAAAATTTGGGAATATATTTTTTCCTTTGCATGGAAGACTGTTGGTCATATATGCATCATCCTATTTTAGGGGTTACTAAATGTATTAAAATCATTACTAAAATTATTTTTCTCAAAAAAAACATTTATTATAAAAATTTTAAGTCATTTATAAATTTCTTCAAGAAAAGAAAATAAGGCCACCAGAATCCTATCTTCCAAAGAATACCATTGCTGGCACATTTAATGGTAATATCGCTTCCTCTATTACTACTAATATCAATAACATCAGCAATGGGTACATATTGATTATCACATATCAGCAAATATTCAAAGAATGAATATATATATATATATATATATATATATATATATATATATATATATTTACTTAGCAGATAAACCACCTGGTGTAGGTACTATTAGTGTTCCTATTTTATAGATAATGACTGAGGCCTAAAGAATCTAAGTAACATTCAAAACCATAAATAGTAAATTGTAGAATAGGATTATAACTAAGGCAACATATAATAATATATAAATAAAACAAGTGACATCAAATAGGTGATCACTTATTTTCCTAAAAAAATCTTAAAACATCTTTTTGTTTTACTACCAATAATGTTTGTGGATATCATGTGAATATCTGATATCTTTAACCACTTAAATATAAGATGTGCCCATATTTTTTTAAGGTTTCTTTCAAGAGAAAGAAATAAGGCTGTTAAGAGGTCATTCTTGAGTTAGGGCTAGTGGTCCTTCATACTAGACCTTAGAAACAATTCAGACAGATGATGAGATAATTTTTTTTTTTTTTTGCCTCTGTGGTGTAACTCAAAAGTTTCTCTTAGAGTGTTTCGCTTTCCTTCATCATCATTCTGCCTGCATGTCAAGCCCATGATTAAATGCCATCTCCTCCATGAAGCCATCTCTAATCAATGTAACTAATAATAATCTTTCCATTCTCTGAACTACATAGCATTTGATACATTATTTTGTTACGGTGGCTATTAATTTTATACCCAGATTTGTAATAATCCATGTATGTCTCCAACAGGAACATTTTCTGATGAATTTATTATTTCCCTCTATCCTTGAGGAATGAATTCATATCTTATTCATCATGTAATCGCTCACAGCTCCTAGCACTGTGTATGAAAAAATAGCGTGAACACAATAAATGTTGAACAAATGTGTGGAGGTATACAGATTGCAATAATTCTTGCTCCTGGAAAGTGGAAGGCATATTTGAGGTATCTTATATCGCTGTCATTTGGAGAGTTTACGAAGAATAAAGCTATGCATTTCTTTGCTATAAGTTTCTTATGCTTAGACTTGAGCATGAGCTATCATGTTATATCACAGCTCCTACAAAACCCTTCACTGCGGTTGTTCCCTTCTTGGGATAATCACATCAAGGAACTGGGCAAAGTGAACTTTATTACCTTCCTGCTGGACTCTCTGCCTTGCTTTTCCTCAGTTATCAAGCACTTAGGGGAACTCCAGTTAAACAGAGAAAAAGTATAATTTCTTAACAGACTTAGATTTGAATGTTGCCTCCATCCTCCTCTTTCTTCACCTGAATACTCTCCTGCACAAAATGGAGAAAACATTATCCTCCACAAAATTGTCATAAGGGTGAAATTAAAACAAACACATGCATATGTACAGTTCTTAGAACAGAAAAGACATGGAATAAATCTTTAAGACATTCATTAACCACATCCATTGAAAATACAATGCTTTACTCAAAGGAACACACTCTTGGTGTGACATCTCATGATTTTTGTCAAGAACTTCCGGAGACTTTTCAAGAACATTCCATGTTAAAGTACCTACAAGAATTATTTCCCATGCCCTTGATTCTCAAGAGAGATAATATTAGGGAAATATGATTCAGAGAGTTGAGGTAAAGAAAAGAAACTACCTTTTCCCAAATTTGCTTGGAAATTTTATAGAGAGAGGAAGGGAAAAGAAGATAGAGAGAGAGAAAAACATCAATCGGCTGCCTCCTGCATGCCCCCTACTTAGGATCAAGCCCACAACCCTAGTATATGCCCTGATGGAGAATTGAACCGGTGACCTCTTGGTGCGTGGAAAAGTGCTCATTCCACTGAGCCACACTAGCCAAGGCTGCTTGGAATTATTTTGAGAATGTTTGTTGTGAGCAGGTAAACTTTTGCTTCTTGTCTCTGTCCCACTTTCAAAGTTTATCCGATCACATAATAGAAGAATATGTGTTTTAGGGCATCTATTCTAAATACTTTTCTCTATTTGTCTTTTTGAAATTGGTGAGTCTCCAGGTGAGAAGGAAAGAAAAAAAATGCATACTGGTAGGGAGAGTGCAGTGTGGGCATGAGGGCTGTGCTATTTCTAACACATTACAGACTAGAGTGTTTGGGAAAGCCGAGCTTGACAGGATACATCTGGCTTCCAGTGAATTCGGTCAGGTTTCCCCCTAGTCCTCCAACATGTTTTCAGACAGTTGTCAGTCACTCATTTGTTCCAATGTCCACAGTTGTTTCCTGCATGAAGGTGAAATAGATTATTCTCCTTCCAAAGAGCCCATTGGCAGTCTTACAAAAAAAAAAAAAAATCATGCTTCCAGATCTTCACCAGTTAATACTAATGACCAATAGACTCATCCAGCTCCTTGTCTCTAAGTCAAGACCATTCAACTTTGAGCTATTGCAAAAGGGAAATGTTACTGTATAACAGGAAGGCCTGTTAAAATCTGGGGGAGGCCTGGAGATCCTTCCTTTGAACAATTAAGTAGGATGATGCCGAAACTGGTTTGGCTCAGTGGTAGAGCGTCGGTCTGCAGACTGAAAGGTCCCAGGTTCCATTCTGGTCAAGGGCATGGACATTGGTTGCGGGCATATCCCCGGTTGGGGGTGTGCAAGAGGCAGCTGGTCGATGTTTCTCTCTCATCGACGTTTCTAGCTCTCTATCTATCTCCCTTCCTCTCTGTAAAAAATCAATAAAATATATTTTAAAAAAAATTAAGTAGGATGACAATGCAAATGAAGATGAAAAGCCACAGCAGGGAAGTGCTGTTTATTGATGCCTACTGTGTGCAAGGGGCTGAGCATAAGCTATTTGATGCAGTCTCCTCACTGGTCCTCTAAAGAAGATGCTAATACTTTAATTTCCAAATTTAAGAAAGTGCCTTAGCAAGATGAAAAAGTACATAAAGTAATAGAACTCAGTAAGGATCAAGGCAGGAACTCAGACTACATTTTTCTGGGCATAAATACTCTCTTCCAGAGGGGAATGGACCAGAAGGTCCATAGAGGATACCTCAAACACATGTTTAAAGTTGGTGTGAGCTCCAGCTCTCTATCATCCCTGTAGCCGACTGGCCTCTGCCATGCCTGGGAGTGAAGACTCCTTTCTTCTCTTTCCTGAAAGCTGAGTTGCATCCACCACTCTTTCTTTTCAAAGAAAAACATATTTCCTCCTGGAAAGAAAAGATAGTGTGGTCACCATTTGGTCTGATTCCAGGGTCACCATATTGCAAGAATTAAAAAGACAGAGTACTCAAAGATTCCATTTGCTGTCACGTGTGGCTCCTATCACCCTAGCCTCAGAGCACCCACGAGAGAAAAATATTCCCTTAGGAAAGAATGTAAAGTAGTCAGACGAGGCTTTGCAACATGCAGATATCCTCTGCCTGAGATCACACTCACATGGAACAGCTTTTCCTGATCGTTCCAGACCGAGTCTCAGAGTCTGCTGGCCAGTCAGATAGAAGAAATAAGATCCCCTTATGTTCAGCCTTTGGTGGCAGAGCTAATATGTCTCTACCACAGCCTTTAGAAGCTCCAAACGCGGCCGCATCTGCCAAGCTGGCAGATGTGGTTCTTCCTGGTCCAAGCTGGGCCTCACTGATGGATGCAGAGCATCAACATATTCTTGCTGGTTACCTTAAGCCAGGCATTGGCACAAGGCAGTGTTGCCAGCAAATGGGCATTTTGGTGCCATTTGTGAAAATTAACTTCCCTAATTAACTCGCTGGTTCAAATGCACTCAGGATGAAGACATTAGGATGATTACCTAGAAAATTAGTACCTTGGTAGAATCCCCGTGCTCCCTTTTTGTCTCTTAAATGTGCCAAGAACAAAATTGCTCGAATGACATTGTCAGATCTCTGAGAGCAAATAACTAATGAACAGAGGATGTTGCCACATGTTGGCTTCTGTAACCCTAATTTTAGCACATGGGTTCTGCTCAGCATGAGGTGGCCGGCGAATGATTTTCTCCATCCAGAGGGGAGCACTGGTGAGGATCAGAATTACTTCTTGGTTCATATTCAAGCATCTTCTTGAGCATCAGGCTTCACGGCAATTATGGCTAAATGAGTTTTGTATCGGTTAGGACTGACTGCTAGGAATCTACTCTGGGGAGACCAGTAGGGGGCCTTCATTTTAGAAGCAAGAGGCTATAAAATTCCATTTGTTTACTCAGCCTACAAATGCAGTTTTATTTTTTATGAACTTGAATATCTCCATGTAGAGCCTCAATGTTATGAAACATTTCTAGGCCTGGGGGATTTTACTTCCTCTCTTTGAAATTCCCTATGTGTAAAGGTTCCTCATTCTTATGAGGATCAAAGATCTGCAAAATGTCTATCTTTTCAATTGCTTCATTTTACTCATATCATAAGAATGGGTTACTCTTGCAATAAAATGTATACTTTCCCCAGTTTTGTTCTGTGTTCTTTATTAGGTCAGGCATGAAGGGCAGCCAGAAGAGACGGGGTGGTTCAGTGTTATTGATACATGGGGTAATGGTGTGTACTTCCTAAAAAAAAAAAAAAAAGGTAAATTTGTATTCTGAGAGTTTAAATGAATGGTTTTCAACTCTGTTACACTTCAGATTCATCTAGTGAGTTTTTTAATATGCTAATGCCTGAGCCCCCTCACACCAATTAAATTACTATCTCTGGGAGATGAGGTCAAGATATCTCTAAAGTTCCCTGAGTGAAACTAATGTCAACCAGGATTGAAAACCATTTATTTATTGTTGTCATAACTACATACTCATAGCAATGATAAGAATAAGTCTATGTTAAAGGAAAATCAGAGATTTGTTAAATGTTGTATTTACTATATCTATAGATTGGACTTAATGTATTTTGTAGGTAAATATATATTTTTATTTCAAAAGGAACTCCATGTGTATAGGTACATACTATGAGAAATGGCAAACAGTCATTTCAATATGCAGTCAGAGCCACCCTTGCATGACTTGTTCCATGAATCTCTGGACTGGGGCAGACCTTTGCACTTAGCTAAAACCACAATTGTTTGTAGAAACAGCAGGAAAGTGGACACCTTGCCCACAGGACTGATGATTATGGGCTCTCTATCTGAAGATAGAACCAGTCACCAACCATGTACAGCCAAGAGGGATTCAGCTTGTTAACAATAATACAAATTCTTTCTTCTTTTCACATAACTATTAATTTCCTCTTCTCAAAACAAAAACAAAACAACCAACCAAAAAAAAAAACCTTTCCTTCACCCTGTAATCGAGACATTATTTGGGATTCTGCCCAAAAAGGTGCTTCCAGAATTGCAATTCTTTGATCCCAAGTGAACACTTGTTGCCTCTCATTTTGGCTTTTTAATTTTAGGTTAACAGTACAAAAACAATGCAGGTGGGCACTACACCAAAATAACACTTGATGCTATATCATGATAATATAATTTTAAATTACTATTTTTTACATGAATGCTGTTTATGTTTATTCATAAAAAATTTAGGAATTGACATCTATATATTCTAAACTATTAGCAGCACATATTATTAAGATGAAAAAATAAAAGTTACTTTTGTAAGGACCTCACCTAGCTTTTTATATAGTGGCTTAATAAATGGAGTGTTCGAGTTGACATCACTGATAATGAGCCGGGTGATCTGGAGCATGAATCAGAGTTTTCAGATGTCAGTCAAGAGGAGCAGCACCCCGAATTCTGAGCAGTCAGGAGCTGCCTTTTGAGCACACTCCCGATCTGAGAAGACTGTGGGCTGTTCCAGAAGCTATTTTATTTTTTTCAGAACTCAGAGGTTTTCACATACACATTTTGTATACTTTTTTCTTTTGAAAATAGTTTCTTCAGAAAATAAAATATTGAATTAAAACTGGGATATGCAAATGTGCTCTTTGACCAGTAAATGAGGCAGGTAAAAAAGACTTCTTGACTTCAGCTAAGGAATAACATGTAGAAGAACTTGACTGGGTCAAATAAAAATAGTTACTTCTCACCTTGCTGCTGTGGCTCAGTGATTGGAGACACACCAGTCCAACTCCCAGGGAGACACACCAGTCCAACTCCCATGGAGACAACCCAACACCAGTTCCCAGGGAGGCACCCCAGAGCAATACTCATGGAGATACCCCAGACAAGTTCTTATGGAGACACCCTGTACCAGTTGCCATGGAGACACCTCAAACAAGTTGCCAGGGAGACACCCTAGACCAGTACCCATCAAGACACCCCAGTCTAGCTACCATGGAGACACCACCAGACCAGTTCCCATGGAGACACCATAGTCCAGTTCTATGGAGACACCCAGTTCTATGATCGACCTATGAACCAGGAGGTCATGATTTGATTCCCAGTCAGGGCACATGCCAAGAGTTGTGGGCTCGATCGCCAGTGTGGGGTGTGTAAGAGGCAGCCGAGCAATGATTCTTCTCCTTTATCACTGATGCTTCTCCCTCTCCCTGTCCCGCCCTCTGTGCAATCAATAAAAATATTTACATATATTTTTTAAATAGTCACTTCTCTTCTAGGAACTGCTTTTATTAGGATGTAGCCAAGCCATGAAAACAGCCTGAGAGCATGAGAGAGAAGGGAAAGGGCATGGCTTGGGATCTTTCCTCTCCTGTGAAAAGCAGCCTTATACCAGTTAACAGAGCCATTGGTGTTAAAACTACCAGCCAGGACAAACCCTGTCTGGCTTGGAGAGAACAAATACTATCGGGGAGCTGTGTGGCATCTCAAAAGGGAGAGATAGGGAAGGATTTTCATAGATTTGAGGGGGCTAACCGTCTCCATCTGATGGTCTTGGCAGAGATTGGTTAGAACTCATAAATTAGAGTTGCTTGCTCAGTGGTCTAATCTTTAGAACCTGAACCTGTACAGGATACCACAAGGTCAGTTTCTCTGTTGTCATGTAGAGCTTATGGGTCAGAATGAGCTGGTGTTAAAAAACAAGAGTTAGAGCTTACACAGTTTTCTTCCATATTATGGTTTAGTGTAGTCGATCTGTTTTGTGAGCCATGGTATAGTTCTGCAAATTATGACTTCTGTTTCAATTCCTTTGGGGAAACATATTTCAGGGAAGAGATAGGGAATTGGAAAGTGTCAAAAGAAGTGGAGAGGAAATGGGCATTAGAACATCCAGTATGTACAGCAAGAGATAATGCTTGTAAGCGTACATATGCTTTTCTTTGTTCATGTTAATGTCCTTCCATTGATCTTTATTTAACAAATTGTTCTTCCATCAGGAACTAAGCCATAACACCAGGTTTTGTTTTTTTCCAGGGGTTAAGGTAGGGCTTCCTTCTCAGTCCTTTGTCTTTTTTAGAAGTCAAATGTTGAACAAACTTCTTCATTTCTGCTAAATCACATAAGCAGCCATGTAGTACTTGGGCTTTTTCTTTGCTTCCCATTGATATTAAAAATACATAATACAGCCATCTTGCAGATGCCCAATGGGGACTTTTTATCCAAGTGGTCCTAAGACTTCCTGGTCTGGCTTTATTCTTGCTTCCATGCTTTTCATGAGTAAATCACTGTATCTTTGATCAGCAGCAGCATTTCATTCTCCTATCAAATATTTTACCCATTGGGTCAGAAAGCTTGCTTGACCTTTGAAACCGGCCTTGCATATATTTTTGCATGTCTTCTCCAGAGTTGGCATGAGATGTGTCAGGGTCTCAGCTATTCCATATTCCTCCAGGCTGTTCATTTGATGAAAAAAAAAAAAGTGAGAATACAATGGACATTTCTATAGCTTTCTGTCAGATCTTCCTTTATCCTGAGAAACACCCCGGGGCCATAATGGGTTGTATGGAAACCCACTCTAATCTGGGTGAATAAAGAACTTGCCTGAAGGCTCACACTGGAGACAGAATTTGAGTCTAGAACACACACTGTCTGATGCCTATTTTTTCCTCAGGCCCCTCAATGTAGATGTCTCACTACGACCTTGTTTTTTTCCTTCCATACAATCACTGAGAATTATAGCATACTAAGAAATCACCAATGACCTGCAAGCAATAACACTTTTTGCACATTCCAGGGAGTCTGCCACAAGAGGAAACTGGAATAAAATGTAGGAATTGGAGGAAGAAAGTCAAAACATAGTTGTGTTCATTGGCCTTTAGGGTTTGTTTTTGGACTTCACCCAACTTTTCCTCCATGATGCTCCTTGCAATACATTCATTCACTTTGGAAAGATGGCAAATTGCAAGTGGAAATGACATGAGGTCTTGATTAGGTTTCTCTCTTTCTTTTTCTTTCTCTCCCTTCCCCCCACCCCCCCCCCAAAAAAAAAAAATACATCTTCCTGGGGAAAAATAAACTCCCTGTTTCAGATCCCTTTCATGTTAATAGGTGTTTAGGCATAAGATGATACAATAAGGGAAAAGGAAAGCAAACACTCCTCTATCAATCTGTATTCTTGATGTTGAGAGTACTTAGAGTAGGCCAAGGACCCCAGAGCCATCTAAGTGCCGCAACAGAGCTGCCACCTGTGTCCCGGTTTAGGAACATAGGATTGGTGAGTGTCGGGTGGGTGACTTGGAAAATAATTTTGGATTGAAAACTGTTTACTTGCTCTAACAGCTGCTCCCCAGAGCCGCATACCACTTGCCATGAAAGAGGGAGCAGTGTCTTGTGTAAGTGGAGCAGGTGGATGCTAACACGTGACCCTGGCCTTGAAGAATTGGCTTTCTGGGATGAAGAGTTCCCGCCTGACTTTTTTGATGGTATTTACAAAACTAAGCCACAGCCTCTTCTGGTGCTAACAGCCACTTGGGCTGCAGAGCAATTGAGGAGGGCCTCTGGAGAAAGGTCAAACCGCCAGGCAAGCACATTACGATTTGGCTCACCAGGCCAATCACAGATACCAGCTCCCTGGCCTAGGTGAAATAGTGGCTGCTGTGTCCATTCGAATAAGAGGCAGTTAGTGTCTTTTTACCTAGTAGATTTATGAAAGACAAGTTTGAACACGATATGAATTTAGGGCACTTTCATTGCTTCTACATGTTGCTCTTTCTGGAGTGTATTTGTCCCCATATTTCTTTTTTTTTTTTCCTTTTAATATATTTTATTGATATTTTACAGAGAGGAAGGGAGAGAGATAGAGAGCTAGGAATGTCGATGAGAGAGAAGCATCGACCAGCTGCTTCTTGCACACCCCCTACTAGGGATATGTCTGCAACCAAGGTACATGCCCTTGACCGGAATCGAACCTGGGACCTTTCAGTCCCCAAGCTGACGCTCTATCCATTGAGCCAAACCGGTTTCGGCAAACATAAGACTGTCCCCATATTTCTTAAACTCCTGCACAAACGTTACCTCCTCTGCCACAGCTCCTCTGCTCTCCCAGGTTGGGTCCTCTTTGATTATTGCCACCTCAAAGGTTTGTTCTCTGTGGCTAAATGGCCTGTGAGCTGCTTCAGAGACGGTAGGCTTCCTATACCCACTTGCCTAACACAGTACCTTGTTCACAGGCACTCAACAGAATTGACTGCATCTCTGTTACTCTTGGGACTATTTCAAGTTGCCATCTGAAAGAGTGAGCCTGCTGAAAAAATTTCACATACAATACATTTGCCCTGCTACAAATGAGTCCATCTTTCCTTCAGGAAAGTTCACATTTGGAATTTTCACTTTGTACTTTACCCTTCAAAAACTATTTGGAGCCCAGCCTGTATGGATTAGTGGTTGAGGTTACCGGTTCAAATCCTGGTCAGGGAACATGGCTGGGTTATAGGCTCAATCCCTAGTGTGGGGCATATAGGAGGCCTTCGATTGATGTCTTTCTCTCTCCTTGGTGTTTGTATCTCTTTATCCTTCTCCCTTTCTCTCTCTCTAAAAACCAATAAAAAACCTATTTAAAAAAAACTATTTGGAGGATGGATAATTTCAAGTTATTCTTTAAAGAAAATACATGGGGCTGGGCTGGATGACCTCTCAGTGACCTCTCCAGCTCCCTCCCCACTGTCAGCACCCTCAGCTCATGCAGGAAAACTGTGAGTGGAAGCCTGAGGTCCCCGTTCCTCTGCCCAGCACCACCATCAACTATCGATAGCTGAATTATTGGGATAATTACTCTTTCCCAAGGACTCTGGTTTATTCATACACGAAAGAGCTGGGACCAATGACATCCAAATACAGCTTCTCACTCTGTTATGGTCTGTGAAATACCAAAGTTGGCAATCCAGTTAACGGCTGTTTTCTAATCTTAGTCTAGCAGGTGGGTTCCCTGTACCTCTGTTGTTAAGAATTTTTTCATCACTAAAATAATTGAGTGGGATTTTTTTTTTCTTTTGACTTCTCTCTACCACTATAATAAAGTAAATAAAACTCTTCTTAATAAAACTCTGCACTGCTATTTGGTGACTAGTGTTCTGGGGACTTCTCTGATGTACGACTAGGAATAGAGTAGAAAGGGCGCTGGAATAGAAGCCAGGCATTCCGAGGTCCAGCCAGGCTCTGCCACTAACTGGCACTGTGGCCTTGGGTCACGTCTCCTCTTGGGGTGTGTTTATCACCTGTTCATTGAAGGATCTGAGCTACATGATCTCTATAGTTCTTCAACTCTTACATTCAATGAATCCTAAGCAATGACATCTCCTTAGAGAGTGGGGGCTGAATGGAAATTTCCTGTCACACTACTCCAAAAGCCAAACAATTCATTATGGAATTTCAACAGTCAACTCCCTCTCTCTGTCCCTACCCTCTGCCTGTCTGCCTTGATGGCATGTTCAGAGCCTTCTGTTTAGAACAGCATGTCAGCTCCAGACTAATTAGCATCTTTCCATCCATGTCAAGAGAGCCAAAGGGGTCTCTGCTCAGAATTCTCCTAATTCTCTTCTTTAAAGTGAGGTAGGGAGAACCCGCAGCCTTTGACAATTCCCTTGATATCGGAAAGCCTATTCTGACTGCATTCACCTTGGTTCCTGTTTCTTCAGGATGTGTGCTCATTTGATGAATTTCACCAAACACTATAGTTGTC